>NW_024543114.1:0-341438 GCF_018167655.1 Microtus oregoni | reverse complement strand
GCTGGGTGCTCAGTGCTCAGAGTGTTGGGTGCTCAGTACTCAGGGTGCTGGGTGCTCAGTGCTCAGTGCTCAGGGTGCTCAGTGCTCAGGGTGCTGGGTGCTCAGGGTGCTGGGTGCTCAGTGCTCGGGGTGCTGGGTGCTCAGTGCTCAGTGCTCAGGGTGCTGGGTGCTCAGTGTTCAGTGCTCAGGGTGCTGGGTGTTCAGTATCAGGGTGCTCTGTGCTCAGTGGTCTGGGTGCTTATTGCTCAGTACTCAGTGTGCTGGGTGCTCAGTACTCAGGGTGCTGGGTGCTCAGTACTCAGGGTGCTGGGTGCTCAGTGCTCGGGGTGCTGGGTGCTCAGTGCTCAGGGTGATCGGTGCTCAGTGCTCAGGGTGCTGGGTGCTCAGTCCTCAGGGTGCTCAGTGCTCAGGGTGCTGGGTGCTCAGTGCTCGGGGTGCTCGGTGCTCAGTACTCAGGGTGCTGAGTGCCCAGTACTCAGGGTGCTGGGTGCTCAGTACTCAGGGTGCTGGGTGCTCAGTGCTCAGGGTGCTGGGTGCTCAGTGCTCAGGGTGCTGGGTGCTCAGTGCTCGGGGTGCTGGGTGCTCAGGGCTGTGGTGCTGGGTGCTCAGTGCTCAGTGCTCAGGGTGCTGGGTGCTCAGTGCTCAGTGCTCAGGGTGCTGGTTGCTCAGTACTCAGGGTGCTGGGTGCTCAGTACTCAGGTTGCTGGGTGCTCAGTGCTCAGGGTGCTCTGTGCTCAGTACTCAGGGTGCTGGGTGCTCAGTGCTCGGGGTGCTGCGTGCTCAGAACTCAGGGTGCTGGGTGCTCAGTGCTCAGGGTGCTGGGTGCTCAGTACTCAGGGTGCTGGGTGCTCAGTACTCAGGGTGCTGGGTGCTCAGTACTCAGGGTGCTCAGTGCTCAGTACTCGGGGTGCTTGGTGCTCAGTACTCATTGTGCTCAGTGCTCAGTACTCGGGGTGCTGGGTGCTCAGTGCTCAGGGTGCTGGGTGCTCAGTGCTCGGGGTGCTGGGTGCTGAGTCCTCGGGGTGCTGGGTGCTCAGTGCTCAGGGTGATCGGTGCTCAGTGCTCAGGGTGCTGGGTGCTCAGTCCTCAGGGTGCTCAGTGCTCAGGGTGCTGGGTGCTCAGTGCTCGGGGTGCTCGGTGCTCAGTACTCAGGGTGCTGAGTGCCCAGTACTCAGGGTGCTGGATGCTCAGTACGCAGGGTGCTGGGTGCTCAGTGCTCAGGGTGCTGGGTGCTCAGTGCTCAGGGTGCTGGGTGATCAGGGCTTTGGTGCTGGGTGCTCAGTGCTCAGTGCTCAGGGTGCTGGGTGCTCAGTGCTCAGTGCTCAGGATGCTGGTTGCTCAGTACTCAGGGTGCTGGGTGCTCAGTACTCAGGTTGCTGGGTGCTCAGTGCTCAGCGTGCTCTGTGGTCAGTACTCAGGGTGCTGGGTGCTCAGTGCTCGTGGTGCTGCGTGCTCAGAACTCAGGGTGCTGGGTGCTCAGTGCTCAGGGTGCTGGGTACTCAGTGCTCAGGGTGCTGGGTGCTCAGTACTCAGGGTGCTGGGTGCTCAGTACTCAGGGTGCTGGGTGCTCAGTACTCAGGGTGCTCAGTGCTCAGTACTCGGGGTGCTTGGTGCTCAGTACTCAGTGTGCTCAGTGCTCAGTACTCGGGGTGCTGGGTGCTCAGTGCTCAGGGTGCTGGGTGCTCAGTGCTCGGGGTGCTGGGTGCTGAGTGCTCAGGGTGCTGGGTGCTCAGTGCTCGGGGTGCTCGGTGCTCAGTGCTCACGGTCCTGGGTGCTCAGTACTCAGGGTGCTGGGGGCTTAGTACTCAGGGTGCTCAGTGCTCAGTACACAGGGTGCTGGGTGCTCAGTGCTCAGGGTGCTGGGTGCTCAGTGATCGGGGTGCTGGGTGCTCAGTACTCAGGGTGCTCAGTGCTCGGGGAGCTCTGTGCTCAGTACTCAGGGTGCTGGGTGCTCAGTACTCAGTTCTCAGGGTCCTGGGTGCTCCGTGCTCGGGGTGCTCTGTGCTCAGTGCTCTGGGTGCTTAGTGCTCAGTACTCAGGGTGCTGGGTGCTCAGTAATCAGGGTGCTGGGTGCTCATTCTCTGGGTGCTGGGTGCTCAGTGCTCGGGGTACTGGGTGCTCAGTACTCAGGGTGCTGGGGGCTCAGTACTCAGGGTGCTGGGTGCTCAGTACTCAGGGTGCTCGGTTCTCAGTACTCAGGCTGCTCCGTGCTCATTCTCGGGGTACTGGGTGCTCAGTGCTCGGGGTGCTGGGTCGTCAGTACTCAGAGTGCTGGGTGCTCAGTACTCAGGGTGATCAGTTCTCAGTACTCAGGTTGATGGGTGCTCAGTGCTCGGGGTGCTGGGTGCTCAGTATTCGGGGTGCTCAGTGCTCAGTACTCAGGGTGCTGGGTGCTCAGTACTCAGGGTGCTGGGTGCTCAGTGCTCGGGGTGCTCGGTGCTCAGTACTCGGGGTGCTGGGTGCTCAGTACTCGGGGTGCTGGGTGCTCAGTGCTCAGGGTGCTGGGTGCTCAGTGCTGAGGGTGGTGCTGGGTGCTCAGTCCTCAGGGTGCTGGGTGCTCAGTGTTCAGGGTGCTGGGAGCTCAGTACTAAGGGTGCTGGGTGCTCAGTACTCAGGGTGCTCGGTGCTCACTACTCAGGGTGCTGGGTGCTCAGTGCTCAGGGTGCTGTGTACTCAGTACTCAGGGTGCTGGGTGCTCAGTACTCAGGGTGCTGGGTGCTCAGTGCTCAGGGTGCTGGGTGCTCAGTGCTCAGGGTGCTGGGTGCTCAGTACTCAGGGTGCTGGGTGCTCAGTGCTCAGGGTGATCGGTGCTCAGTACTCAGGGTGCTCAGTACTCAGGGTGCTGGGTGCTCAGTGCTCGGGGTGCTGGGTGCTCAGTACTTGGGGTGCTGGGTGCTCTGTATTCAGGGTGCTGGGTGCTCAGTGCTCGGGGAGCTGGCTGCTCAGTGCTCAGGGTGATCGGTGCTCAGTACTCAGGGTGCTGCGTGCTCAGTGCTCAGGGTGCTGGGTGCTCAGTCCTCAGGGTGCTCAGTGCTCAGGGTGCTGGGTGCTCAGTGCTCGGGGTGCTCGGTGCTCAGTACTCAGGGTGCTGAGTGCTCAGTACTGAGGGTGCTGGGTGCTCAGTACTCATGGTGCTGGGTGCTCAGTACTAAGGGGGCTGGGTGCTCAGTGCTTAGGGTGCTCGGTGCTCAGTGCTCAGGGTGCTGGGTGCTCAGTGCCCGGGAGGCTGTGTGCTCAGTGCTCGGGGTGCTGGGTGCTCAGTGCTCAGTGCTCAGGGTGTTGGGTGCTCAGTGCTCAGTGCTCAGGGTGCTGGGTGCTCAGTACTCAGGGTGCTGGGTGCTCAGTACTCAGGGTGCTGGGTGCTCAGTGCTCAGGGTTCTGGGTGCTCAGTACTCTGGGTGTTGGGTGCTCAGTACTCAGGGTGCTGGGTGCTCAGTGCTCGGGGTGCTGGGTGCTCAGTGCTCCTGGTGCTGGGTGCTCAGTGCTCAGGGTGCTGGGTGCTCAGTATTCAGGGTGCTGGGTGCTCAGTGCTCGGGGTGCTCGGTGCTCAGTACTCAATGTGCTGGGTGCTCAGTGCTCAGGGTGCTGGGTGCTCAGTCCTCGGGGTGCTCCGTGCTCAGTGCTCAGGGTGCTGGGTGCTCAGTACTCAGGGTGCTCGGTGCTCAGTACTCAGGGTTCTCAGTGCTCAGTGCTCAGGATGCTGGGTGCTCAGTACTCAGGGTGCTCAGTGCTCAGTACTCGGGGTGCTGGGTGCTCAGTACTCAGGGTGCTCAGTGCTCAGTACTCGGGGTGCTAGGTGCTCAGTGCTCAGGGTGCTCAGTGCTCAGTGCTCGGGGTGCTGGGTGCTCAGTGCTCGGGGAGCTGGGTGCTCAGTGCTCGGAGTGCTGGGTGCTCAGTACTGAGGGTGCTGTGTGCTCAGTGCTCAGTACTCAGCGTGCTGGGTGCTCAGAGCTCAGAGTGTTGGGTGCTCAGTACTCAGGGAGCTGGGTGCTCAGTGCTCAGTGCTCAGGGTGCTCAGTGCTCAGGGTGCTGGGTGCTCAGGGTGCTGGGTTCTCAGTGCTCGGTGTGCTGAGTGCTCAGTGCTCAGGGTGCTGGGTGCTCAGTGCTCAGTGCTCAGGGTGCTGGGTGCTCAGTGCTCAGTGTTCAGGGTGCTGGGTGTTCAGTATTAAGGGTGCTGGGTGCTCAGTGCTCGGGGTGCTCGGTGCTCAGTACTCAATGTGCTGGGTGCTCAGTGCTCAGGGTGCTGGGTGCTCAGTCCTCGGGGTGCTCCGTGCTCAGTGCTCAGGGTGCTGGGTGCTCAGTACTCAGGGTGCTCGGTGCTCAGTACTCAGGGTTCTCAGTGCTCAGTGCTCAGGATGCTGGGTGCTCAGTACTCAGGGTGCTCAGTGCTCAGTACTCGGGGTGCTGGGTGCTCAGTACTCAGGGTGCTCAGTGCTCAGTACTCGGGGTGCTAGGTGCTCAGTGCTCAGGGTGCTCAGTGCTCAGTGCTCGGGGTGCTGGGTGCTCAGTGCTCGGGGAGCTGGGTGCTCAGTGCTCGGAGTGCTAGGTGCTCAGTACTGAGGGTGCTGTGTGCTCCGTGCTCAGTACTCAGCGTGCTGGGTGCTCAGTGCTCAGAGTGTTGGGTGCTCAGTACTGAGGGAGCTGGGTGCTCAGTGCTCAGTTCTCAGGGTGCTCAGTGCTCAGGGTGCTGGGTGCTGAGGGTGCTGGGTTCTCAGTGCTCGGGGTGCTGAGTGCTCAGTGCTCAGGGTGCTGGGTGCTCAGTGCTCAGTGCTCAGGGTGCTGGGTGCTCAGTGCTCAGTGTTCAGGGTGCTGGGTGTTCAGTACTCAGGGTGCTGGGAGCTCAGTACTCAGGGTGCTTGGTGCTCAGTGCTCAGGGTGCTGGGTGCTCAGTACTCAAGGTGCTGAGTGCTCAGTGCTCAGTTCTCAGGGTCCTGGGTGCTCCGTGCTCGGGGTGCTCTGTGCTCAGTGGTCTGGGTGCTTATTGCTCAGTACTCAGGGTGCTGGGTGCTCAGTACTCAGGGTGCTGGGTGCTCATTCTCGGGGTGCTGGGTGCTCAGTGCTCGGGGTACTGGGTGCTCAGTACTCAGGGTGCTGGGGGCTCAGTACTCAGGGTGCTGGGTGCTCAGTACTCAGGGTGCTCGGTTCTCAGTACTCAGGCTGCTCCCTGCTCATTCTCGGGGTTCTGGGTGCTCAGTGCTCGGGGAGCTGGGTCATCAGTACTCAGGGTGCTGGGTGCTCAGTGCTCAGGGTGCTGGGTGCTCAGTGCTCGGGGTGCTGGGTGCTCAGTGCTCAGGGTGATCGGTGCTCAGTGCTCAGGGTGCTGGGTGCTCAGTCCTCAGGGTGCTCAGTGCTCAGGGTGCTGGGTGCTCAGTGCTCGGGGTGCTCGGTGCTCAGTACTCAGGGTGCTGAGTGCCCAGTACTCAGGGTGCTGGGTGCTCAGTACGCAGGGTGCTGGGTGCTCAGTGCTCAGGGTGCTGGGTGCTCAGTGCTCGGGGTGCTGGGTGCTCAGTGCTCAAGGTGCTGGGTGATCAGGGCTGTGGTGCTGGGTGCTCAGTTCTCAGTGCTCAGAGTGCTGGGTGCTCAGTGCTCAGTGCTCAGGGTGCTGGTTGCTCAGTACTCAGGGTGCTGGGTGCTCAGTACTCAGGTTGCTGGGTGCTCAGTGCTCAGCGTGCTCTGTGGTCAGTACTCAGGGTGCTGGGTGCTCAGTGCTCGTGGTGCTGCGTGCTCAGAACTCAGGGTGCTGGGTGCTCAGTGCTCAGGGTGCTGGGTACTCAGTGCTCAGGGTGCTGGGTGCTCAGTACTCAGGGTGCTGGGAGCTCAGTACTCAGGGTGCTTGGTGCTCAGTGCTCAGGGTGCTGGGTGCTCAGTACTCAAGGTGCTGAGTGCTCAGTGCTCAGTTCTCAGGGTCCTGGGTGCTCCGTGCTCGGGGTGCTCTGTGCTCAGTGGTCTGGGTGCTTATTGCTCAGTACTCAGGGTGCTGGGTGCTCAGTACTCAGGGTGCTGGGTGCTCATTCTCGGGGTGCTGGGTGCTCAGTGCTCGGGGTACTGGGTGCTCAGTACTCAGGGTGCTGGGGGCTCGGTACTCAGGGTGCTGGGTGCTCAGTACTCAGGGTTCTCGGTTCTCAGTACTCAGGCTGCTCCCTGCTCATTCTCGGGGTTCTGGGTGCTCAGTGCTCGGGGAGCTGGGTCATCAGTACTCAGGGTGCTGGGTGCTCAGTGCTCAGGGTGCTGGGTGCTCAGTGCTCGGGGTGCTGGGTGCTCAGTGCTCAGGGTGATCGGTGCTCAGTGCTCAGGGTGCTGGGTGCTCAGTCCTCAGGGTGCTCAGTGCTCAGGGTGCTGGGTGCTCAGTGCTCGGGGTGCTCGGTGCTCAGTACTCAGGGTGCTGAGTGCCCAGTACTCAGGGTGCTGGGTGCTCAGTACGCAGGGTGCTGGGTGCTCAGTGCTCAGGGTGCTGGGTGCTCAGTGCTCAGGGTGCTGGGTGCTCAGTGCTCAAGGTGCTGGGTGATCAGGGCTGTGGTGCTGGGTGCTCAGTTCTCAGTGCTCAGAGTGCTGGGTGCTCAGTGCTCAGTGCTCAGGGTGCTGGTTGCTCAGTACTCAGGGTGCTGGGTGCTCAGTACTCAGGTTGCTGGGTGCTCAGTGCTCAGCGTGCTCTGTGGTCAGTACTCAGGGTGCTGGGTGCTCAGTGCTCGTGGTGCTGCGTGCTCAGAACTCAGGGTGCTGGGTGCTCAGTGCTCAGGGTGCTGGGTACTCAGTGCTCAGGGTGCTGGGTGCTCAGTACTCAGGGTGCTGGGTGCTCAGTACTCAGGGTGCTGGGTGCTCAGTACTCAGGGTGCTCAGTGCTCAGTACTCGGGGTGCTTGGTGCTCAGTACTCAGTGTGCTCAGTGCTCAGTACTCGGGGAGCTGGGTGCTCAGTGCTCAGGGTGCTGGGTGCTCAGTGCTCGGGGTGCTGGGTGCTGAGTGCTCAGGGTGCTGGGTGCTCAGTGCTCGGGGTGCTCGGTGCTCAGTGCTCACTGTCCTGGGTGCTCAGTACTCAGGGTGCTGGGGGCTTAGTACTCAGGGTGCTCAGTGCTCAGTACACAGGGTGCTGGGTGCTCAGTGCTCAGGGTGCTGGGTGCTCAGTGATCGGGGTGCTGGGTGCTCAGTACTCAGGGTGCTCAGTGCTCGGGGAGCTCTGTGCTCAGTACTCAGGGTGCTGGGTGCTCAGTACTCAGGGTGCTCGGTTCTCAGTACTCAGGCTGCTCCGTGCTCAGTACTCAGGGTGCTGGGTGCTCAGTACTCAGGGTGCTCAGTGCTCAGTACTCGGGGTGCTTGGTGCTCAGTACTCAGTGTGCTCAGTGCTCAGTACTCGGGGTGCTGGGTGCTCAGTGCTCAGGGTGCTGGGTGCTCAGTGCTCGGGGTGCTGGGTGCTGAGTGCTCAGGGTGCTGGGTGCTCAGTGCTCGGGGTGCTCGGTGCTCAGTGCTCACGGTCCTGGGTGCTCAGTACTCAGGGTGCTGGGGGCTTAGTACTCAGGGTGCTCAGTGCTCAGTACACAGGGTGCTGGGTGCTCAGTGCTCAGGGTGCTGGGTGCTCAGTGATCGGGGTGCTGGGTGCTCAGTACTCAGGGTGCTCAGTGCTCGGGGAGCTCTGTGCTCAGTACTCAGGGTGCTGGGTGCTCAGTACTCAGTTCTCAGGGTCCTGGGTGCTCCGTGCTCGGGGTGCTCTGTGCTCAGTGCTCTGGGTGCTTAGTGCTAAGTACTCAGGGTGCTGGGTGCTCAGTACTCAGGGTGCTGGGTGCTCATTCTCGGGGTGCTGGGTGCTCAGTGATCGGGGTGCTGGGTGCTCAGTACTCAGGGTGCTCAGTGCTCGGGGAGCTCTGTGCTCAGTACTCAGGGTGCTGGGAGCTCAGTACTCAGTTCTCAGGGTCCTGGGTGCTCCGTGCTCGGGGTGCTCTGTGCTCAGTGCTCTGGGTGCTTAGTGCTCAGTACTCAGGGTGCTGGGTGCTCAGTACTCAGGGTGCTGGGTGCTCAGTACTCAGGGTGTTGGGTGCTCAGTACTCAGGGTGCTCAGTGCTCAGTACTCGGGGTGCTTGGTGCTCAGTACTCAGTGTGCTCAGTGCTCAGTACTCGGGGTGCTGGGTGCTCAGTGCTCAGGGTGCTGGGTGCTCAGTGCTCGGGGTGCTGGGTGCTGAGTGCTCAGGGTGCTGGGTGCTCAGTGCTCGGGGTGCTCGGTGCTCAGTGCTCACTGTCCTGGGTGCTCAGTACTCAGGGTGCTGGGGGCTTAGTACTCAGGGTGCTCAGTGCTCAGTGCACAGGGTGCTGGGTGCTCAGTGCTCAGGGTGCTGGGTGCTCAGTGATCGGGGTGCTGGGTGCTCAGTACTCAGGGTGCTCAGTGCTCGGGGAGCTCTGTGCTCAGTACTCAGGGTGCTGGGTGCTCAGTACTCAGGGTGCTCGGTTCTCAGTACTCAGGCTGCTCCGTGCTCAGTACTCAGGGTGCTGGGTGCTCAGTACTCAGGGTGCTCAGTGCTCAGTACTCGGGGTGCTTGGTGCTCAGTACTCAGTGTGCTCAGTGCTCAGTACTCGGGGTGCTGGGTGCTCAGTGCTCAGGGTGCTGGGTGCTCAGTGCTCGGGGTGCTGGGTGCTGAGTGCTCAGGGTGCTGGGTGCTCAGTGCTCGGGGTGCTCGGTGCTCAGTGCTCACGGTCCTGGGTGCTCAGTACTCAGGGTGCTGGGGGCTTAGTACTCAGGGTGCTCAGTGCTCAGTACACAGGGTGCTGGGTGCTCAGTGCTCAGGGTGCTGGGTGCTCAGTGATCGGGGTGCTGGGTGCTCAGTACTCAGGGTGCTCAGTGCTCGGGGAGCTCTGTGCTCAGTACTCAGGGTGCTGGGTGCTCAGTACTCAGTTCTCAGGGTCCTGGGTGCTCCGTGCTCGGGGTGCTCTGTGCTCAGTGCTCTGGGTGCTTAGTGCTCAGTACTCAGGGTGCTGGGTGCTCATTCTCGGGGTGCTGGGTGCTCAGTGCTCGGGGTACTGGGTGCTCAGTACTCAGGGTGCTGGGGGCTCAGTACTCAGGGTGCTGGGTGCTCAGTACTCAGGGTTCTCGGTTCTCAGTACTCAGGCTGCTCCCTGCTCATTCTCGGGGTTCTGGGTGCTCAGTGCTCGGGGAGCTGGGTCATCAGTACTCAGGGTGCTGGGTGCTCAGTGCTCAGGGTGCTGGGTGCTCAGTGCTCGGGGTGCTGGGTGCTCAGTGCTCAGGGTGATCGGTGCTCAGTGCTCAGGGTGCTGGGTGCTCAGTCCTCAGGGTGCTCAGTGCTCAGGGTGCTGGGTGCTCAGTGCTCGGGGTGCTCGGTGCTCAGTACTCAGGGTGCTGAGTGCCCAGTACTCAGGGTGCTGGGTGCTCAGTACGCAGGGTGCTGGGTGCTCAGTGCTCAGGGTGCTGGGTGCTCAGTGCTCAGGGTGCTGGGTGCTCAGTGCTCAAGGTGCTGGGTGATCAGGGCTGTGGTGCTGGGTGCTCAGTTCTCAGTGCTCAGAGTGCTGGGTGCTCAGTGCTCAGTGCTCAGGGTGCTGGTTGCTCAGTACTCAGGGTGCTGGGTGCTCAGTACTCAGGTTGCTGGGTGCTCAGTGCTCAGCGTGCTCTGTGGTCAGTACTCAGGGTGCTGGGTGCTCAGTGCTCGTGGTGCTGCGTGCTCAGAACTCAGGGTGCTGGGTGCTCAGTGCTCAGGGTGCTGGGTACTCAGTGCTCAGGGTGCTGGGTGCTCAGTGCTCGGGGTGCTCGGTGCTCAGTACTCAGGGTGCTGAGTGCCCAGTACTCAGGGTGCTGGGTGCTCAGTACGCAGGGTGCTGGGTGCTCAGTGCTCAGGGTGCTGGGTGCTCAGTGCTCAGGGTGCTGGGTGCTCAGTGCTCAAGGTGCTGGGTGATCAGGGCTGTGGTGCTGGGTGCTCAGTTCTCAGTGCTCAGAGTGCTGGGTGCTCAGTGCTCAGTGCTCAGGGTGCTGGTTGCTCAGTACTCAGGGTGCTGGGTGCTCAGTACTCAGGTTGCTGGGTGCTCAGTGCTCAGCGTGCTCTGTGGTCAGTACTCAGGGTGCTGGGTGCTCAGTGCTCGTGGTGCTGCGTGCTCAGAACTCAGGGTGCTGGGTGCTCAGTGCTCAGGGTGCTGGGTACTCAGTGCTCAGGGTGCTGGGTGCTCAGTACTCAGGGTGCTGGGTGCTCAGTACTCAGGGTGCTGGGTGCTCAGTACTCAGGGTGCTCAGTGCTCAGTACTCGGGGTGCTTGGTGCTCAGTACTCAGTGTGCTCAGTGCTCAGTACTCGGGGAGCTGGGTGCTCAGTGCTCAGGGTGCTGGGTGCTCAGTGCTCGGGGTGCTGGGTGCTGAGTGCTCAGGGTGCTGGGTGCTCAGTGCTCGGGGTGCTCGGTGCTCAGTGCTCACTGTCCTGGGTGCTCAGTACTCAGGGTGCTGGGGGCTTAGTACTCAGGGTGCTCAGTGCTCAGTACACAGGGTGCTGGGTGCTCAGTGCTCAGGGTGCTGGGTGCTCAGTGATCGGGGTGCTGGGTGCTCAGTACTCAGGGTGCTCAGTGCTCGGGGAGCTCTGTGCTCAGTACTCAGGGTGCTGGGTGCTCAGTACTCAGGGTGCTCGGTTCTCAGTACTCAGGCTGCTCCGTGCTCAGTACTCAGGGTGCTGGGTGCTCAGTACTCAGGGTGCTCAGTGCTCAGTACTCGGGGTGCTTGGTGCTCAGTACTCAGTGTGCTCAGTGCTCAGTACTCGGGGTGCTGGGTGCTCAGTGCTCAGGGTGCTGGGTGCTCAGTGCTCGGGGTGCTGGGTGCTGAGTGCTCAGGGTGCTGGGTGCTCAGTGCTCGGGGTGCTCGGTGCTCAGTGCTCACGGTCCTGGGTGCTCAGTACTCAGGGTGCTGGGGGCTTAGTACTCAGGGTGCTCAGTGCTCAGTACACAGGGTGCTGGGTGCTCAGTGCTCAGGGTGCTGGGTGCTCAGTGATCGGGGTGCTGGGTGCTCAGTACTCAGGGTGCTCAGTGCTCGGGGAGCTCTGTGCTCAGTACTCAGGGTGCTGGGTGCTCAGTACTCAGTTCTCAGGGTCCTGGGTGCTCCGTGCTCGGGGTGCTCTGTGCTCAGTGCTCTGGGTGCTTAGTGCTAAGTACTCAGGGTGCTGGGTGCTCAGTACTCAGGGTGCTGGGTGCTCATTCTCGGGGTGCTGGGTGCTCAGTGATCGGGGTGCTGGGTGCTCAGTACTCAGGGTGCTCAGTGCTCGGGGAGCTCTGTGCTCAGTACTCAGGGTGCTGGGAGCTCAGTACTCAGTTCTCAGGGTCCTGGGTGCTCCGTGCTCGGGGTGCTCTGTGCTCAGTGCTCTGGGTGCTTAGTGCTCAGTACTCAGGGTGCTGGGTGCTCAGTACTCAGGGTGCTGGGTGCTCAGTACTCAGGGTGTTGGGTGCTCAGTACTCAGGGTGCTCAGTGCTCAGTACTCGGGGTGCTTGGTGCTCAGTACTCAGTGTGCTCAGTGCTCAGTACTCGGGGTGCTGGGTGCTCAGTGCTCAGGGTGCTGGGTGCTCAGTGCTCGGGGTGCTGGGTGCTGAGTGCTCAGGGTGCTGGGTGCTCAGTGCTCGGGGTGCTCGGTGCTCAGTGCTCACTGTCCTGGGTGCTCAGTACTCAGGGTGCTGGGGGCTTAGTACTCAGGGTGCTCAGTGCTCAGTGCACAGGGTGCTGGGTGCTCAGTGCTCAGGGTGCTGGGTGCTCAGTGATCGGGGTGCTGGGTGCTCAGTACTCAGGGTGCTCAGTGCTCGGGGAGCTCTGTGCTCAGTACTCAGGGTGCTGGGTGCTCAGTACTCAGGGTGCTCGGTTCTCAGTACTCAGGCTGCTCCGTGCTCAGTACTCAGGGTGCTGGGTGCTCAGTACTCAGGGTGCTCAGTGCTCAGTACTCGGGGTGCTTGGTTCTCAGTACTCAGTGTGCTCAGTGCTCAGTACTCGGGGTGCTGGGTGCTCAGTGCTCAGGGTGCTGGGTGCTCAGTGCTCGGGGTGCTGGGTGCTGAGTGCTCAGGGTGCTGGGTGCTCAGTGCTCGGGGTGCTCGGTGCTCAGTGCTCACGGTCCTGGGTGCTCAGTACTCAGGGTGCTGGGGGCTTAGTACTCAGGGTGCTCAGTGCTCAGTACACAGGGTGCTGGGTGCTCAGTGCTCAGGGTGCTGGGTGCTCAGTGATCGGGGTGCTGGGTGCTCAGTACTCAGGGTGCTCAGTGCTCGGGGAGCTCTGTGCTCAGTACTCAGGGTGCTGGGTGCTCAGTACTCAGTTCTCAGGGTCCTGGGTGCTCCGTGCTCGGGGTGCTCTGTGCTCAGTGCTCTGGGTGCTTAGTGCTCAGTACTCAGGGTGCTGGGTGCTCATTCTCGGGGTGCTGGGTGCTCAGTGCTCGGGGTACTGGGTGCTCAGTACTCAGGGTGCTGGGGGCTCAGTACTCAGGGTGCTGGGTGCTCAGTACTCAGGGTTCTCGGTTCTCAGTACTCAGGCTGCTCCCTGCTCATTCTCGGGGTTCTGGGTGCTCAGTGCTCGGGGAGCTGGGTCATCAGTACTCAGGGTGCTGGGTGCTCAGTGCTCAGGGTGCTGGGTGCTCAGTGCTCGGGGTGCTGGGTGCTCAGTGCTCAGGGTGATCGGTGCTCAGTGCTCAGGGTGCTGGGTGCTCAGTCCTCAGGGTGCTCAGTGCTCAGGGTGCTGGGTGCTCAGTGCTCGGGGTGCTCGGTGCTCAGTACTCAGGGTGCTGAGTGCCCAGTACTCAGGGTGCTGGGTGCTCAGTACGCAGGGTGCTGGGTGCTCAGTGCTCAGGGTGCTAGGTGCTCAGTGCTCAGGGTGCTGGGTGCTCAGTGCTCAAGGTGCTGGGTGATCAGGGCTGTGGTGCTGGGTGCTCAGTTCTCAGTGCTCAGAGTGCTGGGTGCTCAGTGCTCAGTGCTCAGGGTGCTGGTTGCTCAGTACTCAGGGTGCTGGGTGCTCAGTACTCAGGTTGCTGGGTGCTCAGTGCTCAGCGTGCTCTGTGGTCAGTACTCAGGGTGCTGGGTGCTCAGTGCTCGTGGTGCTGCGTGCTCAGAACTCAGGGTGCTGGGTGCTCAGTGCTCAGGGTGCTGGGTACTCAGTGCTCAGGGTGCTGGGTGCTCAGTACTCAGGGTGCTGGGTGCTCAGTACTCAGGGTGCTGGGTGCTCAGTACTCAGGGTGCTCAGTGCTCAGTACTCGGGGTGCTTGGTGCTCAGTACTCAGTGTGCTCAGTGCTCAGTACTCGGGGAGCTGGGTGCTCAGTGCTCAGGGTGCTGGGTGCTCAGTGCTCGGGGTGCTGGGTGCTGAGTGCTCAGGGTGCTGGGTGCTCAGTGCTCGGGGTGCTCGGTGCTCAGTGCTCACTGTCCTGGGTGCTCAGTACTCAGGGTGCTGGGGGCTTAGTACTCAGGGTGCTCAGTGCTCAGTACACAGGGTGCTGGGTGCTCAGTGCTCAGGGTGCTGGGTGCTCAGTGATCGGGGTGCTGGGTGCTCAGTACTCAGGGTGCTCAGTGCTCGGGGAGCTCTGTGCTCAGTACTCAGGGTGCTGGGTGCTCAGTACTCAGGGTGCTCGGTTCTCAGTACTCAGGCTGCTCCGTGCTCAGTACTCAGGGTGCTGGGTGCTCAGTACTCAGGGTGCTCAGTGCTCAGTACTCGGGGTGCTTGGTGCTCAGTACTCAGTGTGCTCAGTGCTCAGTACTCGGGGTGCTGGGTGCTCAGTGCTCAGGGTGCTGGGTGCTCAGTGCTCGGGGTGCTGGGTGCTGAGTGCTCAGGGTGCTGGGTGCTCAGTGCTCGGGGTGCTCGGTGCTCAGTGCTCACGGTCCTGGGTGCTCAGTACTCAGGGTGCTGGGGGCTTAGTACTCAGGGTGCTCAGTGCTCAGTACACAGGGTGCTGGGTGCTCAGTGCTCAGGGTGCTGGGTGCTCAGTGATCGGGGTGCTGGGTGCTCAGTACTCAGGGTGCTCAGTGCTCGGGGAGCTCTGTGCTCAGTACTCAGGGTGCTGGGTGCTCAGTACTCAGTTCTCAGGGTCCTGGGTGCTCCGTGCTCGGGGTGCTCTGTGCTCAGTGCTCTGGGTGCTTAGTGCTAAGTACTCAGGGTGCTGGGTGCTCAGTACTCAGGGTGCTGGGTGCTCATTCTCGGGGTGCTGGGTGCTCAGTGATCGGGGTGCTGGGTGCTCAGTACTCAGGGTGCTCAGTGCTCGGGGAGCTCTGTGCTCAGTACTCAGGGTGCTGGGAGCTCAGTACTCAGTTCTCAGGGTCCTGGGTGCTCCGTGCTCGGGGTGCTCTGTGCTCAGTGCTCTGGGTGCTTAGTGCTCAGTACTCAGGGTGCTGGGTGCTCAGTACTCAGGGTGCTGGGTGCTCAGTACTCAGGGTGCTGGGTGCTCAGTACTCAGGGTGCTCAGTGCTCAGTACTCGGGGTGCTTGGTGCTCAGTACTCAGTGTGCTCAGTGCTCAGTACTCGGGGTGCTGGGTGCTCAGTGCTCAGGGTGCTGGGTGCTCAGTGCTCGGGGTGCTGGGTGCTGAGTGCTCAGGGTGCTGGGTGCTCAGTGCTCGGGGTGCTCGGTGCTCAGTGCTCACTGTCCTGGGTGCTCAGTACTCAGGGTGCTGGGGGCTTAGTACTCAGGGTGCTCAGTGCTCAGTACACAGGGTGCTGGGTGCTCAGTGCTCAGGGTGCTGGGTGCTCAGTGATCGGGGTGCTGGGTGCTCAGTACTCAGGGTGCTCAGTGCTCGGGGAGCTCTGTGCTCAGTACTCAGGGTGCTGGGTGCTCAGTACTCAGGGTGCTCGGTTCTCAGTACTCAGGCTGCTCCGTGCTCAGTACTCAGGGTGCTGGGTGCTCAGTACTCAGGGTGCTCAGTGCTCAGTACTCGGGGTGCTTGGTGCTCAGTACTCAGTGTGCTCAGTGCTCAGTACTCGGGGTGCTGGGTGCTCAGTGCTCAGGGTGCTGGGTGCTCAGTGCTCGGGGTGCTGGGTGCTGAGTGCTCAGGGTGCTGGGTGCTCAGTGCTCGGGGTGCTCGGTGCTCAGTGCTCACGGTCCTGGGTGCTCAGTACTCAGGGTGCTGGGGGCTTAGTACTCAGGGTGCTCAGTGCTCAGTACACAGGGTGCTGGGTGCTCAGTGCTCAGGGTGCTGGGTGCTCAGTGATCGGGGTGCTGGGTGCTCAGTACTCAGGGTGCTCAGTGCTCGGGGAGCTCTGTGCTCAGTACTCAGGGTGCTGGGTGCTCAGTACTCAGTTCTCAGGGTCCTGGGTGCTCCGTGCTCGGGGTGCTCTGTGCTCAGTGCTCTGGGTGCTTAGTGCTAAGTACTCAGGGTGCTGGGTGCTCAGTACTCAGGGTGCTGGGTGCTCATTCTCGGGGTGCTGGGTGCTCAGTGATCGGGGTGCTGGGTGCTCAGTACTCAGGGTGCTCAGTGCTCGGGGAGCTCTGTGCTCAGTACTCAGGGTGCTGGGAGCTCAGTACTCAGTTCTCAGGGTCCTGGGTGCTCCGTGCTCGGGGTGCTCTGTGCTCAGTGCTCTGGGTGCTTAGTGCTCAGTACTCAGGGTGCTGGGTGCTCAGTACTCAGGGTGCTGGGTGCTCAGTACTCAGGGTGCTGGGTGCTCAGTACTCAGGGTGCTCAGTGCTCAGTACTCGGGGTGCTTGGTGCTCAGTACTCAGTGTGCTCAGTGCTCAGTACTCGGGGTGCTGGGTGCTCAGTGCTCAGGGTGCTGGGTGCTCAGTGCTCGGGGTGCTGGGTGCTGAGTGCTCAGGGTGCTGGGTGCTCAGTGCTCGGGGTGCTCGGTGCTCAGTGCTCACTGTCCTGGGTGCTCAGTACTCAGGGTGCTGGGGGCTTAGTACTCAGGGTGCTCAGTGCTCAGTACACAGGGTGCTGGGTGCTCAGTGCTCAGGGTGCTGGGTGCTCAGTGATCGGGGTGCTGGGTGCTCAGTACTCAGGGTGCTCAGTGCTCGGGGAGCTCTGTGCTCAGTACTCAGGGTGCTGGGTGCTCAGTACTCAGGGTGCTCGGTTCTCAGTACTCAGGCTGCTCCGTGCTCAGTACTCAGGGTGCTGGGTGCTCAGTACTCAGGGTGCTCAGTGCTCAGTACTCGGGGTGCTTGGTGCTCAGTACTCAGTGTGCTCAGTGCTCAGTACTCGGGGTGCTGGGTGCTCAGTGCTCAGGGTGCTGGGTGCTCAGTGCTCGGGGTGCTGGGTGCTGAGTGCTCAGGGTGCTGGGTGCTCAGTGCTCGGGGTGCTCGGTGCTCAGTGCTCACGGTACTGGGTGCTCAGTACTCAGGGTGCTGGGGGCTTAGTACTCAGGGTGCTCAGTGCTCAGTACACAGGGTGCTGGGTGCTCAGTGCTCAGGGTGCTGGGTGCTCAGTGATCGGTGTGCTGGGTGCTCAGTACTCAGGGTGCTCAGTGCTCGGGGAGCTCTGTGCTCAGTACTCAGGGTGCTGGGTGCTCAGTACTCAGTTCTCAGGGTCCTGGGTGCTCCGTGCTCGGGGTGCTCTGTGCTCAGTGCTCTGGGTGCTTAGTGCTCAGTACTCAGGGTGCTGGGTGCTCAGTACTCAGGGTGCTGGGTGCTCATTCTCGGGGTGCTGGGTGCTCAGTGCTCGGGGTACTGGGTGCTCAGTACTCAGGGTGCTGGGGGCTCAGTACTCAGGGTGCTGGGTGCTCAGTACTCATGGTGCTCGGTTCTCAGTACTCATGGTGCTCGGTTCTCAGTACTCAGGGTGCTGGGTGCTCAGTGCTCGGGGTGCTCGGTGCTCAGTACTCGGGGTGCTGGGTGCTCAGTACTCGGGGTGCTGGGTGCTCACTGCTCAGGGTGCTGGGTGCTCAGTGCTCAGGGTGCTGGGTGCTCAGTGCTGAGGGTGGTGCTGGGTGCTCAGTCCTCAGGGTGCTGGGTGCTCAGTGCTCAGGGTGCTGGGTGCTCAGTACTAAGGGTGCTGGGTGCTCAGTACTCAGGGTGCTCGGTGCTCACTACTCAGGGTGCTGGGTGCTCAGTGCTCAGGGTGCTGGGTGCTCAGTGCTCAGGGTGCTGGGTGCTCAGTACTCAGGGTGCTGGGTGCTCAGTGCTCAGGGTGATCGGTGCTCAGTACTCAGGGTGCTCAGTACTCAGGGTGCTGGGTGCTCAGTGCTCGGGGTGCTGGGTGCTCAGTACTTGGGGTGCTGGGTGCTCTGTATTCAGGGTGCTGGGTGCTCAGTGCTCGGGGAGCTGGCTGCTCAGTGCTCAGGGTGATCGGTGCTCAGTACTCAGGGTGCTGCGTGCTCAATGCTCAGGGTGCTGGGTGTTCAGTCCTCAGGGTGCTCAGTGCTCAGGGTGCTGGGTGCTCAGTGCTCGGGGTGCTCGGTGCTCAGTACTCAGGGTGCTGAGTGCTCAGTACTGAGGGTGCTGGGTGCTCAGTACTCATGGTGCTGGGTGCTCAGTACTAAGGGGGCTGGGTGCTCAGTGCTTATGGTGCTCGGTGCTCAGTGCTCAGGGTGCTGGGTGCTCAGTGCCCGGGATTCTGTGTGCTCAGTGCTCGGGGTGCTGGGTGCTCAGTGCTCAGTGCTCAGGGTGTTGGGTGCTCAGTGCTCAGTGCTCAGGGTGCTGGGTGCTCAGTACTCAGGGTGCTGGGTGCTCAGTACTCAGGGTGCTGGGTGCTCAGTGCTCAGGGTTCTGGGTGCTCAGTACTCTTGGTGTTGGGTGCTCAGTACTCAGGGTGCTGGGTGCTCAGTGCTCAGGGTGCTGGGTGCTCAGTGCTCCTGGTGCTGGGTGCTCAGTGCTCAGGGTGCTGGGTGCTCAGTCCTCGGGGTGCTCCGTGCTCAGTGCTCAGGGTGCTGGGTGATCAGTACTCAGGGTGCTCGGTGCTCAGTACTCAGGGTTCTCAGTGCTCAGTGCTCAGGATGCTGGGTGCTCAGTACTCAGGGTGCTCAGTGCTCAGTACTCGGGGTGCTGGGTGCTCAGTACTCAGGGTGCTCAGTGCTCAGTACTCGGGGTGCTAGGTGCTCAGTGCTCAGGGTGCTCAGTGCTCAGTGCTCGGGGTGCTGGGTGCTCAGTGCTCGGGGAGCTGGGTGCTCAGTGCTCGGAGTGCTGGGTGCTCAGTACTGAGGGTGCTGTGTGCTCAGTGCTCAGTACTCAGCGTGCTGGGTGCTCAGTGCTCAGAGTGTTGGGTGCTCAGTACTCAGGGAGCTGGGTGCTCAGTGCTCAGTGCTCAGGGTGCTCAGTGCTCAGGGTGCTGGGTGCTCAGGGTGCTGGGTTCTCAGTGCTCGGTGTGCTGAGTGCTCAGTGCTCAGGGTGCTGGGTGCTCAGTGCTCAGTGCTCAGGGTGCTGGGTGCTCAGTGCTCAGTGTTCAGGGTGCTGGGTGTTCAGTATTAAGGGTGCTGGGTGCTCAGTGCTCGGGGTGCTCGGTGCTCAGTACTCAATGTGCTGGGTGCTCAGTGCTCAGGGTGCTGGGTGCTCAGTCCTCGGGGTGCTCCGTGCTCAGTGCTCAGGGTGCTGGGTGCTCAGTACTCAGGGTGCTCGGTGCTCAGTACTCAGGGTTCTCAGTGCTCAGTGCTCAGGATGCTGGGTGCTCAGTACTCCGGGTGCTCAGTGCTCAGTACTCGGGGTGCTGGGTGCTCAGTACTCAGGGTGCTCAGTGCTCAGTACTCGGGGTGCTATGTGCTCAGTGCTCAGGGTGCTCAGTGCTCAGTGCTCGGGGTGCTGGGTGCTCAGTGCTCGGGGAGCTGGGTGCTCAGTGCTCGGAGTGCTGGGTGCTCAGTACTGAGGGTGCTGTGTGCTCCGTGCTCAGTACTCAGCGTGCTGGGTGCTCAGTGCTCAGAGTGTTGGGTGCTCAGTACTGAGGGAGCTGGGTGCTCAGTGCTCAGTGCTCAGGGTGCTCAATGCTCAGGGTGCTGGGTGCTCAGGGTGCTGGGTTCTCAGTGCTCGGGGTGCTGAGTGCTCAGTGCTCAGGGTGCTGGGTGCTCAGTGCTCAGTGCTCAGGGTGCTGGGTGCTCAGTGCTCAGTGTTCAGGGTGCTGGGTGTTCAGTACTCAGGGTGCTGGGAGCTCAGTACTCAGGGTGCTTGGTGCTCAGTGCTCAGGGTGCTGGGTGCTCAGTACTCAAGGTGCTGAGTGCTCAGTGCTCAGTTCTCAGGGTCCTGGGTGCTCCGTGCTCGGGGTGCTCTGTGCTCAGTGGTCTGGGTGCTTATTGCTCAGTACTCAGGGTGCTGGGTGCTCAGTACTCAGGGTGCTGGGTGCTCATTCTCGGGGTGCTGGGTGCTCAGTGCTCGGGGTACTGGGTGCTCAGTACTCAGGGTGCTGGGGGCTCAGTACTCAGGGTGCTGGGTGCTCAGTACTCAGGGTGCTCGGTTCTCAGTACTCAGGCTGCTCCCTGCTCATTCTCGGGTTTCTGGGTGCTCAGTGCTCGGGGAGCTGGGTCATCAGTACTCAGGGTGCTGGGTGCTCAGTGCTCAGGGTGCTGGGTGCTCAGTGCTCGGGGTGCTGGGTGCTCAGTGCTCAGGGTGATCGGTGCTCAGTGCTCAGGGTGCTGGGTGCTCAGTCCTCAGGGTGCTCAGTGCTCAGGGTGCTGGGTGCTCAGTGCTCGGGGTGCTCGGTGCTCAGTACTCAGGGTGCTGAGTGCCCAGTACTCAGGGTGCTGGGTGCTCAGTACGCAGGGTGCTGGGTGCTCAGTGCTCAGGGTGCTGGGTGCTCAGTGCTCAGGGTGCTGGGTGCTCAGTGCTCAAGGTGCTGGGTAATCAGGGCTGTGGTGCTGGGTGCTCAGTTCTCAGTGCTCAGAGTGCTGGGTGCTCAGTGCTCAGTGCTCAGGGTGCTGGTTGCTCAGTACTCAGGGTGCTGGGTGCTCAGTACTCAGGTTGCTGGGTGCTCAGTGCTCAGCGTGCTCTGTGGTCAGTACTCAGGGTGCTGGGTGCTCAGTGCTCGTGGTGCTGCGTGCTCAGAACTCAGGGTGCTGGGTGCTCAGTGCTCAGGGTGCTGGTTACTCAGTGCTCAGGGTGCTGGGTGCTCAGTACTCAGGGTGCTGGGTGCTCAGTACTCAGGGTGCTGGGTGCTCAGTACTCAGGGTGCTCAGTGCTCAGTACTCGGGGTGCTTGGTGCTCAGTACTCAGTGTGCTCAGTGCTCAGTACTCGGGGTGCTGGGTGCTCAGTGCTCAGGGTGCTGGGTGCTCAGTGCTCGGGGTGCTGGGTGCTGAGTGCTCAGGGTGCTGGGTGCTCAGTGCTCGGGGTGCTCGGTGCTCAGTGCTCACTGTCCTGGGTGCTCAGTACTCAGGGTGCTGGGGGCTTAGTACTCAGGGTGCTCAGTGCTCAGTACACAGGGTGCTGGGTGCTCAGTGCTCAGGGTGCTGGGTGCTCAGTGATCGGGGTGCTGGGTGCTCAGTACTCAGGGTGCTCAGTGCTCGGGGAGCTCTGTGCTCAGTACTCAGGGTGCTGGGTGCTCAGTACTCAGGGTGCTCGGTTCTCAGTACTCAGGCTGCTCCGTGCTCAGTACTCAGGGTGCTGGGTGCTCAGTACTCAGGGTGCTCACTGCTCAGTACTCGGGGTGCTTGGTGCTCAGTACTCAGTGTGCTCAGTGCTCAGTACTCGGGGTGCTGGGTGCTCAGTGCTCAGGGTGCTGGGTGCTCAGTGCTCGGGGTGCTGGGTGCTGAGTGCTCAGGGTGCTGGGTGCTCAGTGCTCGGGGTGCTCGGTGCTCAGTACTCAGGGTGCTGAGTGCTCAGTACTGAGGGTGCTGGGTGCTCAGTACTCATGGTGCTGGGTGCTCAGTACTAAGGGGGCTGGGTGCTCAGTGCTTATGGTGCTCGGTGCTCAGTGCTCAGGGTGCTGGGTGCTCAGTGCCCGGGAGGCTGTGTGCTCAGTGCTCGGGGTGCTGGGTGCTCAGTGCTCAGTGCTCAGGGTGTTGGGTGCTCAGTGCTCAGTGCTCAGGGTGCTGGGTGCTCAGTACTCAGGGTGCTGGGTGCTCAGTACTCAGGGTGCTGGGTGCTCAGTGCTCAGGGTTCTGGGTGCTCAGTACTCTTGGTGTTGGGTGCTCAGTACTCAGGGTGCTGGGTGCTCAGTGCTCAGGGTGCTGGGTGCTCAGTGCTCCTGGTGCTGGGTGCTCAGTGCTCAGGGTGCTGGGTGCTCAGTATTCAGGGTGCTGGGTGCTCAGTGCTCGGGGTGCTCGGTGCTCAGTACTCAATGTGCTGGGTGCTCAGTGCTCAGGGTGCTGGGTGCTCAGTCCTCGGGGTGCTCCGTGCTCAGTGCTCAGGGTGCTGGGTGCTCAGTACTCAGGGTGCTCGGTGCTCAGTACTCAGGGTTCTCAGTGCTCAGTGCTCAGGATGCTGGGTGCTCAGTACTCAGGGTGCTCAGTGCTCAGTACTCGGGGTGCTGGGTGCTCAGTACTCAGGGTGCTCAGTGCTCAGTACTCGGGGTGCTAGGTGCTCAGTGCTCAGGGTGCTCAGTGCTCAGTGCTCGGGGTGCTGGGTGCTCAGTGCTCGGGGAGCTGGGTGCTCAGTGCTCGGAGTGCTGGGTGCTCAGTACTGAGGGTGCTGTGTGCTCAGTGCTCAGTACTCAGCGTGCTGGGTGCTCAGTGCTCAGAGTGTTGGGTGCTCAGTACTCAGGGAGCTGGGTGCTCAGTGCTCAGTGCTCAGGGTGCTCAGTGCTCAGGGTGCTGGGTGCTCAGGGTGCTGGGTTCTCAGTGCTCGGTGTGCTGAGTGCTCAGTGCTCAGGGTGCTGGGTGCTCAGTGCTCAGTGCTCAGGGTGCTGGGTGCTCAGTGCTCAGTGTTCAGGGTGCTGGGTGTTCAGTATTAAGGGTGCTGGGTGCTCAGTGCTCGGGGTGCTCGGTGCTCAGTACTCAATGTGCTGGGTGCTCAGTGCTCAGGGTGCTGGGTGCTCAGTCCTCGGGGTGCTCCGTGCTCAGTGCTCAGGGTGCTGGGTGCTCAGTACTCAGGGTGCTCGGTGCTCAGTACTCAGGGTTCTCAGTGCTCAGTGCTCAGGATGCTGGGTGCTCAGTACTCCGGGTGCTCAGTGCTCAGTACTCGGGGTGCTGGGTGCTCAGTACTCAGGGTGCTCAGTGCTCAGTACTCGGGGTGCTAGGTGCTCAGTGCTCAGGGTGCTCAGTGCTCAGTGCTCGGGGTGCTGGGTGCTCAGTGCTCGGGGAGCTGGGTGCTCAGTGCTCGGAGTGCTGGGTGCTCAGTACTGAGGGTGCTGTGTGCTCCGTGCTCAGTACTCAGCGTGCTGGGTGCTCAGTGCTCAGAGTGTTGGGTGCTCAGTACTGAGGGAGCTGGGTGCTCAGTGCTCAGTGCTCAGGGTGCTCAATGCTCAGGGTGCTGGGTGCTCAGGGTGCTGGGTTCTCAGTGCTCGGGGTGCTGAGTGCTCAGTGCTCAGGGTGCTGGGTGCTCAGTGCTCAGTGCTCAGGGTGCTGGGTGCTCAGTGCTCAGTATTCAGGGTGCTGGGTGTTCAGTACTCAGGGTGCTGGGAGCTCAGTACTCAGGGTGCTTGGTGCTCAGTGCTCAGGGTGCTGGGTGCTCAGTACTCAAGGTGCTGAGTGCTCAGTGCTCAGTTCTCAGGGTCCTGGGTGCTCCGTGCTCGGGGTGCTCTGTGCTCAGTACTCAGGGTGCTGGGTGCTCAGTACTCAGGGTGCTGGGTGCTCATTCTCGGGGTGCTGGGTGCTCAGTGCTCGGGGTACTGGGTGCTCAGTACTCAGGGTGCTGGGGGCTCAGTACTCAGGGTGCTGGGTGCTCAGTACTCAGGGTGCTCGGTTCTCAGTACTCAGGCTGCTCCCTGCTCATTCTCGGGTTTCTGGGTGCTCAGTGCTCGGGGAGCTGGGTCATCAGTACTCAGGGTGCTGGGTGCTCAGTGCTCAGGGTGCTGGGTGCTCAGTGCTCGGGGTGCTGGGTGCTCAGTGCTCAGGGTGATCGGTGCTCAGTGCTCAGGGTGCTGGGTGCTCAGTCCTCAGGGTGCTCAGTGCTCAGGGTGCTGGGTGCTCAGTGCTCGGGGTGCTCGGTGCTCAGTACTCAGGGTGCTGAGTGCCCAGTACTCAGGGTGCTGGGTGCTCAGTACGCAGGGTGCTGGGTGCTCAGTGCTCAGGGTGCTGGGTGCTCAGTGCTCAGGGTGCTGGGTGCTCAGTGCTCAAGGTGCTGGGTAATCAGGGCTGTGGTGCTGGGTGCTCAGTTCTCAGTGCTCAGAGTGCTGGGTGCTCAGTGCTCAGTGCTCAGGGTGCTGGTTGCTCAGTACTCAGGGTGCTGGGTGCTCAGTACTCAGGTTGCTGGGTGCTCAGTGCTCAGCGTGCTCTGTGGTCAGTACTCAGGGTGCTGGGTGCTCAGTGCTCGTGGTGCTGCGTGCTCAGAACTCAGGGTGCTGGGTGCTCAGTGCTCAGGGTGCTGGTTACTCAGTGCTCAGGGTGCTGGGTGCTCAGTACTCAGGGTGCTGGGTGCTCAGTACTCAGGGTGCTGGGTGCTCAGTACTCAGGGTGCTCAGTGCTCAGTACTCGGGGTGCTTGGTGCTCAGTACTCAGTGTGCTCAGTGCTCAGTACTCGGGGTGCTGGGTGCTCAGTGCTCAGGGTGCTGGGTGCTCAGTGCTCGGGGTGCTGGGTGCTGAGTGCTCAGGGTGCTGGGTGCTCAGTGCTCGGGGTGCTCGGTGCTCAGTGCTCACTGTCCTGGGTGCTCAGTACTCAGGGTGCTGGGGGCTTAGTACTCAGGGTGCTCAGTGCTCAGTACACAGGGTGCTGGGTGCTCAGTGCTCAGGGTGCTGGGTGCTCAGTGATCGGGGTGCTGGGTGCTCAGTACTCAGGGTGCTCAGTGCTCGGGGAGCTCTGTGCTCAGTACTCAGGGTGCTGGGTGCTCAGTACTCAGGGTGCTCGGTTCTCAGTACTCAGGCTGCTCCGTGCTCAGTACTCAGGGTGCTGGGTGCTCAGTACTCAGGGTGCTCACTGCTCAGTACTCGGGGTGCTTGGTGCTCAGTACTCAGTGTGCTCAGTGCTCAGTACTCGGGGTGCTGGGTGCTCAGTGCTCAGGGTGCTGGGTGCTCAGTGCTCGGGGTGCTGGGTGCTGAGTGCTCAGGGTGCTGGGTGCTCAGTGCTCGGGGTGCTCGGTGCTCAGTGCTCACGGTCCTGGGTGCTCAGTACTCAGGGTGCTGGGGGCTTAGTACTCAGGGTGCTCAGTGCTCAGTACACAGGGTGCTGGGTGCTCAGTGCTCAGGGTGCTGGGTGCTCAGTGATCGGGGTGCTGGGTGCTCAGTACTCAGGGTGCTGGGTGCTCAGTGCTCGGGGAGCTCTGTGCTCAGTACTCAGGGTGCTGGGTGCTCAGTACTCAGTTCTCAGGGTCCTGGGTGCTCCGTGCTCGGGGTGCTCTGTGCTCAGTGCTCTGGGTGCTTAGTGCTCAGTACTCAGGGTGCTGGGTGCTCAGTACTCAGGGTGCTGGGTGCTCATTCTCGGGGTGCTGGGTGCTCAGTGCTCGGGGTACTGGGTGCTCAGTACTCAGGGTGCTGGGGGCTCAGTACTCAGGGTGCTGGGTGCTCAGTACTCATGGTGCTCGGTTCTCAGTACTCAGGCTGCTCCGTGCTCATTCTCGGGGTACTGGGTGCTCAGTGCTCGGGGTGCTGGGTCGTCAGTACTCAGAGTGCTGGGTGCTCAGTACTCAGGGTGATCAGTTCTCAGTACTCAGGTTGATGGGTGCTCAGTGCTCGGGGTTCTGGGTGCTCAGTATTCGGGGTGCTCAGTGCTCAGTACTCAGGGTGCTGGGTGCTCAGTACTCAGGGTGCTGGGTGCTCAGTGCTCGGGGTGCTCGGTGCTCAGTACTCGGGGTGCTGGGTGCTCAGTACTCGGGGTGCTGGGTGCTCAGTGCTCAGGGTGCTGGGTGCTCAGTGCTCAGGGTGCTGGGTGCTCAGTGCTGAGGGTGGTGCTGGGTGCTCAGTCCTCAGGGTGCTGGGTGCTCAGTGCTCAGGGTGCTGGGTGCTCAGTACTAAGGGTGCTGGGTGCTCAGTACTCAGGGTGCTCGGTGCTCACTACTCAGGGTGCTGGGTGCTCAGTGCTCAGGGTGCTGTGTACTCAGTACTCAGGGTGCTGGGTGCTCAGTACTCAGGGTGCTGGGTGCTCAGTGCTCAGGGTGCTGGGTGCTCAGTGCTCAGGGTGCTGGGTGCTCAGTACTCAGGGTGCTGGGTGCTCAGTGCTCAGGGTGATCGGTGCTCAGTACTCAGGGTGCTCAGTACTCAGGGTGCTGGGTGCTCAGTGCTCGGGGTGCTGGGTGCTCAGTACTTGGGGTGCTGGGTTCTCTGTATTCAGGGTGCTGGGTGCTCGGTGCTCGGGGAGCTGGCTTCTCAGTGCTCAGGGTGATCGGTGCTCAATACTCAGGGTGCTGCGTGCTCAGTGCTCAGGGTGCTGGGTGCTCAGTCCTCAGGGTGCTCAGTGCTCAGGGTGCTGGGTGCTCAGTGCTCGTGGTGCTCGGTGCTCAGTACTCAGGGTGCTGAGTGCTCAGTACTGAGGGTGCTGGGTGCTCAGTACTCATGGTGCTGGGTGCTCAGTACTAAGGGGGCTGGGTGCTCAGTGCTTAGGGTGCTCGGTGCTCAGTGCTCAGGGTGCTGGGTGCTCAGTGCCCGGGAGGCTGTGTGCTCAGTGCTCGGGGTGCTGGGTGCTCAGTGCTCAGTGCTCAGGGTGTTGGGTGCTCAGTGCTTAGTGCTCAGGGTGCTGGGTGCTCAGTGCTCAGGGTGCTCAGTGCTCAGTGCTCGGGGTGCTGGGTGCTCAGTGCTCAGGGAGCTGGGTGCTCAGTGCTCGGAGTGCTGGGTGCTCAGTACTGAGGGTGCTGGGTGCTCAGGGTGCTGGGTGCTCAGTACTGAGGGTGCTGTGTGCTCCGTGCTCAGTACTCAGCGTGCTGGGTGCTCAGTGCTCAGAGTGTTGGGTGCTCAGTACTGAGGGAGCTGGGTGCTCAGTGCTCAGTGCTCAGGGTGCTCAGTGCTCAGGGTGCTGGGTGCTCAGGGTGCTGGGTTCTCAGTGCTCGGGGTGCTGAGTGCTCAGTGCTCAGGGTGCTGGGTGCTCAGTGCTCAGTGCTCAGGGTGCTGGGTGCTCAGTGCTCAGTGTTCAGGGTGCTGGGTGTTCAGTACTCAGGGTGCTGGGAGCTCAGTACTCAGGGTGCTTCGTGCTCAGTGCTCAGTACTCAAGGTGCTGAGTGCTCAGTGCTCAGTTCTCAGGGTCCTGGGTGCTCCGTGCTCGGGGTGCTCTGTGCTCAGTGGTCTGGGTGCTTATTGCTCAGTACTCAGGGTGCTGGGTGCTCAGTACTCAGGGTGCTGGGTGCTCATTCTCGGGGTGCTGTGTGCTCAGTGCTCGGGGTACTGGGTGCTCAGTACTCAGGGTGCTGAGGGCTCAGTACTCAGGGTGCTGGGTCCTCAGTACTCAGGGTGCTCGGTTCTCAGTACTCAGGCTGCTCCCTGCTCATTCTCGGGGTTCTGGGTGCTCAGTGCTCGGGGAGCTGGGTCATCAGTACTCAGGGTGCTGGGTGCTCAGTGCTCAGGGTGCTGGGTGCTCAGTGCTCGGGGTGCTGGGTGCTCAGTGCTCAGGGTGATCGGTGCTCAGTGCTTAGGGTGCTGGGTGCTCAGTCCTCAGGGTGCTCAGTGCTCAGGGTGCTGGGTGCTCAGTGCTCGGGGTGCTCGGTGCTCAGTACTCAGGGTGCTGAGTGCCCAGTACTCAGGGTGCTGGGTGCTCAGTACGCAGGGTGCTGGGTGCTCAGTGCTCAGGGTGCTGGGTGCTCAGTGCTCAGGGTGCTGGGTGCTCAGTGCTCAAGGTGCTGGGTGATCAGGGCTGTGGTGCTGGGTGCTCAGTTCTCAGTGCTCAGAGTGCTGGGTGCTCAGTGCTCAGTGCTCAGGGTGCTGGTTGCTCAGTACTCAGGGTGCTGGGTGCTCAGTACTCAGGTTGCTGGGTGCTCAGTGCTCAGCGTGCTCTGTGGTCAGTACTCAGGGTGCTGGGTGCTCAGTGCTCGGGGTGCTGCGTGCTCAGAACTCAGGGTGCTGGGTGCTCAGTGCTCAGGGTGCTGGGTACTCAGTGCTCAGGGTGCTGGGTGCTCAGTACTCAGGGTGCTGGGTGCTCAGTACTCAGGGTGCTGGGTGCTCAGTACTCAGGGTGCTCAGTGCTCAGTACTCAGGGTGCTTGGTGCTCAGTACTCAGTGTGCTCAGTGCTCAGTACTCGGGGTGCTGGGTGCTCAGTGCTCAGGGTGCTGGGTGCTCAGTGCTCGGGGTGCTGGGTGCTGAGTGCTCAGGGTGCTGGGTGCTCAGTGCTCGGGGTGCTCGGTGCTCAGTGCTCACTGTCCTGGGTGCTCAGTACTCAGGGTGCTGGGGGCTTAGTACTCAGGGTGCTCAGTGCTCAGTACACAGGGTGCTGGGTGCTCAGTGCTCAGGGTGCTGGGTGCTCAGTGATCGGGGTGCTGGGTGCTCAGTACTCAGGGTGTTCAGTGCTCGGGGAGCTCTGTGCTCAGTACTCAGGGTGCTGGGTGCTCAGTACTCAGTTCTCAGGGTCCTGGGTGCTCCGTGCTCGGGGTGCTCTGTGCTCAGTGCTCTGGGTGCTTAGTGCTCAGTACTCAGGGTGCTGGGTGCTCAGTACTCAGGGTGCTGGGTGCACATTCTCGGGGTGCTGGGTGCTCAGTGCTCGGAGTGCTGGGTCGTCAGTACTCAGAGTGCTGGGTGCTCAGTACTCAGGGTGATCAGTTCTCAGTACTCAGGTTGCTGGGTGCTCAGTATTCGGGGTGCTCAGTGCTCAGTACTCAGGGTGCTGGGTGCTCAGTACTCAGGGTGCTGGGTGCTCAGTGCTCGGGGTGCTCGGTGCTCAGTACTCGGGGTGCTGGGTGCTCAGTACTCGGGGTGCTGGGTGCTCAGTGCTCAGGGTGCTGGGTGCTCAGTGCTCGGGGTGCTGGGTGCTCAGTGCTGAGGGTGGTGCTGGGTGCTCAGTCCTCAGGGTGCTGGGTGCTCAGTGCTCAGGGTGCTGGGTGCTCAGTACTAAGGGTGCTGGGTGCTCAGTACTCAGGGTGCTCGGTGCTCACTTCTCAGGGTGCTGGGTGCTCAGTGCTCAGGGTGCTGTGTGCTCAGTACTCAGGGTGCTGGGTGCTCAGTACTCCGGGTGCTGGGTGCTCAGTGCTCATGGTGCTGGGTGCTCAGTGCTCAGTAATCAGCGTGCTGGGTGCTCAGTGCTCAGAGTGTTGGGTGCTCAGTACTCAGGGAGCTGGGTGCTCAGTGCTCAGTGCTCAGTGCTCAGGGTGCTCAGTGCTCAGGGTGCTGGGTGCTCAGGGTGCTGGGTTCTCAGTGCTCGGGGTGCTGAGTTCTCAGTGCTCAGGGTGCTGGGTGCTCAGTGCTCAGTGCTCAGGGTGCTGGGTGCTCAGTGCTCAGTGTTCAGGGTGCTGGGTGTTCAGTATTCAGGGTGCTGGGTGCTCAGTGCTCGGGGTGCTCGGTGCTCAGTACTCAATGTGCTGGGTGCTCAGTGCTCAGGGTGCTGGGTGCTCAGTCCTCGGGGTGCTCCGTGCTCAGTGCTCAGGGTGCTGGGTGCTCAGTACTCAGGGTGCTCGGTGCTCAGTACTCAGGGTTCTCAGTGCTCAGTGCTCAGGATGCTGGGTGCTCAGTACTCAGGGTGCTCAGTGCTCAGTACTCGGGGTGCTGGGTGCTCAGTACTCAGGGTGCTCAGTGCTCAGTACTCGGGGTGCTAGGTGCTCAGTGCTCAGGGTGCTCAGTGCTCAGTGCTCGGGGTGCTGGGTGCTCAGTGCTCGGGGAGCTGGGTGCTCAGTGCTCGGAGTGCTGGGTGCTCAGTACTGAGGGTGCTGTGTGCTCAGTGCTCAGTACTCAGCGTGCTGGGTGCTCAGTGCTCAGAGTGTTGGGTGCTCAGTACTGAGGGAGCTGGGTGCTCAGTGCTCAGTGCTCAGGGTGCTCAGTGCTCAGGGTGCTGGGTGCTCAGGGTGCTGGGTTCTCAGTGCTCGGGGTGCTGAGTGCTCAGTGCTCAGGGTGCTGGGTGCTCAGTGCTCAGTGCTCAGGGTGCTGGGTGCTCAGTGCTCAGTGTTCAGGGTGCTGGGTGTTCAGTACTCAGGGTGCTGGGAGCTCAGTACTCAGGGTGCTTGGTGCTCAGTGCTCAGGGTGCTGGGTGCACAGTACTCAAGGTGCTGAGTGCTCAGTGCTCAGTTCTCAGGGTCCTGGGTGCTCCGTGCTCGGGGTGCTCTGTGCTCAGTGGTCTGGGTGCTTATTGCTCAGTACTCAGGGTGCTGGGTGCTCAGTACTCAGGGTGCTCGGTTCTCAGTACTCAGGCTGCTCCCTGCTCATTCTCGGGGTGCTGGGTGCTCAGTGCTCGGGGAGCTGGGTCGTCAGTACTCAGGGTGCTGGGTGCTCAGTGCTCGGGGTGCTGGGTGCTCAGTGCTCAGGGTGATCGGTGCTCAGTGCTCAGGGTGCTGGGTTCTCAGTCCTCATTGTGCTCAGTGCTCAGGGTGCTGGGTGCTCAGTGCTCGGGGTGCTCGGTGCTCAGTACTCAGGGTGCTGAGTGCCCAGTACTCAGGGTGCTGGGTGCTCAGTACGCAGGGTGCTGGGTGCTCAGTGCTCAGGGTGCTGGGTGCTCAGTGCTCAGGGTGCTGTGTGCTCAGTGCTCAAGGTGCTGGGTGATCAGGGCTGTGGTGCTGGGTGCTCAGTTCTCAGTGCTCAGTGTGCTGGGTGCTCAGTGCTCAGTGCTCAGGGTGCTGGTTGCTCAGTACTCAGGGTGCTGGGTGCTCAGTACTCAGGTTGCTGGGTGCTCAGTGCTCAGCGTGCTCTGTGGTCAGTACTCAGGGTGCTGGGTGCTCAGTGCTCGGGGTGCTGCGTGCTCAGAACTCAGGTGCTGGGTGCTCAGTGCTCAGGTTGCTGGGTACTCAGTGCTCAGGGTGCTGGGTGCTCAGTACTCAGGGTGCTGGGTGCTCAGTACTCAGGGTGCTGGGTGCTCAGTACTCAGGGTGCTCAGTGCTCAGTACTCGGGGTGCTTGGTGCTCAGTACTCAGTGTGCTCAGTGCTCAGTACTCGGGGTGCTGGTTGCTCAGTGCTCAGGGTGCTGGGTGCTCAGTGCTCGGGGTGCTGGGTGCTGAGTGCTCAGGGTGCTGGGTGCTCAGTGCTCGGGGTGCTCGGTGCTCAGTGCTCACGGTCCTGGGTGCTCAGTACTCAGGGTGCTGGGGGCTTAGTACTCAGGGTGCTCAGTGCTCAGTATACAGGGTGCTGGGTGCTCAGTGCTCAGGGTGCTGGGTGCTCAGTGATCGGGGTGCTGGGTGCTCAGTACTCAGGGTGCTCAGTGCTCGGGGAGCTCTGTGCTCAGTACTCAGGGTGCTGTGTGCTCAGTACTCAGTTCTCAGGGTCCTGGGTGCTCCGTGCTCGGGGTGCTCTGTGCTCAGTGCTCTGGGTGCTTAGTGCTCAGTACTCAGGGTGCTGGGTGCTCAGTACTCAGGATGCTGGGTGCTCATTCTCGGGGTGCTGGGTGCTCAGTGCTCGGGGTACTGGGTGCTCAGTACTCAGGGTGCTGGGGGCTCAGTACTCAGGGTGCTGGGTGCTCAGTACTCAGGGTGCTCGGTTCTCAGTACTCAGGCTGCTCCGTGCTCATTCTCGGGGTGCTGGGTGCTCAGTGCTCGGGGTGCTGGGTCGTCAGTACTCAGAGTGCTGGGTGCTCAGTACTCAGGGTGATCAGTTCTCAGTACTCAGGTTGCTGGGTGCTCAGTGCTCGGGGTGCTGGGTGCTCAGTATTCGGCGTGCTCAGTGCTCAGTACTCAGGGTGCTGGGTGCTCAGTACTCAGGGTGCTGGGTACTCAGTGCTCGGGGTGCTCGGTGCTCAGTACTCGGGGTGCTGGGTGCTCAGTACTCGGGGTGCTGGGTGCTCAGTGTTCAGGGTGCTGGGTGCTCAGTGCTCGGGGTGCTGGGTGCTCAGTGCTGAGGGTGGTGCTGGGTGCTCAGTCCTCAGGGTGCTGGGTGCTCAGTGCTCAGGGTGCTGGGTGCTCAGTACTAAGGGTGCTGGGTGCTCAGTACTCAGGGTGCTCGGTGCTCACTACTCATGGTGCTGGGTGCTCAGTGCTCAGGGTGCTGTGTACTCAGTACTCAGGGTGCTGGGTGTTCAGTACTCAGGGTGCTGGGTGCTCAGTGCTCAGGGTGCTGGGTGCTCAGTGCTCAGGGTGCTGGGTGCTCAGTACTCAGGGTGCTGGGTGCTCAGTGCTCAGGGTGATCAGTGCTCAGTACTCAGGGTGCTCAGTACTCAGGGTGCTGGGTGCTCAGTGCTCGGGGTGCTGGGTGCTCAGTACTCGGGGTGCTGGGTGCTCTGTACTCAGGGTGCTGGGTGCTCAGTGCTCGGGGAGCTGGCTGCTCAGTGCTCAGGGTGATCGGTGCTCAGTACTCAGGGTGCTGCGTGCTCAGTGCTCAGGGTGCTGGGTGCTCAGTCCTCAGGGTGCTCAGTGCTCAGGGTGCTGGGTGCTCAGTACTCAGGGTGCTCGGTGCTCAGTACTCAGGGTTCTCAGTGCTCAGTGCTCAGGAATGCTGGGTGCTCAGTACTCAGGGTGCTCAGTGCTCAGTACTCGCCGTGCTGGGTGCTCAGTACTCAGGGTGCTCAGTGCTCATTACTCGGGGTGCTATGTGCTCAGTGCTCAGGGTGCTCAGTGCTCAGTGCTCGGGGTGCTGGGTGCTCAGTGCTCGGCAGCTGGGTGCTCAGTGCTCGGAGTGCTGGGTGCTCAGTACTGAGGGTGCTGTGTGCTCAGTGCTCAGTACTCAGCGTGCTGGGTGCTCAGTGCTCAGAGTGTTGGGTGTTCAGTACTCAGGGAGCTGGGTGCTCAGTGCTCAGTGCTCAGGGTGCTCAGTGCTCAGGGTGCTGGGTGCTCAGGGTGCTGGGTTCTCAGTGCTCGGGGTGCTGAGTGCTCAGTGCTCAGGGTGCTGGGTGCTCAGTGCTCAGTGCTCAGGCTGCTGGGTGCTCAGTGCTCAGTGTTCAGGGTGCTGGGTGTTCAGTACTCAGGGTGCTGGGTGCTCAGTACTCAGGGTGCTTGGTGCTCAGTGCTCAGGGTGCTGGGTGCTCAGTACTCAAAGTGCTGAGTGCTCAGTGCTCAGTTCTCAGGGTCCTGGGTGCTCCGTGCTCGGGGTGATCTGTGCTCAGTGGTCTGGGTGCTTATTGCTCAGTACTCAGTGTGCTGGGTGCTCAGTACTCAGGGTGCTGGGTGCTCATTCTCGGGGTGCTGGGTGCTCAGTGCTCGGGGTACTGGGTGCTCAGTACTCAGGGTGCTGGGGCCTCAGTACTCAGGGTGCTGGGTGCTCAGTACTCAGGGTGCTCGGTTCTCAGTACTCAGGCTGCTCCGTGCTCATTCTCGGGGTGCTGGGTGCTCAGTGCTCGGGGAGCTGGGTCGTCAGTACTCAGGGTGCTGGGTGCTCAGTACTCAGGGTGCTGGGTGCTCAGTGCTCGGGGTGCTGGGTGCTCAGTGCTCAGGGTGATCGGTGCTCAGTGCTCAGGGTGCTGGGTGCTCATTCCTCAGGGTGCTCAGTGCTCAGGGTGCTGGGTGCTCAGTGCTCGGGGTGCTGGGTGCTCAGTACTCAGGGTGATCAGTTCTCAGTACTCAGGTTGCTGGGTGCTCAGTGCTCGGGGTGCTGGGTGCTCAGTATTCGGGGTGCTCAGTGCTCAGTACTCAGGGTTCTGGGTGCTCAGTACTCAGGGTGCTGGGTGCTCAGTGCTCGGGGTGCTCGGTGCTCAGTACTCGGGGTGCTGGGTGCTCAGTACTCGGGGTGCTGGGTGCTCAGTGCTCAGGGTGCTGGGTGCTCAGTGCTCTGGGTGCTGGGTGCTCAGTGCTGAGGGTGGTGCTGGGTGCTCAGTCCTCAGGGTGCTGGGTGCTCAGTGCTCAGGGTGCTGGGTGCTCAGTACTAAGGGTGCTGGGTGCTCAGTACTCAGGGTGCTCGGTGCTCACTACTCAGGGTGCTGGGTGCTCAGTGCTCAGGGTGCTGTGTACTCAGTACTCAGGGTGCTGGGTGCTCAGTACTCAGGGTGCTGGGTGCTCAGTGCTCAGGGTGCTGGGTGCTCAGTGCTCAGGGTGCTGGGTGCTCAGTACTCAGGGTGCTGGGTGCTCAGTGCTCAGGGTGATCGGTGCTCAGTACTCAGGGTGCTCAGTACTCAGGGTGCTGGGTGCTCAGTGCTCGGGGTGCTGGGTGCTCAGTACTCGGGGTGCTGGGTGCTCAGTGCTCGGGTTGCTCGGTGCTCAGTACTCAGGGTGCTGAGTGCTCAGTACTGAGGGTGCTGGGTGCTCAGTACTCATGGTGCTGGGTGCTCAGTACTCAGGGTCTGGGTGCTCAGTGCTTAGGGTGCTCGGTGCTCAGTGCTCAGGGTGCTGGGTGCTCAGTGCCCGGGTGGCTGTGTGCTCACTGCTCGGGGTGCTGGGTGCTCAGTGCTCAGTGCTCAGGGTGCTGGGTGCTCAGTACTCAGGGTGCTGGGTGCTCAGTGCTCAGGGTTCTGGTTGCTCAGTACTCTGGGTGTTGGGTGCTCAGTACTCAGGGTGCTGGGTTCTCAGTGCTCGGGGTGCTGGGTGCTCAGTGCTCGTGGTGCTGGGTGCTCAGTGCTCAGGGTGCTGGGTGCTCAGTATTCAGGGTGCTGGGTGCTCAGTGCTCGGGGTGCTCGGTGCTCAGTACTCAAGGTGCTGGGTGCTCAGTGCTCAGGGTGCTGGGTGCTCAGTCCTCGGGGTGCTCCGTGCTCATTGCTCAGGGTGCTTTGTGCTCAGTACTCAGGGTGCTCGGTGCTCAGTACTCAGGGTTCTCAATGCTCAGTGCTCAGGATGCTGGGTGCTCAGTACTCAGGGTGCTCAGTGCTCAGTACTCGGGGAGCTGGGTGCTGAGTACTCAGGGTGCTCAGGGCTCAGTACTCGGGGTGCTGGGTGCTCAGTGCTCAGGGTGCTCAGTGCTCAGTGCTCGGGGTGCTGTGTGCTCAGTGCTCGGGGAGCTGGGTGCTCAGTGCTCGGAGTGCTGGGTGCTCAGTACTGAGGGTGCTGTGTGCTCAGTGCTCAGTACTCAGCGTGCTGGGTGCTCAGTGCTCAGAGTGTTGGGTGCTCAGTACTTAGGGTGCTGGGTGCTCAGTGCTCAGTGCTCAGGGTGCTCAGTGCTCAGGGTGCTGGGTGCTCAGGGTGCTGGTTTCTCAGTGCTCGGGGTGCTGGGTGCTCAGTGCTCAGGGTGCTGGGTGCTCAGTGCTCAGTGCTCAGGGTGCTGGGTGCTCAGTGCTCAGTGCTCAGGGTGCTGGGTGTTCAGTACTCAGGGTGCTGGGTGCTGAGTACTCAGGGTGCTTGGTGCTCAGTGCTCAGGGTGCTGGGTGCTCAGTGCTCAGGGTGCTGGGTGCTCAGTACACAGGGTGCTGGGTGCTCAGTGCCCAGGGTGCTGGGTGCTCAGTACTCAGGGTGCTCAGTACTCAGGGTGCTCAGTGCTCAGTGCTCAGTACACAGGGTGTTCAGTGCTCAGGGTGCTGGGTGCTCAGTACTCAGGGTGCTGGGTGCTCAGTGCTCCTGGTGCTAGGTGCTCAGTCCTCAGTGTGCTCAGTACTCAGGGTGCTCAGTGCTCAATACTCAGGATGTTCAGTACTCAGGGTGCTGGGTGCTCAGTGCTTGGGGTGCTGGGTGCTCAGTACTCAGGGTGCTGGGTGCTCAGTACTCAGGGTGCTGGGTGCTCAGTACTCAGGGTGCTGGGTGCTCAGTGCTCGGGGTGCTGGGTGCTCAGTGCTCAGGGTGATCGGTGGTCAGTGGTCAGGGTGCTGGCTGCTCAGACCTCAGGTTGCTCAGTGCTCAAGGTGCTGGGTGCTCAGTGCTCGGGGTGCTCGGTGCTCAGTACTCAGGGTGCCGTGTGCTCAGTACTCAGGGTGCTGGATCCTCAGTACTCAGGGTGCTCGGTGATCAGTACTCAGGGTGCTGGGTGCTCAGTGCTCAGGGTGCTGGGTGCTCAGTGCTCAGGGTGCTGGGTGCTCAGTGCTCGGGGTGCTGGGTGCTCAGTGGTCCTGGTGCTGGGTGCTCAGTGCTCAGTGCTCAGGGTGCTGGGTGCTCAGTGCTCAGTGCTCAGGGTGCTGGTTGCTCAGTACTCAGGGTGCTGGGTGCTCAGTACTCAGGGTGCTGGGTGCTCAGTGCTCAGGGTGCTGGGTGCTCTGTACTCAGGGTGCTGGGTGCTCAGTGCTCGGGGTGCTGGGTGCTCAGTGCTCGGGGTGCTGGGTGCTCAGTGCTCAGGGTGCTGGGTGCTCAGTACTCAGGGTGCTGGGTGCTCAGTGCTCGGGGTGCTCGGTGCTCAGTACTCAAGGTGCTGGGTGCTCAGTGCTCAGGGAACTGGGTGCTCAGTCCTCGAGGTGCACCGTGCTCAGTGCTCAGGGTGCTGGGTGCTCAGTGCTCAGTGCTCAGGCTGCTGGGTGCTCAGTGCTCAGTGTTCAGGGTGCTGGGTGTTCAGTACTCAGGGTGCTGGGTGCTCAGTACTCAGGGTGCTTGGTGCTCAGTGCTCAGGGTGCTGGGTGCTCAGTACTCAAGGTGCTGAGTGCTCTGTGCTCAGTTCTCAGGGTCCTGGGTGCTCGGTGCTCGGGGTGCTCTGTGCTCAGTGGTCTGGGTGCTTATTGCTCAGTACTCAGGGTGCTGGGTGCTCAGTACTCAGGGTGCTGGGTGCTCATTCTCGGGGTGCTGGGTGCTCAGTGCTCGGGGTACTGGGTGCTCAGTACTCAGGGTGCTGGAGCCTCAGTACTCAGGGTGCTGGGTGCTCAGTACTCAGGGTGCTCGGTTCTCAGTACTCAGGCTGCTCCGTGCTCATTCTCGGGGTGCTGGGTGCTCAGTGCTCGGGGAGCTGGGTCGTCAGTACTCAGGGTGCTGGGTGCTCAGTACTCAGGGTGCTGGGTGCTCAGTGCTCGGGGTGCTGGGTGCTCAGTGCTCAGGGTGATCGGTGCTCAGTGCTCAGGGTGCTGGGTGCTCATTCCTCAGGGTGCTCAGTGCTCAGGGTGCTGGGTGCTCAGTGCTCGGGGTGCTGGGTGCTCAGTACTCAGGGTGATCAGTTCTCAGTACTCAGGTTGCTGGGTGCTCAGTGCTCGGGGTGCTGGGTGCTCAGTATTCGGGGTGCTCAGTGCTCAGGACTCAGGGTTCTGGGTGCTCAGTACTCAGGGTGCTGGGTGCTCAGTGCTCGGGGTGCACGGTGCTCAGTACTCGGGGTGCTGGGTGCTCAGTACTCGGGGTGCTGGGTGCTCAGTGCTCAGGGTGCTGGGTGCTCAGTGCTCTGGGTGCTGGGTGCTCAGTGCTGAGGGTGGTGCTGGGTGCTCAGTCCTCAGGGTGCTGGGTGATCAGTGCTCAGGGTGCTGTGTACTCAGTACTCAGGGTGCTGGGTGCTCAGTACTCAGGGTGCTGGGTGCTCAGTGCTCAGGGTGCTGGGTGCTCAGTGCTCAGGGTGCTGGGTGCTCAGTACTCAGGGTGCTGGGTGCTCAGTACTCAGGGTGCTCGGTGCTCACTACTCAGGGTGCTGTGTACTCAGTACTAAGGGTGCTGGGTGCTCAGTACTCAGGGTGCTCGGTGCTCACTACTCAGGGTGCTGGGTGCTCAGTGCTCAGGGTGCTGTGTACTCAGTACTCAGGGTGCTGGGTGCTCAGTACTCAGGGTGCTGGGTGCTCAGTGCTCAGGGTGCTGGGTGCTCAGTGCTCAGGGTGCTGGGTGCTCAGTACTCAGGGTGCTGGGTGCTCAGTGCTCAGGGTGATCGGTGCTCAGTACTCAGGGTGCTCAGTACTCAGGGTGCTGGGTGCTCAGTGCTCGGGGTGCTGGGTGCTCAGTACTCGGGGTGCTGGGTGCTCAGTGCTCGGGTTGCTCGGTGCTCAGTACTCAGGGTGCTGAGTGCTCAGTACTGAGGGTGCTGGGTGCTCAGTACTCATGGTGCTGGGTGCTCAGTACTCAGGGTCTGGGTGCTCAGTGCTTAGGGTGCTCGGTGCTCAGTGCTCAGGGTGCTGGGTGCTCAGTGCCCGGGTGGCTGTGTGCTCACTGCTCGGGGTGCTGGGTGCTCAGTGCTCAGTGCTCAGGGTGCTGGGTGCTCAGTACTCAGGGTGCTGGGTGCTCAGTGCTCAGGGTTCTGGTTGCTCAGTACTCTGGGTGTTGGGTGCTCAGTACTCAGGGTGCTGGGTGCTCAGTGCTCGGGGTGCTGGGTGCTCAGTGCTCGTGGTGCTGGGTGCTCAGTGCTCAGGGTGCTGGGTGCTCAGTATTCAGGGTGCTGGGTGCTCAGTGCTCGGGGTGCTCGGTGCTCAGTACTCAAGGTGCTGGGTGCTCAGTGCTCATGGTGCTGGGTGCTCAGTCCTCGGGGTGCTCCGTGCTCATTGCTAAGGGTGCTTTGTGCTCAGTACTCAGGGTGCTCGGTGCTCAGTACTCAGGGTTCTCAATGCTCAGTTCTCAGGATGCTGGGTGCTCAGTACTCAGGGTGCTCAGTGCTCAGTACTCGGGGAGCTGGGTGCTGAGTACTCAGGGTGCTCAGGGCTCAGTACTCGGGGTGCTGGGTGCTCAGTACTCGGGGTGCTGGGTGCTCAGTGCTCAGGGTGCTGGGTGCTCAGTGCTCTGGGTGCTGGGTGCTCAGTGCTGAGGGTGGTGCTGGGTGCTCAGTCCTCAGGGTGCTGGGTGCTCAGTGCTCAGGGTGCTGGGTGCTCAGTACTGAGGGTGCTGTGTGCTCAGTGCTCAGTACTCAGCGTGCTGGGTGCTCAGTGCTCAGAGTGTTGGGTGTTCAGTACTCAGGGAGCTGGGTGCTCAGTGCTCAGTGCTCAGGGTGCTCAGTGCTCAGGGTGCTGGGTGCTCAGGGTGCTGGGTTCTCAGTGCTCGGGGTGCTGAGTGCTCAGTGCTCAGGGTGCTGGGTGCTCAGTGCTCAGTGCTCAGGCTGCTGGGTGCTCAGTGCTCAGTGTTCAGGGTGCTGGGTGTTCAGTACTCAGGGTGCTGGGTGCTCAGTACTCAGGGTGCTTGGTGCTCAGTGCTCAGGGTGCTGGGTGCTCAGTACTCAAAGTGCTGAGTGCTCAGTGCTCAGTTCTCAGGGTCCTGGGTGCTCCGTGCTCGGGGTGATCTGTGCTCAGTGGTCTGGGTGCTTATTGCTCAGTACTCAGTGTGCTGGGTGCTCAGTACTCAGGGTGCTGGGTGCTCATTCTCGGGGTGCTGGGTGCTCAGTGCTCGGGGTACTGGGTGCTCAGTACTCAGGGTGCTGGGGCCTCAGTACTCAGGGTGCTGGGTGCTCAGTACTCAGGGTGCTCGGTTCTCAGTACTCAGGCTGCTCCGTGCTCATTCTCGGGGTGCTGGGTGCTCAGTGCTCGGGGAGCTGGGTCGTCAGTACTCAGGGTGCTGGGTGCTCAGTACTCAGGGTGCTGGGTGCTCAGTGCTCGGGGTGCTGGGTGCTCAGTGCTCAGGGTGATCGGTGCTCAGTGCTCAGGGTGCTGGGTGCTCATTCCTCAGGGTGCTCAGTGCTCAGGGTGCTGGGTGCTCAGTGCTCGGGGTGCTGGGTGCTCAGTACTCAGGGTGATCAGTTCTCAGTACTCAGGTTGCTGGGTGCTCAGTGCTCGGGGTGCTGGGTGCTCAGTATTCGGGGTGCTCAGTGCTCAGTGCTCAGGGTTCTGGTTGCTCAGTACTCTGGGTGTTGGGTGCTCAGTACTCAGGGTGCTGGGTGCTCAGTGCTCGGGGTGCTGGGTGCTCAGTGCTCGTGGTGCTGGGTGCTCAGTGCTCAGGGTGCTGGGTGCTCAGTATTCAGGGTGCTGGGTGCTCAGTGCTCGGGGTGCTCGGTGCTCAGTACTCAAGGTGCTGGGTGCTCAGTGCTCATGGTGCTGGGTGCTCAGTCCTCGGGGTGCTCCGTGCTCATTGCTAAGGGTGCTTTGTGCTCAGTACTCAGGGTGCTCGGTGCTCAGTACTCAGGGTTCTCAATGCTCAGTTCTCAGGATGCTGGGTGCTCAGTACTCAGGGTGCTCAGTGCTCAGTACTCGGGGAGCTGGGTGCTGAGTACTCAGGGTGCTCAGGGCTCAGTACTCGGGGTGCTGGGTGCTCAGTACTCGGGGTGCTGGGTGCTCAGTGCTCAGGGTGCTGGGTGCTCAGTGCTCTGGGTGCTGGGTGCTCAGTGCTGAGGGTGGTGCTGGGTGCTCAGTCCTCAGGGTGCTGGGTGCTCAGTGCTCAGGGTGCTGGGTGCTCAGTACTGAGGGTGCTGTGTGCTCAGTGCTCAGTACTCAGCGTGCTGGGTGCTCAGTGCTCAGAGTGTTGGGTGTTCAGTACTCAGGGAGCTGGGTGCTCAGTGCTCAGTGCTCAGGGTGCTCAGTGCTCAGGGTGCTGGGTGCTCAGGGTGCTGGGTTCTCAGTGCTCGGGGTGCTGAGTGCTCAGTGCTCAGGGTGCTGGGTGCTCAGTGCTCAGTGCTCAGGCTGCTGGGTGCTCAGTGCTCAGTGTTCAGGGTGCTGGGTGTTCAGTACTCAGGGTGCTGGGTGCTCAGTACTCAGGGTGCTTGGTGCTCAGTGCTCAGGGTGCTGGGTGCTCAGTACTCAAAGTGCTGAGTGCTCAGTGCTCAGTTCTCAGGGTCCTGGGTGCTCCGTGCTCGGGGTGATCTGTGCTCAGTGGTCTGGGTGCTTATTGCTCAGTACTCAGTGTGCTGGGTGCTCAGTACTCAGGGTGCTGGGTGCTCATTCTCGGGGTGCTGGGTGCTCAGTGCTCGGGGTACTGGGTGCTCAGTACTCAGGGTGCTGGGGCCTCAGTACTCAGGGTGCTGGGTGCTCAGTACTCAGGGTGCTCGGTTCTCAGTACTCAGGCTGCTCCGTGCTCATTCTCGGGGTGCTGGGTGCTCAGTGCTCGGGGAGCTGGGTCGTCAGTACTCAGGGTGCTGGGTGCTCAGTACTCAGGGTGCTGGGTGCTCAGTGCTCGGGGTGCTGGGTGCTCAGTGCTCAGGGTGATCGGTGCTCAGTGCTCAGGGTGCTGGGTGCTCATTCCTCAGGGTGCTCAGTGCTCAGGGTGCTGGGTGCTCAGTGCTCGGGGTGCTGGGTGCTCAGTACTCAGGGTGATCAGTTCTCAGTACTCAGGTTGCTGGGTGCTCAGTGCTCGGGGTGCTGGGTGCTCAGTATTCGGGGTGCTCAGTGCTCAGTACTCAGGGTTCTGGGTGCTCAGTACTCAGGGTGCTGGGTGCTCAGTGCTCGGGGTGCTCGGTGCTCAGTACTCGGGGTGCTGGGTGCTCAGTACTCGGGGTGCTGGGTGCTCAGTGCTCAGGGTGCTGGGTGCTCAGTGCTCTGGGTGCTGGGTGCTCAGTGCTGAGGGTGGTGCTGGGTGCTCAGTCCTCAGGGTGCTGGGTGCTCAGTGCTCAGGGTGCTGGGTGCTCAGTACTAAGGGTGCTGGGTGCTCAGTACTCAGGGTGCTCGGTGCTCACTACTCAGGGTGCTGGGTGCTCAGTGCTCAGGGTGCTGTGTACTCAGTACTCAGGGTGCTGGGTGCTCAGTACTCAGGGTGCTGGGTGCTCAGTGCTCAGGGTGCTGGGTGCTCAGTGCTCAGGGTGCTGGGTGCTCAGTACTCAGGGTGCTGGGTGCTCAGTGCTCAGGGTGATCGGTGCTCAGTACTCAGGGTGCTCAGTACTCAGGGTGCTGGGTGCTCAGTGCTCGGGGTGCTGGGTGCTCAGTACTCGGGGTGCTGGGTGCTCAGTGCTCGGGTTGCTCGGTGCTCAGTACTCAGGGTGCTGAGTGCTCAGTACTGAGGGTGCTGGGTGCTCAGTACTCATGGTGCTGGGTGCTCAGTACTCAGGGTCTGGGTGCTCAGTGCTTAGGGTGCTCGGTGCTCAGTGCTCAGGGTGCTGGGTGCTCAGTGCCCGGGTGGCTGTGTGCTCACTGCTCGGGGTGCTGGGTGCTCAGTGCTCAGTGCTCAGGGTGCTGGGTGCTCAGTACTCAGGGTGCTGGGTGCTCAGTGCTCAGGGTTCTGGTTGCTCAGTACTCTGGGTGTTGGGTGCTCAGTACTCAGGGTGCTGGGTGCTCAGTGCTCGGGGTGCTGGGTGCTCAGTGCTCGTGGTGCTGGGTGCTCAGTGCTCAGGGTGCTGGGTGCTCAGTATTCAGGGTGCTGGGTGCTCAGTGCTCGGGGTGCTCGGTGCTCAGTACTCAAGGTGCTGGGTGCTCAGTGCTCAGGGTGCTGGGTGCTCAGTCCTCGGGGTGCTCCGTGCTCATTGCTCAGGGTGCTTTGTGCTCAGTACTCAGGGTGCTCGGTGCTCAGTACTCAGGGTTCTCAATGCTCAGTGCTCAGGATGCTGGGTGCTCAGTACTCAGGGTGCTCAGTGCTCAGTACTCGGGGAGCTGGGTGCTGAGTACTCAGGGTGCTCAGGGCTCAGTACTCGGGGTGCTGGGTGCTCAGTATTCGGGGTGCTCAGTGCTCAGGACTCAGGGTTCTGGGTGCTCAGTACTCAGGGTGCTGGGTGCTCAGTGCTCGGGGTGCACGGTGCTCAGTACTCGGGGTGCTGGGTGCTCAGTACTCGGGGTGCTGGGTGCTCAGTGCTCAGGGTGCTGTGTGCTCAGTGCTCTGGGTGCTGGGTGCTCAGTGCTGAGGGTGGTGCTGGGTGCTCAGTCCTCAGGGTGCTGGGTGATCAGTGCTCAGGGTGCTGTGTACTCAGTACTCAGGGTGCTGGGTGCTCAGTACTCAGGGTGCTGGGTGCTCAGTGCTCAGGGTGCTGGGTGCTCAGTGCTCAGGGTGCTGGGTGCTCAGTACTCAGGGTGCTGGGTGCTCAGTACTCAGGGTGCTCGGTGCTCACTACTCAGGGTGCTGTGTACTCAGTACTAAGGGTGCTGGGTGCTCAGTACTCAGGGTGCTCGGTGCTCACTACTCAGGGTGCTGGGTGCTCAGTGCTCAGGGTGCTGTGTACTCAGTACTCAGGGTGCTGGGTGCTCAGTACTCAGGGTGCTGGGTGCTCAGTGCTCAGGGTGCTGGGTGCTCAGTGCTCAGGGTGCTGGGTGCTCAGTACTCAGGGTGCTGGGTGCTCAGTGCTCAGGGTGATCGGTGCTCAGTACTCAGGGTGCTCAGTACTCAGGGTGCTGGGTGCTCAGTGCTCGGGGTGCTGGGTGCTCAGTACTCGGGGTGCTGGGTGCTCAGTGCTCGGGTTGCTCGGTGCTCAGTACTCAGGGTGCTGAGTGCTCAGTACTGAGGGTGCTGGGTGCTCAGTACTCATGGTGCTGGGTGCTCAGTACTCAGGGTCTGGGTGCTCAGTGCTTAGGGTGCTCGGTGCTCAGTGCTCAGGGTGCTGGGTGCTCAGTGCCCGGGTGGCTGTGTGCTCACTGCTCGGGGTGCTGGGTGCTCAGTGCTCAGTGCTCAGGGTGCTGGGTGCTCAGTACTCAGGGTGCTGGGTGCTCAGTGCTCAGGGTTCTGGTTGCTCAGTACTCTGGGTGTTGGGTGCTCAGTACTCAGGGTGCTGGGTGCTCAGTGCTCGGGGTGCTGGGTGCTCAGTGCTCGTGGTGCTGGGTGCTCAGTGCTCAGGGTGCTGGGTGCTCAGTATTCAGGGTGCTGGGTGCTCAGTGCTCGGGGTGCTCGGTGCTCAGTACTCAAGGTGCTGGGTGCTCAGTGCTCATGGTGCTGGGTGCTCAGTCCTCGGGGTGCTCCGTGCTCATTGCTAAGGGTGCTTTGTGCTCAGTACTCAGGGTGCTCGGTGCTCAGTACTCAGGGTTCTCAATGCTCAGTTCTCAGGATGCTGGGTGCTCAGTACTCAGGGTGCTCAGTGCTCAGTACTCGGGGAGCTGGGTGCTGAGTACTCAGGGTGCTCAGGGCTCAGTACTCGGGGTGCTGGGTGCTCAGTACTCGGGGTGCTGGGTGCTCAGTGCTCAGGGTGCTGGGTGCTCAGTGCTCTGGGTGCTGGGTGCTCAGTGCTGAGGGTGGTGCTGGGTGCTCAGTCCTCAGGGTGCTGGGTGCTCAGTGCTCAGGGTGCTGGGTGCTCAGTACTGAGGGTGCTGTGTGCTCAGTGCTCAGTACTCAGCGTGCTGGGTGCTCAGTGCTCAGAGTGTTGGGTGTTCAGTACTCAGGGAGCTGGGTGCTCAGTGCTCAGTGCTCAGGGTGCTCAGTGCTCAGGGTGCTGGGTGCTCAGGGTGCTGGGTTCTCAGTGCTCGGGGTGCTGAGTGCTCAGTGCTCAGGGTGCTGGGTGCTCAGTGCTCAGTGCTCAGGCTGCTGGGTGCTCAGTGCTCAGTGTTCAGGGTGCTGGGTGTTCAGTACTCAGGGTGCTGGGTGCTCAGTACTCAGGGTGCTTGGTGCTCAGTGCTCAGGGTGCTGGGTGCTCAGTACTCAAAGTGCTGAGTGCTCAGTGCTCAGTTCTCAGGGTCCTGGGTGCTCCGTGCTCGGGGTGATCTGTGCTCAGTGGTCTGGGTGCTTATTGCTCAGTACTCAGTGTGCTGGGTGCTCAGTACTCAGGGTGCTGGGTGCTCATTCTCGGGGTGCTGGGTGCTCAGTGCTCGGGGTACTGGGTGCTCAGTACTCAGGGTGCTGGGGCCTCAGTACTCAGGGTGCTGGGTGCTCAGTACTCAGGGTGCTCGGTTCTCAGTACTCAGGCTGCTCCGTGCTCATTCTCGGGGTGCTGGGTGCTCAGTGCTCGGGGAGCTGGGTCGTCAGTACTCAGGGTGCTGGGTGCTCAGTACTCAGGGTGCTGGGTGCTCAGTGCTCGGGGTGCTGGGTGCTCAGTGCTCAGGGTGATCGGTGCTCAGTGCTCAGGGTGCTGGGTGCTCATTCCTCAGGGTGCTCAGTGCTCAGGGTGCTGGGTGCTCAGTGCTCGGGGTGCTGGGTGCTCAGTACTCAGGGTGATCAGTTCTCAGTACTCAGGTTGCTGGGTGCTCAGTGCTCGGGGTGCTGGGTGCTCAGTATTCGGGGTGCTCAGTGCTCAGTACTCAGGGTTCTGGGTGCTCAGTACTCAGGGTGCTGGGTGCTCAGTGCTCGGGGTGCTCGGTGCTCAGTACTCGGGGTGCTGGGTGCTCAGTACTCGGGGTGCTGGGTGCTCAGTGCTCAGGGTGCTGGGTGCTCAGTGCTCTGGGTGCTGGGTGCTCAGTGCTGAGGGTGGTGCTGGGTGCTCAGTCCTCAGGGTGCTGGGTGCTCAGTGCTCAGGGTGCTGGGTGCTCAGTACTAAGGGTGCTGGGTGCTCAGTACTCAGGGTGCTCGGTGCTCACTACTCAGGGTGCTGGGTGCTCAGTGCTCAGGGTGCTGTGTACTCAGTACTCAGGGTGCTGGGTGCTCAGTACTCAGGGTGCTGGGTGCTCAGTGCTCAGGGTGCTGGGTGCTCAGTGCTCAGGGTGCTGGGTGCTCAGTACTCAGGGTGCTGGGTGCTCAGTGCTCAGGGTGATCGGTGCTCAGTACTCAGGGTGCTCAGTACTCAGGGTGCTGGGTGCTCAGTGCTCGGGGTGCTGGGTGCTCAGTACTCGGGGTGCTGGGTGCTCAGTGCTCGGGTTGCTCGGTGCTCAGTACTCAGGGTGCTGAGTGCTCAGTACTGAGGGTGCTGGGTGCTCAGTACTCATGGTGCTGGGTGCTCAGTACTCAGGGTCTGGGTGCTCAGTGCTTAGGGTGCTCGGTGCTCAGTGCTCAGGGTGCTGGGTGCTCAGTGCCCGGGTGGCTGTGTGCTCACTGCTCGGGGTGCTGGGTGCTCAGTGCTCAGTGCTCAGGGTGCTGGGTGCTCAGTACTCAGGGTGCTGGGTGCTCAGTGCTCAGGGTTCTGGTTGCTCAGTACTCTGGGTGTTGGGTGCTCAGTACTCAGGGTGCTGGGTGCTCAGTGCTCGGGGTGCTGGGTGCTCAGTGCTCGTGGTGCTGGGTGCTCAGTGCTCAGGGTGCTGGGTGCTCAGTATTCAGGGTGCTGGGTGCTCAGTGCTCGGGGTGCTCGGTGCTCAGTACTCAAGGTGCTGGGTGCTCAGTGCTCAGGGTGCTGGGTGCTCAGTCCTCGGGGTGCTCCGTGCTCATTGCTCAGGGTGCTTTGTGCTCAGTACTCAGGGTGCTCGGTGCTCAGTACTCAGGGTTCTCAATGCTCAGTGCTCAGGATGCTGGGTGCTCAGTACTCAGGGTGCTCAGTGCTCAGTACTCGGGGAGCTGGGTGCTGAGTACTCAGGGTGCTCAGGGCTCAGTACTCGGGGTGCTGGGTGCTCAGTGCTCAGGGTGCTCAGTGCTCAGTGCTCGGGGTGCTGTGTGCTCAGTGCTCGGGGAGCTGGGTGCTCAGTGCTCGGAGTGCTGGGTGCTCAGTACTGAGGGTGCTGTGTGCTCAGTGCTCAGTACTCAGCGTGCTGGGTGCTCAGTGCTCAGAGTGTTGGGTGCTCAGTACTTAGGGTGCTGGGTGCTCAGTGCTCAGTGCTCAGGGTGCTCAGTGCTCAGGGTGCTGGGTGCTCAGGGTGCTGGTTTCTCAGTGCTCGGGGTGCTGGGTGCTCAGTGCTCAGGGTGCTGGGTGCTCAGTGCTCAGTGCTCAGGGTGCTGGGTGCTCAGTGCTCAGTGCTCAGGGTGCTGGGTGTTCAGTACTCAGGGTGCTGGGTGCTGAGTACTCAGGGTGCTTGGTGCTCAGTGCTCAGGGTGCTGGGTGCTCAGTGCTCAGGGTGCTGGGTGCTCAGTACACAGGGTGCTGGGTGCTCAGTGCCCAGGGTGCTGGGTGCTCAGTACTCAGGGTGCTCAGTACTCAGGGTGCTCAGTGCTCAGTGCTCAGTACACAGGGTGTTCAGTGCTCAGGGTGCTGGGTGCTCAGTACTCAGGGTGCTGGGTGCTCAGTGCTCCTGGTGCTAGGTGCTCAGTCCTCAGTGTGCTCAGTACTCAGGGTGCTCAGTGCTCAATACTCAGGATGTTCAGTACTCAGGGTGCTGGGTGCTCAGTGCTTGGGGTGCTGGGTGCTCAGTACTCAGGGTGCTGGGTGCTCAGTACTCAGGGTGCTGGGTGCTCAGTACTCAGGGTGCTGGGTGCTCAGTGCTCGGGGTGCTGGGTGCTCAGTGCTCAGGGTGATCGGTGGTCAGTGGTCAGGGTGCTGGCTGCTCAGACCTCAGGTTGCTCAGTGCTCAAGGTGCTGGGTGCTCAGTGCTCGGGGTGCTCGGTGCTCAGTACTCAGGGTGCCGTGTGCTCAGTACTCAGGGTGCTGGATCCTCAGTACTCAGGGTGCTCGGTGATCAGTACTCAGGGTGCTGGGTGCTCAGTGCTCAGGGTGCTGGGTGCTCAGTGCTCAGGGTGCTGGGTGCTCAGTGCTCGGGGTGCTGGGTGCTCAGTGGTCCTGGTGCTGGGTGCTCAGTGCTCAGTGCTCAGGGTGCTGGGTGCTCAGTGCTCAGTGCTCAGGGTGCTGGTTGCTCAGTACTCAGGGTGCTGGGTGCTCAGTACTCAGGGTGCTGGGTGCTCTGTACTCAGGGTGCTGGGTGCTCAGTGCTCGGGGTGCTGGGTGCTCAGTGCTCGGGGTGCTGGGTGCTCAGTGCTCAGGGTGCTGGGTGCTCAGTACTCAGGGTGCTGGGTGCTCAGTGCTCGGGGTGCTCGGTGCTCAGTACTCAAGGTGCTGGGTGCTCAGTGCTCAGGGAACTGGGTGCTCAGTCCTCGAGGTGCACCGTGCTCAGTGCTCAGGGTGCTGGGTGCTCAGTGCTCAGTGCTCAGGCTGCTGGGTGCTCAGTGCTCAGTGTTCAGGGTGCTGGGTGTTCAGTACTCAGGGTGCTGGGTGCTCAGTACTCAGGGTGCTTGGTGCTCAGTGCTCAGGGTGCTGGGTGCTCAGTACTCAAGGTGCTGAGTGCTCAGTGCTCAGTTCTCAGGGTCCTGGGTGCTCCGTGCTCGGGGTGCTCTGTGCTCAGTGGTCTGGGTGCTTATTGCTCAGTACTCAGGGTGCTGGGTGCTCAGTACTCAGGGTGCTGGGTGCTCATTCTCGGGGTGCTGGGTGCTCAGTGCTCGGGGTACTGGGTGCTCAGTACTCAGGGTGCTGGAGCCTCAGTACTCAGGGTGCTGGGTGCTCAGTACTCAGGGTGCTCGGTTCTCAGTACTCAGGCTGCTCCGTGCTCATTCTCGGGGTGCTGGGTGCTCAGTGCTCGGGGAGCTGGGTCGTCAGTACTCAGGGTGCTGGGTGCTCAGTACTCAGGGTGCTGGGTGCTCAGTGCTCGGGGTGCTGGGTGCTCAGTGCTCAGGGTGATCGGTGCTCAGTGCTCAGGGTGCTGGGTGCTCATTCCTCAGGGTGCTCAGTGCTCAGGGTGCTGGGTGCTCAGTGCTCGGGGTGCTGGGTGCTCAGTACTCAGGGTGATCAGTTCTCAGTACTCAGGTTGCTGGGTGCTCAGTGCTCGGGGTGCTGGGTGCTCAGTATTCGGGGTGCTCAGTGCTCAGGACTCAGGGTTCTGGGTGCTCAGTACTCAGGGTGCTGTGTGCTCAGTGCTCGGGGTGCACGGTGCTCAGTACTCGGGGTGCTGGGTGCTCAGTACTCGGGGTGCTGGGTGCTCAGTGCTCAGGGTGCTGGGTGCTCAGTGCTCTGGGTGCTGGGTGCTCAGTGCTGAGGGTGGTGCTGGGTGCTCAGCCCTCAGGGTGCTGGGTGATCAGTGCTCAGGGTGCTGTGTACTCAGTACTCAGGGTGCTGGGTGCTCAGTACTCAGGGTGCTGGGTGCTCAGTGCTCAGGGTGCTGGGTGCTCAGTGCTCAGGGTGCTGGGTGCTCAGTACTCAGGGTGCTGGGTGCTCAGTACTCAGGGTGCTCGGTGCTCACTACTCAGGGTGCTGTGTACTCAGTACTAAGGGTGCTGGGTGCTCAGTACTCAGGGTGCTCGGTGCTCACTACTCAGGGTGCTGGGTGCTCAGTGCTCAGGGTGCTGTGTACTCAGTACTCAGGGTGCTGGGTGCTCAGTACTCAGGGTGCTGGGTGCTCAGTGCTCAGGGTGCTGGGTGCTCAGTGCTCAGGGTGCTGGGTGCTCAGTACTCAGGGTGCTGGGTGCTCAGTGCTCAGGGTGATCGGTGCTCAGTACTCAGGGTGCTCAGTACTCAGGGTGCTGGGTGCTCAGTGCTCGGGGTGCTGGGTGCTCAGTACTCGGGGTGCTGGGTGCTCAGTGCTCGGGTTGCTCGGTGCTCAGTACTCAGGGTGCTGAGTGCTCAGTACTGAGGGTGCTGGGTGCTCAGTACTCATGGTGCTGGGTGCTCAGTACTCAGGGTCTGGGTGCTCAGTGCTTAGGGTGCTCGGTGCTCAGTGCTCAGGGTGCTGGGTGCTCAGTGCCCGGGTGGCTGTGTGCTCACTGCTCGGGGTGCTGGGTGCTCAGTGCTCAGTGCTCAGGGTGCTGGGTGCTCAGTACTCAGGGTGCTGGGTGCTCAGTGCTCAGGGTTCTGGTTGCTCAGTACTCTGGGTGTTGGGTGCTCAGTACTCAGGGTGCTGGGTGCTCAGTGCTCGGGGTGCTGGGTGCTCAGTGCTCGTGGTGCTGGGTGCTCAGTGCTCAGGGTGCTGGGTGCTCAGTATTCAGGGTGCTGGGTGCTCAGTGCTCGGGGTGCTCGGTGCTCAGTACTCAAGGTGCTGGGTGCTCAGTGCTCAGGGTGCTGGGTGCTCAGTCCTCGGGGTGCTCCGTGCTCATTGCTAAGGGTGCTTTGTGCTCAGTACTCAGGGTGCTCGGTGCTCAGTACTCAGGGTTCTCAATGCTCAGTTCTCAGGATGCTGGGTGCTCAGTACTCAGGGTGCTCAGTGCTCAGTACTCGGGGAGCTGGGTGCTGAGTACTCAGGGTGCTCAGGGCTCAGTACTCGGGGTGCTGGGTGCTCAGTGCTCAGGGTGCTCAGTGCTCAGTGCTCGGGGTGCTGGGTGCTCAGTGCTCGGGGAGCTGGGTGCTCAGTGCTCGGAGTGCTGGGTGCTCAGTACTGAGGGTGCTGTGTGCTCAGTGCTCAGTACTCAGCGTGCTGGGTGCTCAGTGCTCAGAGTGTTGGGTGCTCAGTACTTAGGGTGCTGGGTGCTCAGTGCTCAGTGCTCAGGGTGCTCAGTGCTCAGGGTGCTGGGTGCTCAGGGTGCTGGTTTCTCAGTGCTCGGGGTGCTGGGTGCTCAGTGCTCAGGGTGCTGGGTGCTCAGTGCTCAGTGCTCAGGGTGCTGGGTGCTCAGTGCTCAGTGCTCAGGGTGCTGGGTGTTCAGTACTCAGGGTGCTGGGTGCTGAGTACTCAGGGTGCTTGGTGCTCAGTGCTCAGGGTGCTGGGTGCTCAGTGCTCAGGGTGCTGGGTGCTCAGTACACAGGGTGCTGGGTGCTCAGTGCCCAGGGTGCTGGGTGCTCAGTACTCAGGGTGCTCAGTACTCAGGGTGCTCAGTGCTCAGTACACAGGGTGTTCAGTGCTCAGGGTGCTGGGTGCTCAGTACTCAGGGTGCTGGGTGCTCAGTGCTCCTGGTGCTAGGTGCTCAGTCCTCAGTGTGCTCAGTACTCAGGGTGCTCAGTGCTCAATACTCAGGATGTTCAGTACTCAGGGTGCTGGGTGCTCAGTGCTTGGGGTGCTGGGTGCTCAGTACTCAGGGTGCTGGGTGCTCAGTACTCAGGGTGCTGGGTGCTCAGTACTCAGGGTGCTGGGTGCTCAGTGCTCGGGGTGCTGGGTGCTCAGTGCTCAGGGTGATCGGTGGTCAGTGGTCAGGGTGCTGGCTGCTCAGACCTCAGGTTGCTCAGTGCTCAAGGTGCTGGGTGCTCAGTGCTCGGGGTGCTCGGTGCTCAGTACTCAGGGTGCCGTGTGCTCAGTACTCAGGGTGCTGGATCCTCAGTACTCAGGGTGCTCGGTGCTCAGTACTCAGGGTGCTGGGTGCTCAGTGCTCAGGGTGCTGGGTGCTCAGTGCTCAGGGTGCTGGGTGCTCAGTGCTCGGGGTGCTGGGTGCTCAGTGGTCCTGGTGCTGGGTGCTCAGTGCTCAGTGCTCAGGGTGCTGGGTGCTCAGTGCTCAGTGCTCAGGGTGCTGGTTGCTCAGTACTCAGGGTGCTGGGTGCTCAGTACTCAGGGTGCTGGGTGCTCAGTGCTCAGGGTGCTGGGTGCTCTGTACTCAGGGTGCTGGGTGCTCAGTGCTCGGGGTGCTGGGTGCTCAGTGCTCGGGGTGCTGGGTGCTCAGTGCTCAGGGTGCTGGGTGCTCAGTACTCAGGGTGCTGGGTGCTCAGTGCTCGGGGTGCTCGGTGCTCAGTACTCAAGGTGCTGGGTGCTCAGTGCTCAGGGAACTGGGTGCTCAGTCCTCGAGGTGCACCGTGCTCAGTGCTCAGGGTGCTGGGTGCTCAGTGCTCAGTGCTCAGGCTGCTGGGTGCTCAGTGCTCAGTGTTCAGGGTGCTGGGTGTTCAGTACTCAGGGTGCTGGGTGCTCAGTACTCAGGGTGCTTGGTGCTCAGTGCTCAGGGTGCTGGGTGCTCAGTACTCAAGGTGCTGAGTGCTCAGTGCTCAGTTCTCAGGGTCCTGGGTGCTCCGTGCTCGGGGTGCTCTGTGCTCAGTGGTCTGGGTGCTTATTGCTCAGTACTCAGGGTGCTGGGTGCTCAGTACTCCGGGTGCTGGGTGCTCATTCTCGGGGTGCTGGGTGCTCAGTGCTCGGGGTACTGGGTGCTCAGTACTCAGGGTGCTGGAGCCTCAGTACTCAGGGTGCTGGGTGCTCAGTACTCAGGGTGCTCGGTTCTCAGTACTCAGGCTGCTCCGTGCTCATTCTCGGGGTGCTGGGTGCTCAGTGCACGGGGAGCTGGGTCGTCAGTACTCAGGGTGCTGGGTGCTCAGTACTCAGGGTGCTGGGTGCTCAGTGCTCGGGGTGCTGGGTGCTCAGTGCTCAGGGTGATCGGTGCTCAGTGCTCAGGGTGCTGGGTGCTCATTCCTCAGGGTGCTCAGTGCTCAGGGTGCTGGGTGCTCAGTGCTCGGGGTGCTGGGTGCTCAGTACTCAGGGTGATCAGTTCTCAGTACTCAGGTTGCTGGGTGCTCAGTGCTCGGGGTGCTGGGTGCTCAGTATTCGGGGTGCTCAGTGCTCAGGACTCAGGGTTCTGGGTGCTCAGTACTCAGGGTGCTGGGTGCTCAGTGCTCGGGGTGCACGGTGCTCAGTACTCGGGGTGCTGGGTGCTCAGTACTCGGGGTGCTGGGTGCTCAGTGCTCAGGGTGCTGGGTGCTCAGTGCTCTGGGTGCTGGGTGCTCAGTGCTGAGGGTGGTGCTGGGTGCTCATTCCTCAGGGTGCTGGGTGATCAGTGCTCAGGGTGCTGTGTACTCAGTACTCAGGGTGCTGGGTGCTCAGTACTCAGGGTGCTGGGTGCTCAGTGCTCAGGGTGCTGGGTGCTCAGTGCTCAGGGTGCTGGGTGCTCAGTACTCAGGGTGCTGGGTGCTCAGTACTCAGGGTGCTCGGTGCTCACTACTCAGGGTGCTGTGTACTCAGTACTAAGGGTGCTGGGTGCTCAGTACTCAGGGTGCTCGGTGCTCACTACTCAGGGTGCTGGGTGCTCAGTGCTCAGGGTGCTGTGTACTCAGTACTCAGGGTGCTGGGTGCTCAGTACTCAGGGTGCTGGGTGCTCAGTGCTCAGGGTGCTGGGTGCTCAGTGCTCAGGGTGCTGGGTGCTCAGTACTCAGGGTGCTGGGTGCTCAGTGCTCAGGGTGATCGGTGCTCAGTACTCAGGGTGCTCAGTACTCAGGGTGCTGGGTGCTCAGTGCTCGGGGTGCTGGGTGCTCAGTACTCGGGGTGCTGGGTGCTCAGTGCTCGGGTTGCTCGGTGCTCAGTACTCAGGGTGCTGAGTGCTCAGTACTGAGGGTGCTGGGTGCTCAGTACTCATGGTGCTGGGTGCTCAGTACTCAGGGTCTGGGTGCTCAGTGCTTAGGGTGCTCGGTGCTCAGTGCTCAGGGTGCTGGGTGCTCAGTGCCCGGGTGGCTGTGTGCTCACTGCTCGGGGTGCTGGGTGCTCAGTGCTCAGTGCTCAGGGTGCTGGGTGCTCAGTACTCAGGGTGCTGGGTGCTCAGTGCTCAGGGATCTGGTTGCTCAGTACTCTGGGTGTTGGGTGCTCAGTACTCAGGGTGCTGGGTGCTCAGTGCTCGGGGTGCTGGGTGCTCAGTGCTCGTGGTGCTGGGTGCTCAGTGCTCAGGGTGCTGGGTGCTCAGTATTCAGGGTGCTGGGTGCTCAGTGCTCGGGGTGCTCGGTGCTCAGTACTCAAGGTGCTGGGTGCTCAGTGCTCAGGGTGCTGGGTGCTCAGTCCTCGGGGTGCTCCGTGCTCATTGCTAAGGGTGCTTTGTGCTCAGTACTCAGGGTGCTCGGTGCTCAGTACTCAGGGTTCTCAATGCTCAGTGCTCAGGATGCTGGGTGCTCAGTACTCAGGGTGCTCAGTGCTCAGTACTCGGGGAGCTGGGTGCTGAGTACTCAGGGTGCTCAGGGCTCAGTACTCGGGGTGCTGGGTGCTCAGTGCTCAGGGTGCTCAGTGCTCAGTGCTCGGGGTGCTGGGTGCTCAGTGCTCGGGGAGCTGGGTGCTCAGTGCTCGGAGTGCTGGGTGCTCAGTACTGAGGGTGCTGTGTGCTCAGTGCTCAGTACTCAGCGTGCTGGGTGCTCAGTGCTCAGAGTGTTGGGTGCTCAGTACTTAGGGTGCTGGGTGCTCAGTGCTCAGTGCTCAGGGTGCTCAGTGCTCAGGGTGCTGGGTGCTCAGGGTGCTGGTTTCTCAGTGCTCGGGGTGCTGGGTGCTCAGTGCTCAGGGTGCTGGGTGCTCAGTGCTCAGTGCTCAGGGTGCTGGGTGCTCAGTGCTCAGTGCTCAGGGTGCTGGGTGTTCAGTACTCAGGGTGCTGGGTGCTGAGTACTCAGGGTGCTTGGTGCTCAGTGCTCAGGGTGCTGGGTGCTCAGTGCTCAGGGTGCTGCGTGCTCAGTACACAGGGTGCTGGGTGCTCAGTGCCCAGGGTGCTGGGTGCTCAGTACTCAGGGTGCTCAGTACTCAGGGTGCTCAGTGCTCAGTACACAGGGTGTTCAGTGCTCAGGGTGCTGGGTGCTCAGTACTCAGGGTGCTGGGTGCTCAGTGCTCCTGGTGCTAGGTGCTCAGTCCTCAGTGTGCTCAGTACTCAGGGTGCTCAGTGCTCAATACTCAGGATGTTCAGTACTCAGGGTGCTGGGTGCTCAGTGCTTGGGGTGCTGGGTGCTCAGTACTCAGGGTGCTGGGTGCTCAGTACTCAGGGTGCTGGGTGCTCAGTCTTCAGGGTGCTGGGTGCTCAGTGCTCGGGGTGCTGGGTGCTCAGTGCTCAGGGTGATCGGTGGTCAGTGGTCAGGGTGCTGGCTGCTCAGACCTCAGGTTGCTCAGTGCTCAAGGTGCTGGGTGCTCAGTGCTCGGGGTGCTCGGTGCTCAGTACTCAGGGTGCCGTGTGCTCAGTACTCAGGGTGCTGGGTCCTCAGTACTCAGGGTGCTCGGTGCTCAGTACTCAGGGTGCTGGGTGCTCAGTGCTCAGGGTGCTGGGTGCTCAGTGCTCAGGGTGCTGGGTGCTCAGTGCTCGGGGTGCTGGGTGCTCAGTGGTCCTGGTGCTGGGTGCTCAGTGCTCAGTGCTCAGGGTGCTGGGTGCTCAGTGCTCAGTGCTCAGGGTGCTGGTTGCTCAGTACTCAGGGTGCTGGGTGCTCAGTGCTCAGGGTGCTGGGTGCTCTGTACTCAGGGTGCTGGGTGCTCAGTGCTCGGGGTGCTGGGTGCTCAGTGCTCGGGGTGCTGGGTGCTCAGTGCTCAGGGTGCTGGGTGCTCAGTACTCAGGGTGCTGGGTGCTCAGTGCTCGGGGTGCTCGGTGCTCAGTACTCAAGGTGCTGGGTGCTCAGTGCTCAGGGAACTGGGTGCTCAGTCCTCGAGGTGCACCGTGCTCAGTGATCAGGGTGCTGGGTGCTCATTACTCAGGGTGCTCGGTGCTCAGTACTCAGGGTACTCAGTGCTCAGTACTCAGGGTGCTGGGTGCTCAGTGCTCAGGGTGCTGGGTGCTCAGTACTCAGGGTGATCAGTGCTCAGTACTCGGGGTGCTTGGTGCTCAGTACTCAGGGTGCTCAGTGCTCAGTACTCGGGGTGCTGGGTGCTCAGTGCTCAGGGTGGTCAGTGCTCAGTGCTCGGGGTGCTGGGTGCTCAGTGCTCAGTGCTCAGGGTGCTGGGTGTTCAGTACTCAGGGTGCTGGGTGCTCAGTACTCAGGGTGATGTGTGCTCAGTGCTCAGGGTGCTCAGTGCTCAGTGCTCAGTACTCAGGGTGCTGGGTGCTCAGTGTTCGGGGTGCTGGGTGCTCAGTGCTCGGGGCGCTGTGTGCTCAGTCCTCGGGGTGCTCCGTGCTCAGGGTGCTGGGTGCTCAGTGCTCAGGGTGCTGTGTGCTCAGTGTTCGGGGTGCTGGGTGCTGAGTGCTCAGGGTGCTGGGTGCTCAGTGCTCAGGGTGCTGGGTGCTCAGTCCTCGGGGTGCTCCGTGCTCAGGGTGCTGGGTGCTCAGTGCTCAGGGTGCTGTGTGCTCAGTGCTCGGGGTGCTGGGTGCTGAGTGCTCAGGGTGCTGGGTGCTCAGTGCTCGGGGTGCTGGGTGCTCAGTGCTCAGGGTGCTGGGTGCTTAGTACTCAGGGTGCTAAGTGTTCAGTACACAGGGTGCTGGGTGCTCAGTGCTCGGGGTGCTGGGTGCTCAGTGCTCAGTACTCAGGGTGCTGGGTGCTCAGTGCTCGGGGTGCTGGTTGCTCAGTACTCAGCGTTCTGGGTGCTCAGTACTCAGGGTGCTGGGTGCTCAGTGCTCAGGGTGCTGGGTGCTCAGTGCTCAGGGTTCTGTGTGCTCAGTGATCGGGGTGCTGGGTGCTCAGTACTCAGGGTGCTCAGTGCTCGGTTAGCTCGGTGCTCAGTACTCAGGGTGCTGGGTGCTCAGTACTCAGTGCTCGGGGTCCTGGGTGCTCCGTGCTCAGGGTGCTGGGTGCTCAGTGCTCTGGGTGCTTAGTGCTCAGTACTCAGCGTGCTGGGTGCTCAGTACTCAGGGTGCTGGGTGCTCATTCTCGGGGTGCTGGGTGCTCAGTGCTCGGGGTGCTGGGTGCTCAGTACTCAGGTTGCTGGGGGCTCAGTACTCAGCGTGCTGTGTGCTCAGTACTCAGGGTGCTCGGTTCTCAGTACTCAGGGTGCTGGGTGCTCATTCTCGGGGTGCTGGGTGCTCAGTACTCGGGGTGCTGGGTGCTCAGTACTCAGGGTGCTGGGGGCTCAGTACTCAGGGTGCTGGGTGCTCAGTACTTAGTGTGATCTGTTCTCAGTACTCAGGGTACTAGGTGCTCAGTGCTCGGGGTGCTGGGTGCTCAGTACTCGGGGTGCTCAGTGCTCAGTACTCAGGGTGCTGGGTGCTCAGTACTCAGGGTGCTGGGTGCTCAGTGCTCGGGGTGTTCGGTGCTCAGTACTCGGGGTGCTGGGTGCTCAGTACTCGGGGTGCTGGGTGCTCAGTGCTCAGGGTGCTGGTTGCTCAGTGCTCGGGGTGCTGGGTGCTCAGTGCTGAGGGTGCTGGCTGCTCAGTGCTCAGGGTGCTGGGTGCTCAGTACTCAGCGTGCTGGGTGCTCAGTGCTCAGGGTCCTCGGTGCTCAGTACTCAGGGTGCTCAGTGCTCAGTACTCAGCGTGCTTTGTGCTCAGTGCTCAGGGTGCTGGTTGCTCAGTGCTCGGGGTGCTGGGTGCTCAGTGCTGAGGGTGCTGGCTGCTCAGTACTCAGGGTGCTCAGTGCTCAGTACTCACCGTGCTGGGTGCTCAGTGCTCAGGGTCCTCGGTGCTCAGTACTCAGGTTGCTCAGTACTCAGCGTGCTTTGTGCTCAGTGCTCAGGGTGCTGGGTGCTCAGTACTCAGGGTGCTGGGTGCTCAGTACTCAGGGTGCTGGGTGCTTAGTGCTCGGAGTGCTCGGTGCTCAGTGCTCAGGGTTATCGGTGCTCAGTCCTCAGGGTTCTGGGTGCTCAGTGCTCAGTGGTCAGGGTGCTGGGTGCACAGTGCTCAGTGCTCAGGGTGCTGGGTGTTCAGTACTCAGCGTGCTGGGTGCTCAGTACTCAGGGTGCTGGGTGCTCAGAGCTCAGGGTGCTGGGTGCTCTGTGCTCAGGGTGCTGGGTGCTCAGTACTCAGGGTGCTGGGAGCTCAGTACTCAGGGTGCTCGGTGCTCAGTACTCAGGGTGCTGGGTGCTCAGTGCCCAGGGTGCTGGGTGCTCAATACTCAGGGTGCTGGGTGCTCAATACTCAGAGTGCTGGGTGCTCAGTGCTCAGGGTGCTGGGTGCTCAGTACTCAGGGTGCTGGGTGCTCAGTGCTCGGGGCGCTGGGTGCTCAGTGCTCAGGGTGATCAGTGCTCAGTACTCAGGGTGCTGGGTGCTCAGTGCTCAGGGTGCTGGGTGCTCAGTCCTCACGGTGCTCAGTACTCAGGGTGCTGGGTGCTCAGTGCTCAGTATTCAGGGTGCTCAGTACTCAGGGTGCCGGATGCTCAGTGCTCGGGGTGCTGGGTGCTCAGTACTCAGGGTGCTGGGTGCTCAGTACTCGGGGTGCTGGGTGCTCAGTACTCAGGGCGCTGGGTGCTCAGTGCTCGTGGTGCTGGGTGCTCAGTGCTCAGGGTGATCGGTGCTCAGGGTGCTGGGTGCTCAGTCCTCAGGGTGCTCAGTGCTCAGGGTGCTGGGTGGTCAGTGCTCGGGGTGCTCGGTGCTCAGTACTCAGGGTGCTGAGTGCTCAGTACTCAGGGTGCTGGGTGCTCAGTACTCAGGCTGCTGGGTGCTCAGTACTCAGGGTGCTGGGTGCTCAGTTCTCAGGGTGCTGGGTGCTCAGTGCTCAGGGTGCTGGGTGCTCAGTGCTCGGGGTGCTGGGTGCTCAGTGCTCGGAGTGCTGGGTGCTCAGTGCTCAGTGCTCAGGGTGCTGGGTGCCCAGTGCTCAATGCTCAGGGTGCTATTTGCTCAGTACTCAGGGTGCTGGGTGCTCAGTACTCAGGGTGCTGGGTGCTCAGTGCTCAGGGTGCTGGGTGCTCAGTTCTCAGGGTGCTGGGTGCTCAGTACTCAGGGTGCTGGGTGCTCAGTGCTCGGCGAGCTGCGTGCTCAGTTCTCAGGGTGCTGGGTGCTCAGTGCTCAGGGTGCTGGGTGCTCAGTACTCAGGGTGCTGGGTGCTCAGTGCTCGGGGTGCTCGGTGCTCAGTACACAAGGTGCTGGGTGCTCAGTGCTCAGGGTGCTGGGTGCTCAGTCCTCGGGGTGCTCCGTGCTCAGTGATCAGGGTGCTGGGTGCTCAGTACTCAGGGTGCTCGGTGCTCAGTACTCAGAGTTCTCAGTACTCAGTACTCAGGGTGCTGGGTGCTCAGTGCTCAGGGTGCTGGGTGCTCAGTACTCAGGATGCTCAGTGCTCAGTACTCGGGGTGCTTGGTGCTCAGTACTCAGGGTGCTCAGTGCTCAGTACTCGGGGTGCTCTGTGCTCAGTGCTCAGGGTGCTCAGTGCTCAGTGCTCGGGGTGCTGGGTGCTCAGTGCTCGGGGCGCTGGGTGCTCAGTGCTCGGGGTGCTGGGTGCTCAGTACTCGGGGTGCTGGGTGCTCAGTGCTCAGGGTGCTCAGTGCTCAGTACTCAGTGCTCAGGGTGCTCAGTGCTCAGGGTGCTGGGTGTTCAGTACTCAGGGTGCTGGGTGCTCAGTACTCAGGGTGCTGGGTGCTCAGTGCTTAGGGTGCTGGGTGCTCAGTGCTCGGGGTGCTGGGTGCTCAGTACTCGGGGTGCTGGGTGCTCAGTGCTCAGGGTGCTCAGTGCTCAGTACTCAGTGCTCAGGGTGCTCAGTGCTCAGGGTGCTGGGTGTTCAGTACTCTGGGTGTTGGGTGCTCAGTACTCAGGGTGCTGGGTGCTCAGTGCTCGGGGTGCTGGGTGCACAGTGCTCGGGGTGCTAGGTGCTCAGTGCTCAGGGTGCTGGGTGCTCAGTACTCAGGGTGCTGGGTGCTTAGTGCTCGAGGTGCTCGGTGCTCAGTACTCAAGGTGCTGGGTGCTCAGTGCTCAGGGTGCTGGGTGCTCAGTCCGCGGGGTGCTCCGTACTCAGGGTGCTGGGTGCTCAGTGCTCAGGGTTCTGGGTGCTTAGTACTCAGGGTGCTCAGTGCTCAGTACACAGGGTGCTGGGTGCTCAGTGCACGGGGTGCTGGGTGCTCAGTACTCAGCGTGCTGGTTGTTCAGTACTCAGGGTGCTGGGTGCTCAGTGCTCAGGGTGCTGGGTGCTCAGTGCTCAGGGTGCTGGGTGCTCAGTGATCAGGGTGCTGGGTGCTCAGTACTCAGGGTGCTCAGTGCTCGGGGAGCTCGGTGCTCAGTACTCAGGGTGCTGGGTGCTCAGTACTCAGTGCTCGGGGTCCTGGGTGCTCCGTGCTCGGGGTGCTGGGTGCTCAGTGCTCTGGGTGCTTAGTGCTCAGTACTCAGCGTGCTGGGTGCTCAGTACTCAGGGTGCTGGGTGCTCATTCTTGGGGTGCTGTGTGCTCAGTGCTCGGTGTGCTGGGTGCTCAGTACTCAGGGTGCTGGGGGCTCAGTACTCAGGGTGCTGGGTGCTCAGTACTCAGGGTGATCTGTTCTCAGTACTCAGGGTACTGGGTGCTCAGTGCTCGGGGGGCTGGGTGCTCAGTACTCGGGGTGCTCAGTGCTCAGTACTCAGGGTGCTGGGTGCTCATTGCTCGGGGTGCTGGGTGCTCAGTGCTGAGGGTGCTGGCTGCTCAGTGCTCAGGGTGCTGGGTGCTCAGTACTCAGCGTGCTCGTTGCTCAGTACTCAGGGTGCTCAGTGCTCAGTACTCAGCGTGTTGGGTGCTCAGTGCTCAGGGTCCTCGGTGCTCAGTAGTCAGGGTGCTCAGTGCTCAGTACTCAGCGTGCTTTGTGCTCAGTGCTCAGGGTGCTGGGTGCTCAGTACTCAGGGTGCTGGGTGCTCAGTACTCAGGGTGCTGGGTGCTCAGTGCTCTGGGTGCTGGGTGCTCAGTGCTCAGGGTGATCGGTGCTCAGTGCTCAGGGTTCTGGGTGCTCAGTGCTCAGTGCTCAGGGTGCTGGGTGCACAGTGCTCAGTGCTCAGGGTGCTGGGTTTTCAGTACTCAGCGTGCTGGGTGCTCAGTACTCAGGGTGCTGGGTGCTCAGTGCTCAGGGTGCTGGGTGCTCAGTGCTCAGTGCTCAGGGTGCTGGGTGCACAGTGCTCAGTGCTCAGGGTGCTGGGTGTTCAGTACTCAGGGTGCTGGGTGCTCAGTACTCAGGGTGCTGGGTGCTCAGTGCTCAGGGTGCTCGGTGCTCAGTACTCAGGGTGCTGGGTGCTCAGTACCCAGGGTTCTGGGTGCTCAGTACTCAGGGTGCTGAGTGGTCAGTGCTCGGGGTGCTCGGTGCTCAGTGCTCAGGGTCCTGGGTGCTCAGTACTCAGGGTGCTGGTTGCTTAGTACTCAGGGTGCTCAGTGCTCAGTACACAGGGTGCTGGGTGCTCAGTGCTCGGGGTGCTGGGTGCTCAGTGCTCAGTACTCTGTGTGCTGGGTGCTCAGTGCTCGGGGTGCTGGGTGCTCAGTACTCAGCGTGCTGGGTGCTCAGTACTCAGGGTGCTGGGTGCTCAGTGCTCAGTGTGCTGGGTGCTCATTCTCGGGGTGCTGGGTGCTCAGTGCTCGGGGTGCTGGGTGCTCAGTACTCAGGGTGCTGGAGGCTCAGTACTCAGGGTGCTGGGTGCTCAGTACTCAGGGTGCTCCTTTCTCAGTACTCAGGGTGCTGGGTGCTCATTCTCGGGGTGCTGGGTGCTCAGTACTCAGGGTGCTGGGTGCTCAGTGCTCGGGGTTCTGGGTGCTCAGTGCTCAGGGTGATCGGTGCGCAGTACCCAGGGTGCTGGGTGCTCAGTGCTCAGGGTGCTGGGTGCTCAGTCCTCAGGGTGCTCAGTGCTCAGGGTGCTGGGTGCTCAGTGCTCGGGGTGCTCGGTGCTCAGTGCTCAGGGTCCTGGGTGCTCAGTACTCAGGGTGCTGGGTGCTTAGTAATCAGGGTGCTCAGTGCTCAGTACACAGGGTGCTGGGTGCTCAGTGCTCGGGGTGCTGGGTGCTCAGTGCTCAGTACTCTGTGTGCTGGGTGCTCAGTGCTCGGGGTGCTGGGTGCTCAGTACTCAGCGTGCTGGGTGCTCAGTACTCAGGGTGCTGGGTGCTCAGTGCTCAGGGTGCTGGGTGCTCAGTGCTCAGGGTGCTGGGTACTCAGTGATCGGGGTGCTGGGTGATCAGTACTCAGGGTGCTCAGTGCTCGGGGAGCTCGGTGCTCAGTACTCAGGGTGCTGGGTGCTCAGTACTCAGTGCTCGGGGTCCTCGGTGCTACGTGCTCGGGGTGCTGGGTGCTCAGTGCTCTGGGTGCTTAGTGCTCAGTACTCAGGCTGCTGGGTGCTCAGTACTCAGGGTGCTGGGTGCTCAGTACTCAGGGTGCTGGGTGATCATTCTTGGGGTGCTGGGTGCTCAGTGCTCGGGGTGCTGGGTGCTCAGTGCTCAGGGTGCTCAGTGCTCAGTGCTCGGGGTGCTGAGTGCTCAGTACTTGGGGAGCTTGTTGCTCAGTGCTCGGAGTGCTGGGTGCTCAGTACTGAGGGTGCTGTGTGCTCAGTGCTCAGTAGTCAGCGTGCTGGGTGTTCAGTGCTCAGAGTGTTGGGTGCTCAGTACTCAGGGTGCTGGGTGCTCAGTGCTCAGTGCCCATAGTGCTCAGTGCTCAGGGTGCTGGGTGCTCAGGGTGCTGGGTGCTCAGTGCTCGGGGTGCTGGGTGCTCAGTGCTCAGGGTGCTGGGTGCTCAGTGCTCAGTGCTCAGGGTGCTGGGTGCTCAGTGCTCAGTGCTCAGGGTGCTGGATGTTCAGTACTCAGTGCTCGGGTTCCTGGGTGCTCCGTGCTCGGGGTGCTGGGTGCTCAGTGCACTGGGTGCTTAGTGCTCAGTATTCCGGGTGCTGGGTGCTCAGTACTCAGGGTGCTGGGTGCTCAGTACTCAGTGCTCGGGTTCCTGGGTGCTCCGTGCTCGGGGTGCTGGGTGCTCAGTGCTCTGGGTGCTTAGTGCTCAGTATTCAGGGTGCTGGGTGCTCAGTACTCAGGGTGCTGGGTGCTCAGTACTCAGGGTGCTGGGTGCTCTTTCTCGGGGTGCTGGGTGCTCAGTGCTCGGGGTGCTGGGTGCTCAGTACTCAGGGTGCTGGAGGCTCAGTACTCAGGGTGCTGGGTGCTCAGTACTCAGGGTGCTCGGTTCTCAGTACTCAGGGTGCTGGGTGCTCATTCTCGGGGTGCTGGGTGCTCAGTACTCAGGGTGCTGGGTGCTCAGTGCTCGGGGTTCTGGGTGCTCAGTGCTCAGGGTGATCGGTGCTCAGTACTCAGGGTGCTGGGTGCTCAGTCCTCAGGGTGCTCAGTGCTCAGGGTGCTGGGTGCTCAGTGCTCGGGGTGCTCGGTGCTCAGTGCTCAGGGTCCTGGGTGCTCAGTACTCAGGGTGCTGGGTGCTTAGTAATCAGGGTGCTCAGTGCTCAGTACACAGGGTGCTGGGTGCTCAGTGCTCGGGGTGCTGGGTGCTCAGTGCTCAGTACTCTGTGTGCTGGGTGCTCAGTGCTCGGGGTGCTGGGTGCTCAGTACTCAGCGTGCTGGGTGCTCAGTACTCAGGGTGCTGGGTGCTCAGTGCTCAGGGTGCTGGGTGCTCAGTGCTCAGGGTGCTGGGTACTCAGTGATCGGGGTGCTGGGTGATCAGTACTCAGGGTGCTCAGTGCTCGGGGAGCTCGGTGCTCAGTACTCAGGGTGCTGGGTGCTCAGTACTCAGTGCTCGGGGTCCTCGGTGCTCCGTGCTCGGGGTGCTGGGTGCTCAGTGCTCTGGGTGCTTAGTGCTCAGTACTCAGGCTGCTGGGTGCTCAGTACTCAGGGTGCTGGGTGCTCAGTACTCAGGGTGCTGGGTGATCATTCTTGGGGTGCTGGGTGCTCAGTGCTCGGGGTGCTGGGTGCTCAGTGCTCAGGGTGCTCAGTGCTCAGTGCTCGGGGTGCTGAGTGCTCAGTGCTTGGGGAGCTTGGTGCTCTGTGCTCGGGGTGCTGGGTGCTCAGTGCTCAGGGTGATCGGTGCTCAGTGCTCAGGGTGCTGGCTGCTCAGACCTCAGGGTGCTCAGTGCTCAAGGTCCTGGGTGCTCAGTACTCAGGGTGCTGAGTGCTCAGTACTCAGGGTGCTGGGTGCTTAGTGCTCGAGGTGCTCGGTGCTCAGTACTCAAGGTGCTGGGTGCTCAGTGCTCAGGGTGCTGGGTGCTCAGTCCGCGGGGTGCTCCGTGCTCAGGGTGCTGGGTGCTCAGTGCTCAGGGTTCTGGGTGCTTAGTACTCAGGGTGCTCAGTGCTCAGTACACAGGGTGCTGGGTGCTCAGTGCACGGGGTGCTGGGTGCTCAGTACTCAGCGTGCTGGTTGCTCAGTACTCAGGGTGCTGGGTGCTCAGTGCTCAGGGTGCTGGGTGCTCAGTGCTCAGTGTGCTGGGTGCTCAGTGATCAGGGTGCTGGGTGCTCAGTACTCAGGGTGCTCAGTGCTCGGGGAGCTCGGTGCTCAGTACTCAGGGTGCTGGGTGCTCAGTACTCAGTGCTCGGGGACGTGGGTGCTCCGTGCTCGGGGTGCTGGGTGCTCAGTGCTCTGGGTGCTTAGTGCTCAGTACTCAGCGTGCTGGGTGCTCAGTACTCAGGGTGCTGGGTGCTCATTCTTGGGGTGCTGTGTGCTCAGTGCTCGGGGTGCTGGGTGCTCAGTACTCAGGGTGCTGGGGGCTCAGTACTCAGGGTGCTGGGTGCTCAGTACTCAGGGTGATCTGTTCTCAGTACTCAGGGTACTGGGTGCTCAGTACTCGGGGTGCTCAGTGCTCAGTACTCAGGGTGCTGGGTGCTCATTGCTCGGGGTGCTGGGTGCTCAGTGCTGAGGGTGCTGGCTGCTCAGTGCTCAGGGTGCTGGGTGCTCAGTACTCAGCATGCTCGTTGCTCAGTACTCAGGGTGCTCAGTGCTCAGTACTCAGCGTGTTGGGTGCTCAGTGCTCAGGGTCCTCGGTGCTCAGTAGTCAGGGTGCTCAGTGCTCAGTACTCAGCGTGCTTTGTGCTCAGTGCTCAGGGTGCTGGGTGCTCAGTACTCAGGGTGCTGGGTGCTCAGTACTCAGGGTGCTGGGTGCTCAGTGCTCTGGGTGCTGGGTGCTCAGTGCTCAGGGTGATCGGTGCTCAGTGCTCAGGGTTCTGGGTGCTCAGTGCTCAGTGCTCAGGGTGCTGGGTGCACAGTGCTCATTGCTCAGGGTGCTGGGTGTTCAGTACTCAGCGTGCTGGGTGCTCAGTACTCAGGGTGCTGGGTGCTCAGTGCTCAGGGTGCTGGGTGCTCAGTGCTCAGTGCTCAGGGTGCTGGGTGCACAGTGCTCAGTGCTCAGGGTGCTGGGTGTTCAGTACTCAGGGTGCTGGGTGCTCAGTACTCAGGGTGCTGGGTGCTCAGTGCTCAGGGTGCTCGGTGCTCAGTACTCAGGGTGCTGGGTGCTCAGTACCCAGGGTTCTGGGTGCTCAGTACTCAGGGTGCTGGGTGGTCAGTGCTCGGGGTGCTCGGTGCTCAGTGCTCAGGGTCCTGGGTGCTCAGTACACAGGGTGCTGGTTGCTTAGTACTCAGGGTGCTCAGTGCTCAGTACACAGGGTGCTGGGTGCTCAGTGCTCGAGGTGCTGGGTGATCAGTGCTCAGTACTCTGTGTGCTGGGTGCTCAGTGCTCGGGGTGCTGGGTGCTCAGTACTCAGCGTGCTGGGTGCTCAGTACTCAGGGTGCTGGGTGCTCAGTGCTCAGGGTGCTGGGTGCTCAGTGCTCAGGGTGCTGGCTGCTCAGTGATCGGGGTGCTAGGTGCTCAGTACTCAGGGTGCTCAGTGCTCGGGGAGCTCAGTGCTCAGTACTCAGGGTGCTGGGTGCTCAGTACTCAGTGCTCGGGTTCCTGGGTGCTCCGTGCTCGGGGTGCTGGGTGCTCAGTGCTCTGGGTGATTAGTGCTCAGTATTCAGGGTGCTGGGTGCTCAGTACTCAGGGTGCTGGGTGCTCAGTACTCAGGGTGCTGGGTGCTCATTCTCGGGGTGCTGGGTGCTCAGTGCTCGGGGTGCTGGGTGCTCAGTACTCAGGGTGCTGGAGGCTCAGTACTCAGGGTGCTGGGTGCTCAGTACTCAGGGTGCTCGGTTCTCAGTACTCAGGGTGCTGGGTGCTCATTCTCGGGGTGCTGGGTGCTCAGTACTCAGGGTGCTGGGTGCTCAGTGCTCGGGGTTCTGGGTGCTCAGTGCTCAGGGTGATCGGTGCGCAGTACCCAGGGTGCTGGGTGCTCAGTGCTCAGGGTGCTGGGTGCTCAGTCCTCAGGGTGCTCAGTGCTCAGGGTGCTGGGTGCTCAGTGCTCGGGGTGCTCGGTGCTCAGTGCTCAGGGTCCTGGGTGCTCAGTACTCAGGGTGCTGGGTGCTTAGTAATCAGGGTGCTCAGTGCTCAGTACACAGGGTGCTGGGTGCTCAGTGCTCGGGGTGCTGGGTGCTCAGTGCTCAGTACTCTGTGTGCTGGGTGCTCAGTGCTCGGGGTGCTGGGTGCTCAGTACTCAGCGTGCTGGGTGCTCAGTACTCAGGGTGCTGGGTGCTCAGTGCTCAGGGTGCTGGGTGCTCAGTGCTCAGGGTGCTGGGTACTCAGTGATCGGGGTGCTGGGTGATCAGTACTCAGGGTGCTCAGTGCTCGGGGAGCTCGGTGCTCAGTACTCAGGGTGCTGGGTGCTCAGTACTCAGTGCTCGGGGTCCTCGGTGCTCCGTGCTCGGGGTGCTGGGTGCTCAGTGCTCTGGGTGCTTAGTGCTCAGTACTCAGGCTGCTGGGTGCTCAGTACTCAGGGTGCTGGGTGCTCAGTACTCAGGGTGCTGGGTGATCATTCTTGGGGTGCTGGGTGCTCAGTGCTCGGGGTGCTGGGTGCTCAGTGCTCAGTGCTCGGGGTGCTGAGTGCTCAGTACTTGGGGAGCTTGGTGCTCAGTGCTCGGAGTGCTGGGTGCTCAGTACTGAGGGTGCTGTGTGCTCAGTGCTCAGTAGTCAGCGTGCTGGGTGTTCAGTGCTCAGAGTGTTGGGTGCTCAGTACTCAGGGTGCTGGGTGCTCAGTGCTCAGTGCCCATAGTGCTCAGTGCTCAGGGTGCTGGGTGCTCAGGGTGCTGGGTGCTCAGTGCTCGGGGTGCTGGGTGCTCAGTGCTCAGGGTGCTGGGTGCTCAGTGCTCAGTGCTCAGGGTGCTGGGTGCTCAGTGCTCAGTGCTCAGGGTGCTGGATGTTCAGTACTCAGTGCTCGGGTTCCTGGGTGCTCCGTGCTCGGGGTGCTGGGTGCTCAGTGCTCTGGGTGCTTAGTGCTCAGTATTCCGGGTGCTGGGTGCTCAGTACTCAGGGTGCTGGGTGCTCAGTACTCAGTGCTCGGGTTCCTGGGTGCTCCGTGCTCGGGGTGCTGGGTGCTCAGTGCTCTGGGTGCTTAGTGCTCAGTATTCAGGGTGCTGGGTGCTCAGTACTCAGGGTGCTGGGTGCTCAGTACTCAGGGTGCTGGGTGCTCATTCTCGGGGTGCTGGGTGCTCAGTGCTCGGGGTGCTGGGTGCTCAGTACTCAGGGTGCTGGAGGCTCAGTACTCAGGGTGCTGGGTGCTCAGTACTCAGGGTGCTCGGTTCTCAGTACTCAGGGTGCTGGGTGCTCATTCTCGGGGTGCTGGATGCTCAGTACTCAGGGTGCTGGGTGCTCAGTGCTCGGGGTTCTGGGTGCTCAGTGCTCAGGGTGATCGGTGCTCAGTACTCAGGGTGCTGGGTACTCAGTCCTCAGGGTGCTCAGTGCTCAGGGTGCTGGGTGCTCAGTGCTCGGGGTGCTCGGTGCTCAGTGCTCAGGGTCCTGGGTGCTCAGTACTCAGGGTGCTGGGTGCTTAGTAATCAGGGTGCTCAGTGCTCAGTACACAGGGTGCTGGGTGCTCAGTGCTCGGGGTGCTGGGTGCTCAGTGCTCAGTACTCTGTGTGCTGGGTGCTCAGTGCTCGGGGTGCTGGGTGCTCAGTACTCAGCGTGCTGGGTGCTCAGTACTCAGGGTGCTGGGTGCTCAGTGCTCAGGGTGCTGGGTGCTCAGTGCTCAGGGTGCTGGGTACTCAGTGATCGGGGTGCTGGGTGATCAGTACTCAGGGTGCTCAGTGCTCGGGGAGCTCGGTGCTCAGTACTCAGGGTGCTGGGTGCTCAGTACTCAGTGCTCGGGGTCCTCGGTGCTCCGTGCTCGGGGTGCTGGGTGCTCAGTGCTCTGGGTGCTTAGTGCTCAGTACTCAGGCTGCTGGGTGCTCAGTACTCAGGGTGCTGGGTGCTCAGTACTCAGGGTGCTGGGTGCTCATTCTTGGGGTGCTGGGTGCTCAGTGCTCGGGGTGCTGGGTGCTCAGTGCTCAGGGTGCTCAGTGCTCAGTGCTCAGTGCTCGGGGTGCTGAGTGCTCAGTGCTTGGGGAGCTTGGTGCTCTGTGCTCGGGGTGCTGTGTGCTCAGTGCTCAGGGTGATCGGTGCTCAGTGCTCAGGGTGCTGGCTGCTCAGTCCTCAGGGTGCTCAGTGCTCAAGGTCCTGGGTGCTCAGTACTCAGGGTGCTGAGTGCTCAGTACTCAGGGTGCTGGGTCCTCAATACTCAGGGTGCTGGGTGCTCAGTACTCAGGGTGCTGGGTGCTCAGTGCTCAGGGTGATCTGTTCTCAGTACTCAGGTTGCTGGGTGCTCAGTGCTCGGGGTACTGGGTGCTCAGAACTCGTTGTGCTCAGTGCTCAGTACTCAGGGTGCTGGGTGCTCAGTACTCAGGGTTCTGGGTGCTCAGTGCTCGGGGTGCTCGGTGCTCAGTACTCGGGGTGCTGGGTGCTCAGTACTCGGGGTGCTGGGTGCTCAGTGCTCAGGGTGCTGTTTGCTCAGTGCTCGGGGTGCTGGGTGCTCAGTGCTGAGGGTGGTGCTGGGTGCTCAGTACTCAGTGTGCTGGGTGCTCAGTGCTCAGGGTCCTGGGTGCTCAGTACTAAGGGTGCTGGGTGCTCTGTACTCAGGGTGCTCGGTGCTCAGTACTCAGGGTGCTGGGTGCTCAGTGCTCAGTGTGCTGGGTACTCAGTACTCAGGGTGCTGGGTGCTCAGTACTCAGGGTGCTGGGTGCTCAGTGCTCAGTGTGCTGGGTGGTCAGTGCTCAGGGTGCTGGGTGCTCAGTACTCAGGGTGCTGGGTGCTCAGTGCTCAGGGTGATCGGTGCTCATTACTCAGGGTGCTCAGTACTCAGGGTGCTGGGTGCTCAGTGCTCGGGGTGCTGGGTGCTCAGTACTCAGGGTGCTGGGTGCTCTGTACTCAGGGTGCTGGGTGCTCAATGCTCGGGGTCCTGGGTGCTCAGTGCTCAGGGTGATCGTTGCTCAGTAATCAGGGTGCTGGGTGCTCAGTGCTCAGGGACCTGGGTGCTCAGTCCTCAGGATTCTCAGTGCTCAGGGTGCTGGGTGCTCAGTGCTCGGGGTGCTCGGTGCTCAGTACTCAGGGTGCTGAGTGCTCAGTACTGAGGGTGCTGGGTGCTCAGTGCTCAGTGTGCTGGGTGCTCAGTACTCATGGTGCTGGGTGCTCAGTACTCAGGGTGCTCAGTGCTCAGTGCTCAGGGTGCTGGGTGTTCAGTACTCAGGGTGCTGTGTGCTCAGTACTCAGGGTGCTGGGTGCTCAGTGCTCAGGGTGCTCGGTGCTCAGGACTCTGGGTGTTGGGTGCTCAGTACTCAGTGTGCTGGGTGCTCAGTGCTCAGGGTGCTGCGTGCTCAGTACTCAGGGTGCTGGGTGCTCAGTGCTCAGGGTGCTGGGTGCTCAGTGCTCAGAGTGCTGGGTGCTCAGTGCTCGGGGTGCTGGGTGCTCAGTGCTCGGGGTGCTGGGTGCTCAGTGCTCAGTGCTCAGGGTGCTGGATGCTCAGTGCTCAGGGTGCTGGGTGCTCAGTACTCAGGGTGCTGGGTTCTCAGTACTCAGGGAGCTGGGTGCTCAGTGCTCAGGGTGCTGGGTGCTCAGTACTCTGGGTGTTGGGTGCTCAGTACTCAGGGTGCTGGGTGCTCAGTACTCAGGGTGCTGGGTGCTCAGTGCTCAGGGTGCTGGTTGCTCAGGACTCAGGGTGCTCAGTGCTCAGTACTCGGGGTGCTTGCTGCTCAGTACTCAGGGTGCTCAGTGCTCAGTACTCGGGGTGCTCGGTGCTCAATTCTCAGGGTGCTGGGTGCTCAGTGCTCGGGGTGCTGGGTGCTAAGTGCTCAGGGTGCTGGGTGCTCAGTGCTCGGGGTGCTCGGTGCTCAGTGCTCACGGTCCTGGGTGCTCAGTACTCAGGGTGCTGGGTGCTTAGTACTCAGGGTGCTTAGTGATCAGTACACAGGGTGCTGGGTGCTCAGTGCTCGGGGTGCTGGGTGCTCAGTGCTCAGTACTCAGGGTGCTGGGTGCTCAATGCTCGGGGTGCTGAGTGCTCAGTACTCAGCGTGCTGGGTGCTCAGTACTCAGGGTGCTGGGTGCTCAGTGCTCAGGGTGCTGGGTGCTCAGTGCTCCGGGTGCTGGGTGCTCAGTGATCGGGGTGCTGGGTGCTCAGTGCTCAGTGTGCTCAGTGCTCAGTGCTCGGGGTGCTGGGTGCTCAGTGCTTGGGGAGCTTGGTGCTCAGTGCTCAGAGTGCTGGGTGCTCAGTACTGAGGGTGCTGTGTGCTCAGTGCTCAGTAGTCAGCGTGCTGGGTGCTCAGTGCTCAGAGTGTTGAGTGCTCAGTACTCAGGGTGCTGGGTGCTCAGTGCTCAGTGCTCATGGTGCTCAGTGCTCAGGGTGCTGGGTGCTCAGGGTGCTGGGTGCTCAGTGCTCGGGGTGCTGGGTGCTCAGTGCTCAGGGTGCTGGGTGCTCAGTGCTCAGGGTGCTGTGTGCTCAGTGCTCAGTGCTCAGGGTGCTGGGTGCTCAGTGCTCAGGGTGCTGGATGCTCAGTACTCAGGGTGCTGGGTGCTCAGTACTCAGGGTGCTCGGTGCTCAGTACTCAGGGTGCTGGGTGCTCAGTGCCCAGGGTGCTGGGTGCTCAGTACTCAGGGTGCTGGGTGCTCAGTACTCAGGGTGCTGGGTGCTCAGTGCTCAGGGTGCTAGGTGCTCAGTCCTCAGGGTGCTCAGTACTCAGGGTGCTCGGTGCTCAGTGCTCGGGGTGCTGGGTGCTCAGTACTCAGGGTGCTCAGTGCTCAGTACTCGGGGTGCTGGGTGCTCAGTACTCAGGGTGCTCAGTGCTCAGTACTCGGTGTGCTGGGTGCTCAGTGCTCAGGGTGCTCAGTGCTCAGTGCTCGGGGTGCTGGGTGCTCAGTGCTTGGGGAGCTGGGTGCTCAGTGCTCGGAGTGCTGGGTGCTCAGTACTGAGGGTGCTGTGTGCTCAGTGCTCAGTACTCAGCGTGCTTTGTGCTCAGTGCTCAGAGTGTTGGGTGCTCAGTACTCAGGGTGCTGGGTGCTCAGTGCTCAGGGTGCTCAGTGCTCAGGGTGCTGGGTGCTCAGGGTGCTGGGTGCTCAGTGCTCGGGGTGATGGGTGCTCAGTGCTCAGGGTGCTGGGTGCTCAGTGCTCAGTGCTCAGGGTGTTGGGTGCTCAGTGCTCAGTGCTCAGGGTGCTGGGTGTTCAGTACTCAGGGTGCTGGGTGCTCAGTACTCAGGGTGCTTGGTGCTCAGTGCTCAGGGTGCTGGGTGCTCAGTGCTCAGGGTGCTGGATGCTCAGTACTCAGGGTGCTGGGTGCTCAGTACTCAGGGTGCTCGGTGCTCAGTACTCAGGGTGCTGGGTGCTCAGTGCCCAGGGTGCTGGGTGCTCAGTACTCAGGGTGCTGGGTGCTCAGTGCTCAGGGTGCTAGGTGCTCAGTCCTCAGGGTGCTCAGTACTCAGGGTGCTCAGTGCTCAGTGCTCAGTACTCAGGGTGTTCAGTACTCAGGGTGCTGGGTGCTCAGTGCTCGGGGTGCTGGGTGCTCAGTGCTCAGGGTGATCAGTGCTCAGTGCTCAGGGTGCTGGCTGCTCAGTCCTCAGGGTGCTCAGTGCTCAAGGTGCTGGGTGCTCAGTACTCAGGGTGCTGAGTGCTCAGTACTCAGGGTGCTGGGTCCTCAGTACTCAGGGTGCTGGGTGCTCAGTACTCAGGGTGCTGGGTGCTCAGTGCTCAGGGTGATCTGTTCTCAGTACTCAGGTTGCTGGGTGCTCAGTGCTCGGGGTGCTGGGTGCTCAGAACTCGTTGTGCTCAGTGCTCAGTACTCAGGGTGCTGGGTGCTCAGTACTCAGGGTGCTGGGTGCTCAGTGCTCGGGGTGCTCGGTGCTCAGTACTCGGGGTGCTGGGTGCTCAGTACTCGGGGAGCTGGGTGCTCAGTGCTCAGGGTGGTGGGTGCTCAGTGCTCAGGGTGCTGGGTGCTCAGTGCTCAGGGTGCTTGATGCTCAGTGCTCGGGGTGCTGTGTGCTCAGGGCTGTGGTGCTGGGTGCTCAGTGCTGAGGGTGGTGCTGGGTGCTCAGTACTCAGGGTGCTGGGTGCTCAGTGCTCAGGGTGCTGGGTGCTCAGTACTAAGGGTGCTGGGTGCTCAGTACTCAGGGTGCTCGGTGCTCAGTACTCAGGGTGCTGGGTGCTCAGTGCTCAGTGTGCTGTGTACTCAGTACTCAGGGTGCTGGGTGCTCAGTACTCAGGGTGCTGGGTGCTCAGTGCTCAGGGTGATCGGTGCTCATTACTCAGGGTGCTCAGTACTCAGGGTGCTGGGTGCTCAGTGCTCGGGGTGCTGGATGCTCAGTACTCGGGGTGCTGGGTGCTCTGTACTCAGGGTGCTGGGTGCTCAGTGCTCGGGGTGCTGGGTGCTCAGTGCTCAGGGTGCTGGGTGCTCAGTGCTCAGTGCTCAGTGCTCAGGGTGCTGTGTGCTCAGTGCTCAGTGCTCAGGGTGCTGGGTGTTCAGTACTCAGGGTGCTGGGTGCTCAGTACTCAGGGTACTTGGTGCTCAGTGCTCAGGGTGCTGGGTGCTCAGTGCTCAGGGTGCTGGATGCTCAGTACTCAGGGTGCTGGGTGCTCAGTACTCAGGGTGCTCGGTGCTCAGTACTCAGGGTGCTGGGTGCTCAGTGCTCAGGGTGCTGGGTGCTCAGTACTCAGGGTGCTGGGTGCTCGGTACTCAGGGTGCTGGGTGCTCAGTGCTCAGGGTGCTAGGTGCTCAGTCCTCAGGGTGCTCAGTACTCAGGGTGCTCAGTGCTCAGTGCTCAGTACTCAGGGTGTTCAGTACTCAGCGTGCTGGGTGCTCAGTGCTCGGGGTGCTGGGTGCTCAGTACTCAGGGTGCTCAGTGCTCAGTACTCGGGGTGCTGGGTGCTCAGTACTCAGGGTGCTCAGTGCTCAGTACTCGGTGTGCTGGGTGCTCAGTGCTCAGGGTGCTCAGTGCTCAGTGCTCGGGGTGCTGGGTGCTCAGTGCTTGGGGAGCTGGGTGCTCAGTGCTCGGAGTGCTGGGTGCTCAGTACTGAGGGTGCTGTGTGCTCAGTGCTCAGTACTCAGCGTGCTGGGTGCTCAGTGCTCAGAGTGTTGGGTGCTCAGTACTCAGGGTGCTGGGTGCTCAGTGCTCAGGGTGCTCAGTTCTCAGGGTGCTGGGTGCTCAGTACTCAGGGTGCTCGGTGCTCAGTACTCAGGGTGCTGGGTGCTCAGTGCCCAGGGTGCTGGGTGCTCAGTTCTCAGGGTGCTGGGTGCTCAGTGCTCAGGGTGCTAGGTGCTCAGTCCTCAGGGTGCTCAGTACTCAGGGTGCTCAGTGCTCAGTACTCAGGGTGTTCAGTATTCAGGGTGCTGGGTGCTCAGTGCTCGGGGTGCTGGATGCTCAGTACTCAGGGTGCTGGGTGCTCAGTACTCGGGGTGCTGGGTGCTCAGTACTCAGGGTGCTGGGTGCTCTGTGCTCGGGGTGCTGGGTGCTCAGTGCTCAGGGTGATCAGTGCTCAGTGCTCAGGGTGCTGGCTGCTCAGTCCTCAGGGTGCTCAGTGCTCAAGGTGCTGGGTGCTCAGTACTCAGGGTGCTGAGTGCTCAGTACTCAGGGTGCTGGGTCCTCCGTACTCAGGGTGCTGGGTGCTCAGTACTCAGGGTGCTGGGTGCTCAGTGCTCAGGGTTATCTGTTCTCAGTACTCAGTTTGCTGGGTGCTCTGTGCTCGGGGTGCTGGGTGATCAGAACTCGTTGTGCTCAGTGCTCAGTACTCAGGGTGCTGGGTGCTCAGTACTCAGGGTGCTGGGTGCTCAGTGCTCGGGGTGCTCGGTGCTCAGTACTCGGGGTGCTGGGTGGTCAGTACTCGGGGTGCTGGGTGCTCAGTGCTCAGGGTGCTGGGTGCTCAGTGCTCGGGGTGCTGGGTGCTCAGTGCTGAGTGTTTTGCTGGGTGCTCAGTACTCAGTGTGCTGGGTGCTCAGTGCTCAGGGTGCTGGGTGCTCAGTACTAAGGGTGCTGGGTGCTCAGTACTCAGGGTGCTCGGTGCTCAGTACTCAGGGTGCTGGGTGCTCAGTGCTCAGTGTGCTGGGTACTCAGTACTCAGGGTGCTGGGTGCTCAGTACTCAGGGTGCTGGGTGCTCAGTGCTCAGTGTGCTGGGTGGTCAGTGCTCAGGGTGCTGGGTGCTCAGTACTCAGGGTGCTGGGTGCTCAGTGCTCAGGGTGATCGGTGCTCATTACTCAGGGTGCTCAGTACTCAGGGTGCTGGGTGCTCAGTGCTCAGGGTGCTGGGTGTTCAGTACTCAGGGTGCTGGGTGCTCAGTACTCAGGGTGCTTGGTGCTCAGTGCTCAGGGTGCTGGGTGCTCAGTGCTCAGGGTGCTGGATGCTCAGTACTCAGGGTGCTGGGTGCTCAGTACTCAGGGTGCTCGGTGCTCAGTACTCAGGGTGCTGGGTGCTCAGTGCCCAGGGTGCTGGGTGCTCAGTACTCAGGGTGCTGGGTGCTCAGTGCTCAGGGTGCTAGGTGCTCAGTCCTCAGGGTGCTCAGTACTCAGGGTGCTCAGTGCTCAGTGCTCAGTACTCAGGGTGTTCAGTACTCAGGGTGCTGGGTGCTCAGTGCTCGGGGTGCTGGGTGCTCAGTGCTCAGGGTGATCGGTGCTCAGTGCTCAGGGTGCTGGCTGCTCAGTCCTCAGGGTGCTCAGTGCTCAAGGTGCTGGGTGCTCAGTACTCAGGGTGCTGAGTGCTCAGTACTCAGGGTGCTGGGTCCTCAGTACTCAGGGTGCTGGGTGCTCAGTACTCAGGGTGCTGGGTGCTCAGTGCTCAGGGTGATCTGTTCTCAGTACTCAGGTTGCTGGGTGCTCAGTGCTCGGGGTGCTCGGTGCTCAGTACTCGGGGTGCTGGGTGCTCAGTACTCGGGGAGCTGGGTGCTCAGTGCTCAGGGTGGTGGGTGCTGAGTGCTCAGGGTGCTGGGTGCTCAGTGCTCAGGGTGCTTGATGCTCAGTGCTCGGGGTGCTGTGTGCTCAGGGCTGTGGTGCTGGGTGCTCAGTGCTGAGGGTGGTGCTGGGTGCTCAGTACTCAGGGTGCTGGGTGCTCAGTGCTCAGGGTGCTGGGTGCTCAGTACTAAGGGTGCTGGGTGCTCAGTACTCAGGGTGCTCGGTGCTCAGTACTCAGGGTGCTGGGTGCTCAGTGCTCAGTGTGCTGGGTACTCAGTACTCAGGGTGCTGGGTGCTCAGTACTCAGGGTGCTGGGTGCTCAGTGCTCAGGGTGATCGGTGCTCATTACTCAGGGTGCTCAGTACTCAGGGTGCTGGGTGCTCAGTGCTCGGGGTGCTGGATGCTCAGTACTCGGGGTGCTGGGTGCTCTGTACTCAGGGTGCTGGGTGCTCAGTGCTCGGGGTGCTGGGTGCTCAGTGCTCAGGGTGCTGGGTGCTCAGTGCTCAGTGCTCAGGGTGCTGTGTGCTCAGTGCTCAGTGCTCAGGGTGCTGGGTGTTCAGTACTCAGGGTGCTGGGTGCTCAGTACTCAGGGTACTTGGTGCTCAGTGCTCAGGGTGCTGGGTGCTCAGTGCTCAGGGTGCTGGATGCTCAGTACTCAGGGTGCTGGGTGCTCAGTACTCAGGGTGCTCGGTGCTCAGTACTCAGGGTGCTGGGTGCTCAGTGCCCAGGGTGCTGGGTGCTCAGTACTCAGGGTGCTGGGTGCTCGGTACTCAGGGTGCTGGGTGCTCAGTGCTCAGGGTGCTAGGTGCTCAGTCCTCAGGGTGCTCAGTACTCAGGGTGCTCAGTGCTCAGTGCTCAGTACTCAGGGTGTTCAGTACTCAGCGTGCTGGGTGCTCAGTGCTCGGGGTGCTGGGTGCTCAGTACTCAGGGTGCTCAGTGCTCAGTACTCGGGGTGCTGGGTGCTCAGTACTCAGGGTGCTCAGTGCTCAGTACTCGGTGTGCTGGGTGCTCAGTGCTCAGGGTGCTCAGTGCTCAGTGCTCGGGGTGCTGGGTGCTCAGTGCTTGGGGAGCTGGGTGCTCAGTGCTCGGAGTGCTGGGTGCTCAGTACTGAGGGTGCTGTGTGCTCAGTGCTCAGTACTCAGCGTGCTGGGTGCTCAGTGCTCAGAGTGTTGGGTGCTCAGTACTCAGGGTGCTGGGTGCTCAGTGCTCAGGGTGCTCAGTTCTCAGGGTGCTGGGTGCTCAGTACTCAGGGTGCTGGGTGCTCAGTACTCAGGGTGCTCGGTGCTCAGTACTCAGGGTGCTGGGTGCTCAGTGCCCAGGGTGCTGGGTGCTCAGTTCTCAGGGTGCTGGGTGCTCAGTGCTCAGGGTGCTAGGTGCTCAGTCCTCAGGGTGCTCAGTACTCAGGGTGCTCAGTGCTCAGTACTCAGGGTGTTCAGTATTCAGGGTGCTGGGTGCTCAGTGCTCGGGGTGCTGGATGCTCAGTACTCAGGGTGCTGGGTGCTCAGTACTCGGGGTGCTGGGTGCTCAGTACTCAGGGTGCTGGGTGCTCTGTGCTCGGGGTGCTGGGTGCTCAGTGCTCAGGGTGATCAGTGCTCAGTGCTCAGGGTGCTGGCTGCTCAGTCCTCAGGGTGCTCAGTGCTCAAGGTGCTGGGTGCTCAGTACTCAGGGTGCTGAGTGCTCAGTACTCAGGGTGCTGGGTCCTCCGTACTCAGGGTGCTGGGTGCTCAGTACTCAGTGTGCTGGGTGCTCAGTGCTCAGGGTTATCTGTTCTCAGTACTCAGTTTGCTGGGTGCTCTGTGCTCGGGGTGCTGGGTGATCAGAACTCGTTGTGCTCAGTGCTCAGTACTCAGGGTGCTGGGTGCTCAGTACTCAGGGTGCTGGGTGCTCAGTGCTCGGGGTGCTCGGTGCTCAGTACTCGGGGTGCTGGGTGGTCAGTACTCGGGGTGCTGGGTGCTCAGTGCTCAGGGTGCTGGGTGCTCAGTGCTCGGGGTGCTGGGTGCTCAGTGCTGAGTGTTTTGCTGGGTGCTCAGTACTCAGTGTGCTGGGTGCTCAGTGCTCAGGGTGCTGGGTGCTCAGTACTAAGGGTGCTGGGTGCTCAGTACTCAGGGTGCTCGGTGCTCAGTACTCAGGGTGCTGGGTGCTCAGTGCTCAGTGTGCTGGGTACTCAGTACTCAGGGTGCTGGGTGCTCAGTACTCAGGGTGCTGGGTGCTCAGTGCTCAGTGTGCTGGGTGGTCAGTGCTCAGGGTGCTGGGTGCTCAGTACTCAGGGTGCTGGGTGCTCAGTGCTCAGGGTGATCGGTGCTCATTACTCAGGGTGCTCAGTACTCAGGGTGCTGGGTGCTCAGTGCTCGGGGTGCTGGGTGCTCAGTACTCAGGGTGCTGGGTGCTCTGTACTCAGGGTGCTGGGTGCTCAGTGCTCGGGGTCATGGGTGCTCAGTGCTCAGGGTGATCGGTGCTCAGTACTCAGGGTGCTGGGTGCTCAGTGCTCAGGGTGCTGGGTGCTCAGTCCTCAGGATGCTCAGTGATCAGGGTGCTGGGTGCTCAGTGCTCGGGGTGCTCGGTGCTCAGTACTCAGGGTGCTAAGTGCTCAGTACTGAGGGTGCTGGGTGCTCAGTGCTCAGTGTGCTGGGTGCTCAGTACTCATAGTGCTGGGTGCTCAGTACTCAGGGTGCTCAGTGCTCACTGCTCAGGGTGCTGGGTGTTCAGTACTCAGGGTGCTGTGTGCTCAGTACTCAGGGTGCTGGGTGCTCAGTGCTCAGGGTGCTCGGTGCTCAGGACTCTGGGTGTTGGGTGCTCAGTACTCAGTGTGCTGGGTGCTCAGTGCTCAGGGTGCTGCGTGCTCAGTACTCAGGGTGCTGGGTGCTCAGTGCTCAGGGTGCTGGGTGCTCAGTGCTCAGAGTGCTGGGTGCTCAGTGCTCGGGGTGCTGGGTGCTCAGTGCTCGGGGTGCTGGGTGCTCAGTGCTCAGTGCTCAGGGTGCTGGGTGCTCAGTGCTCAGTTCTCAGGGTGCTGGGTGCTCAGTACTCAGGGTGCTGGGTTCTCAGTACTCAGGGTGCTGGGTGCTCAGTGCTCAGGGTGCTGGGTGCTCAGTACTCTGGGTGTTGGGTGCTCAGTACTCAGGGTGCTGGGTGCTCAGTACTCAGGGTGCTGGGTGCTCAGTGCTCAGGGTGCTGGGTGCTCAGTACTCAGGGTGCTCAGTGCTCAGTACTCGGGGTGCTTGGTGCTCAGTACTCAGGGTGCTCAGTGCTCAGTACTCGGTGTGCTCGGTGCTCAGTTCTCAGGGTGCTGGGTGCTCAGTGCTCGGGGTGCTGGGTGCTGAGTGCTCAGGGTGCTGGGTGCTCAGTGCTCGGGGTGCTCGGTGCTCAGTGCTCACGGTCCTGGGTGCTCAGTACTCAGGGTGCTGGGTGCTTAGTACTCAGGGTGCTTAGTGCTCAGTACACAGGGTGCTGGGTGCTCAGTGCTCGGGGTGCTGGGTGCTCAGTGCTCAGTACTCAGGGTGCTGGGTGCTCAATGCTCGGGGTGCTGAGTGCTCAGTACTCAGGGTGCTGGGTGCTCAGTACTCAGGGTGCTGGCTGCTCAGTGCTCAGGGTGCTGGGTGCTCAGTGCTCCGGGTGCTGGGTGCTCAGTGATCGGGGTGCTGGGTGCTCAGTGCTCAGGGTGCTCAGTGCTCAGTGCTCGGGGTGCTGGGTGCTCAGTGCTTGGGGAGCTTGGTGCTCAGTGCTCAGAGTGCTGGGTGCTCAGTACTGAGTGTGCTGTGTGCTCAGTGCTCAGTAGTCAGCGTGCTGGGTGCTCAGTGCTCAGAGTGTTGGGTGCTCAGTACTCAGGGTGCTGGGTGCTCAGTGCTCAGTGCTCATGGTGCTCAGTGCTCAGGGTGCTGGGTGCTCAGGGTGCTGGGTGCTCAGTGCTCGGGGTGCTGGGTGCTCAGTGCTCAGGGTGCTGGGTGCTCAGTGCTCAGTGCTCAGGGTGCTGTGTGCTCAGTGCTCAGTGCTCAGGGTGCTGGGTGTTCAGTACTCAGGGTGCTGGGTGCTCAGTACTCAGGGTACTTGGTGCTCAGTGCACTGGGTGCTGGGTGCTCAGTGCTCAGGGTGCTGGATGCTCAGTACTCAGGGTTCTGGGTGCTCATTACTCAGGGTGCTCGGTGCTCAGTACTCAGGGTGCTGGGTGCTCAGTGCCCAGGGTGCTGGGTGCTCAGTACTCAGGGTGCTGGGTGCTCAGTACTCAGGGTGCTGGGTGCTCAGTGCTCAGGGTGCTAGGTGCTCAGTCCTCAGGGTGCTCAGTACTCAGGGTGCTCAGTGCTCAGTGCTCAGTACTCAGGGTGTTCAGTACTCAGGGTGCTGGGTGCTCAGTACTCAGGGTGCTCAGTGCTCAGTACTCGGTGTGCTGGGTGCTCATTGCTCAGTGTGCTCAGTGCTCAGTGCTCGGGGAGCTGGGTGCTCAGTGCTTGGGGAGCTGGGTGCTCAGTGCTCGGAGTGCTGGGTGCTCAGTACTGAGGGTGCTGTGTGCTCAGTGCTCAGTACTCAGCGTGCTTTGTGCTCAGTGCTCAGAGTGTTGGGTGCTCAGTACTCAGGGTGCTGGGTGCTCAGTTATCAGGGTGCTCAGTGCTCAGGGTGCTGGGTGCTCAGGGTGCTGGGTGATCTGTTCTCAGTACTCAGGTTGCTGGGTGCTCAGTGCTCGGGGTGCTGGGTGCTCAGAACTCGTTGTGCTCAGTGCTCAGTACTCAGGGTGCTGGGTGCTCAGTTCTCAGGGTGCTGGGTGCTCAGTGCTCTGGGTGCTCGGTGCTCAGTACTCGGGGTGCTGGGTGCTCAGTACTCGGGGTGCTGGGTGCTCCGTGCTCAGGGTGCTGGGTGCTCAGTGCTCGGGGTGCTGGGTGCTCAGTGCTGAGGGTGGTGCTGGGTGCTCAGTACTCAGGGTGCTGGGTGCTCAGTGCTCGGGGTGCTCGGTGCTCAGTACTCGGGGTGCTGGGTGCTCAGTACTCGGGGTGCTGGGTGCTCAGTTCTCAGGGCGCTGGGTGCTCAGTGCTCGGGGTGCTGGGTGCTCAGTGCTGAGGGTGGTGCTGGGTGCTCAGTACTCAGGGTGCTGGGTGCTCAGTGCTCAGGGTGCTGGGTGCTCAGTACTAAGGGTGCTGGGTGCTCAGTACTCAGGGTGCTCAGTGCTCAGTGCTCGGGGTGCTGGGTGCTCAGTGCTTGGGGAGCTGGGTGCTCAGTGCTCGGAGTGCTGGGTGCACAGTACTGAGGGTGCTGTGTGCTCAGTGCTCAGTACTCAGCGTGCTTTGTGCTCAGTGCTCAGAGTGTTGGGTGCTCAGTACTCAGGGTGCTGGGTGCTCAGTGCTCAGGGTGCTCAGTGCTTAGGGTGCTGGGTGCTCAGGGTGCTGGGTGCTCAGTGCTCGGGGTGCTGGGTGCTCAGTTCTCAGGGTGCTGGGTGCTCAGTGCTCAGTGCTCAGGGTGTTGGGTGCTCAGTGCTCAGTGCTCAGGGTGCTGGGTGTTCAGTACTCAGGGTGCTGGGTGCTCAGTACTCAGGGTGCTTGGTGCTCAGTGCTCAGGGTGCTGGGTGCTCAGTGCTCAGGGTGCTGGATGCTCAGTACTCAGGGTGCTGGGTGCTCAGTACTCAGGGTGCTCGGTGCTCAGTACTCAGGGTGCTGGGTGCTCAGTGCCCAGTGTGCTGGGTGCTCAGTACTCAGGGTGCTGGGTGCTCAGTGCTCAGGGTGCTAGGTGCTCAGTCCTCAGTGTGCTCAGTACTCAGGGTGCTCAGTGCTCAGTGCTCAGTACTCAGGGTGTTCAGTACTCAGGGTGCTGGGTGCTCAGTGCTCGGGGTGCTGGATGCTCAGTACTCAGGGTGCTGGGTGCTCAGTACTCGGGGTGCTGGGTGCTCAGTACTCAGGGTGCTGGGTGCTCTGTGCTCGGGGTGCTGGGTGCTCAGTGCTCAGGGTGATCGGTGCTCAGTGCTCAGTGTGCTGGCTGCTCAGTCCTCAGGGTGCTCAGTGCTCAAGGTGCTGGGTGCTCAGTACTCAGGGTGCTGAGTGTTCAGTACTCAGGGTGCTGGGTCCTCAGTACTCAGGGTGCTGGGTGCTCAGTACTCAGGGTGCTCGGTGCTCAGTACTCAGGGTGCTCGGTGCTCAGTGCCCAGGGTGCTGGGTGCTCAGTACTCAGGGTGCTGGGTGCTCGGTACTCAGGGTGCTGGGTGCTCAGTGCTCAGGGTGCTAGGTGCTCAGTCCTCAGGGTGCTCAGTACTCAGGGTGCTCAGTGCTCAGTGCTCAGTACTCAGGGTGTTCAGTACTCAGGGTGCTGGGTGCTCAGTGCTCGGGGTGCTGGGTGCTCAGTACTCAGGGTGCTCAGTGCTCAGTACTCGGGGTGCTGGGTGCTCAGTACTCAGGGTGCTCAGTGCTCAGTACTCGGTGTGCTGGGTGCTCAGTGCTCAGGGTGCTCAGTGCTCAGTGCTCGGGGTGCTGGGTGCTCAGTGCTTGGGGAGCTGGGTGCTCAGTGCTCGGAGTGCTGGGTGCTCAGTACTGAGGGTGCTGTGTGCTCAGTGCTCAGTACTCAGCGTGCTGGGTGCTCAGTGCTCAGAGTGTTGGGTGCTCAGTACTCAGGGTGCTGGGTGCTCAGTGCTCAGGGTGCTCAGTTCTCAGGGTGCTGGGTGCTCAGTACTCAGGGTGCTGGGTGCTCAGTACTCAGGGTGCTCGGTGCTCAGTACTCAGGGTGCTGGGTGCTCAGTGCCCAGGGTGCTGGGTGCTCAGTTCTCAGGGTGCTGGGTGCTCAGTGCTCAGGGTGCTAGGTGCTCAGTCCTCAGGGTGCTCAGTACTCAGGGTGCTCAGTGCTCAGTGCTCAGTACTCAGGGTGTTCAGTATTCAGGGTGCTGGGTGCTCAGTGCTCGGGGTGCTGGATGCTCAGTACTCAGGGTGCTGGGTGCTCAGTACTCGGGGTGCTGGGTGCTCAGTACTCAGGGTGCTGGTTGCTCTGTGCTCGGGGTGCTGGGTGCTCAGTGCTCAGGGTGATCAGTGCTCAGTGCTCAGGGTGCTGGCTGCTCAGTCCTCAGGGTGCTCAGTGCTCAGTCCTCAGGGTGCTCAGTACTCAGGGTGCTGAGTGCTCAGTACTCAGGGTGCTGGGTCCTCCGTACTCAGGGTGCTGGGTGCTCAGTACTCAGGGTGCTGGGTGCTCAGTGCTCAGGGTTATCTGTTCTCAGTACTCAGTTTGCTGGGTGCTCTGTGCTCGGGGTGCTGGGTGATCAGAACTCGTTGTGCTCAGTGCTCAGTACTCAGGGTGCTGGGTGCTCAGTACTCAGGGTGCTGGGTGCTCAGTGCTCGGGGTGCTCGGTGCTCAGTACTCGGGGTGCTGGGTGGTCAGTACTCGGGGTGCTGGGTGCTCAGTGCTCAGGGTGCTGGGTGCTCAGTGCTCGGGGTGCTGGGTGCTCAGTGCTGAGTGTTTTGCTGGGTGCTCAGTACTCAGTGTGCTGGGTGCTCAGTGCTCAGGGTGCTGGGTGCTCAGTACTAAGGGTGCTGGGTGCTCAGTACTCAGGGTGCTCGGTGCTCAGTACTCAGGGTGCTGGGTGCTCAGTGCTCAGTGTGCTGGGTACTCAGTACTCAGGGTGCTGGGTGCTCAGTACTCAGGGTGCTGGGTGCTCAGTGCTCAGTGTGCTGGGTGGTCAGTGCTCAGGGTGCTGGGTGCTCAGTACTCAGGGTGCTGGGTGCTCAGTGCTCAGGGTGCTCAGTGCTCAGTGCTCGGGGTGCTGGGTGCTCAGTGCTTGGGGAGCTTGGTGCTCAGTGCTCAGAGTGCTGGGTGCTCAGTACTGAGTGTGCTGTGTGCTCAGTGCTCAGTAGTCAGCGTGCTGGGTGCTCAGTGCTCAGAGTGTTGGGTTCTCAGTACTCAGGGTGCTGGGTGCTCAGTGCTCAGTGCTCATGGTGCTCAGTGCTCAGGGTGCTGGGTGCTCAGGGTGCTGGGTGCTCAGTGCTCGGGGTGCTGGGTGCTCAGTGCTCAGGGTGCTGGGTGCTCAGTGCTCAGTGCTCAGGGTGCTGGTTGCTCAGTACTCAGGGTGCTGGGTTCTCAGTACTCAGGGTGCTGGGTGCTCAGTGCTCAGGGTGCTGGGTGCTCAGTACTCTGGGTGTTGGGTGCTCAGTACTCAGGGTGCTGGGTGCTCAGTACTCAGGGTGCTGGGTGCTCAGTGCTCAGGGTGCTGGGTGCTCAGTACTCAGGGTGCTCAGTGCTCAGTACTCGGGGTGCTTGGTGCTCAGTACTCAGGGTGCTCAGTGCTCAGTACTCGGTGTGCTCGGTGCTCAGTTCTCAGGGTGCTGGGTGCTCAGTGCTCGGGGTGCTGGGTGCTGAGTGCTCAGGGTGCTGGGTGCTCAGTGCTCGGCCTGCTCGGTGCTCAGTGCTCACGGTCCTGGGTGCTCAGTACTCAGGGTGCTGGGTGCTTAGTACTCAGGGTGCTTAGTGCTCAGTACACAGGGTGCTGGGTGCTCAGTGCTTGGGGTGCTGGGTGCTCAGTGCTCAGTACTCAGGGTGCTGGGTGCTCAATGCTCGGGGTGCTGAGTGCTCAGTACTCAGGGTGCTGGGTGCTCAGTACTCAGGGTGCTGGCTGCTCAGTGCTCAGGGTGCTGGGTGCTCAGTGCTCCGGGTGCTGGGTGCTCAGTGATCGGGGTGCTGGGTGCTCAGTGCTCAGGCTGCTCAGTGCTCAGTGCTCGGGGTGCTGGGTGCTCAGTGCTTGGGGAGCTTGGTGCTCAGTGCTCAGAGTGCTGGGTGCTCAGTACTGAGTGTGCTGTGTGCTCAGTGCTCAGTAGTCAGCGTGCTGGGTGCTCAGTGCTCAGAGTGTTGGGTGCTCAGTACTCAGGGTGCTGGGTGCTCAGTGCTCAGTGCTCATGGTGCTCAGTGCTCAGGGTGCTGGGTGCTCAGGGTGCTGGGTGCTCAGTGCTCGGGGTGCTGGGTGCTCAGTGCTCAGGGTGCTGGGTGCTCAGTGCTCAGTGCTCAGGGTGCTGTGTGCTCAGTGCTCAGTGCTCAGGGTGCTGGGTGTTCAGTACTCAGGGTGCTGGGTGCTCAGTACTCAGGGTACTTGGTGCTCAGTGCACTGGGTGCTGGGTGCTCAGTGCTCACCGTGCTGGATGCTCAGTACTCAGGGTGCTGGGTGCTCAGTACTCAGGGTGCTCGGTGCTCAGTACTCAGGGTGCTGGGTGCTCAGTGCCCAGGGTGCTGGGTGCTCAGTACTCAGGGTGCTGGGTGCTCAGTACTCAGGGTGCTGGGTGCTCAGTGCTCAGGGTGCTAGGTGCTCAGTCCTCAGGGTGCTCAGTACTCAGGGTGCTCAGTGCTCAGTGCTCAGTACTCAGGGTGTTCAGTACTCAGGGTGCTGGGTGCTCAGTGCTCGGTGTGCTGGGTGCTCAGTATTCAGGGTGCTCAGTGCTCAGTACTCGGGGTGCTGGGTGCTCAGTACTCAGGGTGCTCAGTGCTCAGTACTCGGTGTGCTGGGTGCTCAGTGCTCAGGGTGCTCAGTGCTCAGTGCTCGGGGTGCTGGGTGCTCAGTGCTTGGGGAGCTGGGTGCTCAGTGCTCGGAGTGCTGGGTGCTCAGTACTGAGGGTGCTGTGTGCTCAGTGCTCAGTACTCAGCGTGCTTTGTGCTCAGTGCTCAGAGTGTTGCGTGCTCAGTACTCAGGGTGCTGGGTGCTCAGTGATCAGGGTGCTCAGTGCTCAGGGTGCTGGGTGCTCAGGGTGCTGGGTGATCTGTTCTCAGTACTCAGGTTGCTGGGTGCTCAGTGCTCGGGGTGCTGGGTGCTCAGAACTCGTTGTGCTCAGTGCTCAGTACTCAGGGTGCTGGGTGCTCAGTTCTCAGGGTGCTGGGTGCTCAGTGCTCGGGGTGCTCGGTGCTCAGTACTCGGGGTGCTGGGTGCTCAGTACTCGGGGTGCTGGGTGCTCCGTGCTCAGGGTGCTGGGTGCTCAGTGCTCGGGGTGCTGGGTGCTCAGTGCTGAGGGTGGTGCTGGGTGCTCAGTACTCAGGGTGCTGGGTGCTCAGTGCTCGGGGTGCTCGGTGCTCAGTACTCGGGGTGCTGGGTGCTCAGTACTCGGGGTGCTGGGTGCTCAGTTCTCAGGGCGCTGGGTGCTCAGTGCTCGGGGTGCTGGGTGCTCAGTGCTGAGGGTGGTGCTGGGTGCTCAGTACTCAGGGTGCTGGGTGCTCAGTGCTCAGGGTGCTGGGTGCTCAGTACTAAGGGTGCTGGGTGCTCAGTACTCAGGGTGCTCAGTGCTTAGGGTGCTGGGTGCTCAGGGTGCTGGGTGCTCAGTGCTCGGGGTGCTGGGTGCTCAGTTCTCAGGGTGCTGGGTGCTCAGTGCTCAGTGCTCAGGGTGTTGGGTGCTCAGTGCTCAGTGCTCAGGGTGCTGGGTGTTCAGTACTCAGGGTGATGGGTGCTCAGTACTCAGGGTGCTTGGTGCTCAGTGCTCAGGGTGCTGGGTGCTCAGTGCTCAGGGTGCTGGATGCTCAGTACTCAGGGTGCTGGGTGCTCAGTACTCAGGGTGCTCGGTGCTCAGTACTCAGGGTGCTGGGTGCTCAGTGCCCAGTGTGCTGGGTGCTCAGTACTCAGGGTGCTGGGTGCTCAGTGCTCAGGGTGCTAGGTGCTCAGTCCTCAGGGTGCTCAGTACTCAGGGTGCTCAGTGCTCAGTGCTCAGTACTCAGGGTGTTCAGTACTCAGGGTGCTGGGTGCTCAGTGCTCGGGGTGCTGGATGCTCAGTACTCAGGGTGCTGGGTGCTCAGTACTCGGGGTGCTGGGTGCTCAGTGCTCGGGGTGCTGGATGCTCAGTACTCAGGGTGCTGGGTGCTCAGTGCTCGGGGTGCTGGATGCTCAGTACTCAGGGTGCTGGGTGCTCTGTGCTCGGGGTGCTGGGTGCTCAGTGCTCAGGGTGATCGGTGCTCAGTGCTCAGTGTGCTGGCTGCTCAGTCCTCAGGGTGCTCAGTGCTCAAGGTGCTGGGTGCTCAGTACTCAGGGTGCTGAGTGTTCAGTACTCAGGGTGCTGGGTCCTCAGTACTCAGGGTGCTGGGTGCTCAGTACTCAGGGTGCTGGGTGCTCAGTGCTCAGGGTGATCTGTTCTCAGTACTCAGGTTGCTGGGTGCTCAGTGCTCGGGGTGCTGGGTGCTCAGAACTCGTTGTGCTCAGTGCTCAGTACTCAGGGTGCTGGGTGCTCAGTACTCAGGGTGCTGGGTGCTCAGTGCTCGGGGTGCTCGGTGCTCAGTACTCGGGGTGCTGGGTGCTCAGTATTCGGGGTGCTGGGTGCTCAGTGCTCAGGGTGCTGGGTGCTCAGTGCTCGGGGTGCTGGGTGCTCAGTGCTGAGTGTGGTGCTGGGTGGTCAGTACTCAGGGTGCTGGGTGCTCAGTGCTCAGGGTGCTGGGTGCTCAGTACTAAGGGTGCTGGGTGCTCAGTACTCAGGGTTCTCGGTGCTCAGTACTCAGGGTTCTCAGTGCTCAGTACTCAGGGTGTTGGGTGCTCAGTGCTCAGGGTGCTGGGTGCTCAGTACTCAGGGTGCTCAGTGATCAGTACTCGGGGTGCTTGGTGCTCAGTACTCAGGGTGCTCAGTGCTCGTTACTCGGGGTGCTCGGTGCTCAGTTCTCAGGGTGCTGGGTGCTCAGTGCTCGGGGTGCTGGGTGCTGAGTGCTCAGTGTGCTGGGTGCTCAGTGCTCGGGGTGCTGGGTGCTCAGTGCTCAGTACTCAGGGTGCTGGGTGCTCAATGCTCGGGGTGCTGAGTGCTCAGTACTCAGGGTGCTGGGTGCTCAGTACTCAGGGTGCTGGCTGCTCAGTGCTCAGGGTGCTGGGTGCTCAGTGCTCCGGGTGCTGGGTGCTCAGTGATCGGGGTGCTGGGTGCTCAGTGCTCAGGGTGCTCAGTGCTCAGTGCTCGGGGTGCTGGGTGCTCAGTGCTTGGGGAGCTTGGTGCTCAGTGCTCAGAGTGCTGGGTGCTCAGTACTGAGTGTGCTGTGTGCTCAGTGCTCAGTAGTCAGCGTGCTGGGTGCTCAGTGCTCAGAGTGTTGGGTGCTCAGTACTCAGGGTGCTGGGTGCTCAGTGCTCAGTGCTCATGGTGCTCAGTGCTCAGGGTGCTGGGTGCTCAGGGTGCTGGGTGCTCAGTGCTCGGGGTGCTGGGTGCTCAGTGCTCAGGGTGCTGGGTGCTCAGTGCTCAGTGCTCAGGGTGCTGTGTGCTCAGTGCTCAGTGCTCAGGGTGCTGGGTGTTCAGTACTCAGGGTGCTGGGAGCTCAGTACTCAGGGTACTTGGTGCTCAGTGCACTGGGTGCTGGGTGCTCAGTGCTCAGGGTGCTGGATGCTCAGTACTCAGGGTGCTGGGTGCTCAGTACTCAGGGTGCTCGGTGCTCAGTACTCAGGGTGCTGGGTGCTCAGTGCCCAGGGTGCTTGGTGCTCAGTACTCAGGGTGCTGGGTGCTCAGTACTCAGGGTGCTGGGTGCTCAGTGCTCAGGGTGCTAGGTGCTCAGTCCTCAGGGTGCTCAGTACTCAGGGTGCTCAGTGCTCAGTGCTCAGTACTCAGGGTGTTCAGTACTCAGGGTGCTGGGTGCTCAGTGCTCGGTGTGCTGGGTGCTCAGTACTCAGGGTCTCAGTGCTCAGTACTCGGGGTGCTGGGTGCTCAGTACTCAGGGTGCTCAGTGCTCAGTACTCGGTGTGCTGGGTGCTCAGTGCTCAGGGTGCTCAGTGCTCAGTGCTCGGGGTGCTGGGTGCTCAGTGCTTGGGGAGCTGGGTGCTCAGTGCTCGGAGTGCTGGGTGCTCAGTACTGAGGGTGCTGTGTGCTCAGTGCTCAGTACTCAGCGTGCTTTGTGCTCAGTGCTCAGAGTGTTGGGTGCTCAGTACTCAGGGTGCTGGGTGCTCAGTGATCAGGGTGCTCAGTGCTCAGGGTGCTGGGTGCTCAGGGTGCTGGGTGATCTGTTCTCAGTACTCAGGTTGCTGGGTGCTCAGTGCTCGGGGTGCTGGGTACTCAGAACTCGTTGTGCTCAGTGCTCAGTACTCAGGGTGCTGGGTGCTCAGTTCTCAGGGTGCTGGGTGCTCAGTGCTCGGGGTGCTCGGTGCTCAGTACTCGGGGTGCTGGGTGCTCAGTACTCGGGGTGCTGGGTGCTCCGTGTTCAGGGTGCTGGGTGCTCAGTGCTCGGGGTGCTGGGTGCTCAGTGCTGAGGGTGGTGCTGGGTGCTCAGTACTCAGGGTGCTGGGTGCTCAGTGCTCGGGGTGCTCGGTGCTCAGTACTCGGGGTGCTGGGTGCTCAGTACTCGGGGTGCTGGGTGCTCAGTTCTCAGGGCGCTGGGTGCTCAGTGCTCGGGGTGCTGGGTGCTCAGTGCTGAGGGTGGTGCTGGGTGCTCAGTACTCAGGGTGCTGGGTGCTCAGTGCTCAGGGTGCTGGGTGCTCAGTACTAAGGGTGCTGGGTGCTCAGTACTCAGGGTGCTCAGTGCTCAGTGCTCGGGGTGCTGGGTGCTCAGTGCTTGGGGAGCTGGGTGCTCAGTGCTCGGAGTGCTGGGTGCACAGTACTGAGGGTGCTGTGTGCTCAGTGCTCAGTACTCAGCGTGCTTTGTGCTCAGTGCTCAGAGTGTTGGGTGCTCAGTACTCAGGGTGCTGGGTGCTCAGTGCTCAGGGTGCTCAGTGCTTAGGGTGCTGGGTGCTCAGGGTGCTGGGTGCTCAGTGCTCGGGGTGCTGTGTGCTCAGTGCTCAGGGTGCTGGGTGCTCAGTGCTCAGTGCTCAGGGTGTTGGGTGCTCAGTGCTCAGTGCTCAGGGTCCTGGGTGTTCAGTACTCAGGGTGCTGGGTGCTCAGTACTCAGGGTGCTTGGTGCTCAGTGCTCAGGGTGCTGGGTGCTCAGTGCTCAGGGTGCTGGATGCTCAGTACTCAGGGTGCTGGGTGCTCAGTACTCAGGGTGCTCGGTGCTCAGTACTCAGGGTGCTGGGTGCTCAGTGCCAAGTGTGCTGGGTGCTCAGTACTCAGGGTGCTGGGTGCTCAGTGCTCAGGGTGCTAGGTGCTCAGTCCTCAGGGTGCTCAGTACTCAGGGTGCTCAGTGCTCAGTGCTCAGTACTCAGGGTGTTCAGTACTCAGGGTGCTGTGTGCTCAGTGCTCGGGGTGCTGGATGCTCAGTACTCAGGGTGCTGGGTGCTCAGTACTCGGGGTGCTGGGTGCTCAGTACTCAGGGTGCTGGGTGCTCTGTGCTCGGGGTGCTGGGTGCTCAGTGCTCAGAGTGCTGGGTGCTCAGTGCTCGGGGTGCTGGGTGCTCAGTGCTCGGGGTGCTGGTTGCTCAGTGCTCAGTGCTCAGGGTGCTGGGTGCTCAGTGCTCAGTGCTCAGGGTGCTGGGTGCTCAGTACTCAGGGTGCTGGGTTCTCAGTACTCAGGGTGCTGGTTGCTCAGTGCTCAGGGTGCTGGGTGCTCAGTACTCTGGGTGTTGGGTGCTCAGTACTCAGGGTACTGGGTGCTCTGTACTCAGGGTGCTGGGTGCTCAGTTCTCAGGGTGCTGGGTGCTCAGTACTCAGGGTGCTCAGTGCTCAGTACTCGGGGTGCTTGGTGCTCAGTACTCAGGGTGCTCAGTGCTCAGTACTCGGGGTGCTCGGTGCTCAGTTCTCAGGGTGCTGGGTGCTCAGTGCTCGGGGTGCTGGGTGCTGAGTGCTCAGGGTGCTGGGTGCTCAGTGCTCGGGGTGCTCGGTGCTCAGTGCTCACGGTCCTGGGTGCTCAGTACTCAGGGTGCTGGGTGCTTAGTACTCAGGGTGCTTAGTGCTCAGTACACAGGGTGCTGGGTGCTCAGTGCTCGGGGTGCTGGGTGCTCAGTGCTCAGTACTCAGGGTGCTGGGTGCTCAATGCTCGGGGTGCTGAGTGCTCAGTACTCAGCGTGCTGGGTGCTCAGTACTCAGGGTGCTGGGTGCTCAGTGCGCAGGGTGCTGGGTGCTCAGTGCTCCAGGTGCTGGGTGCTCAGTGATCGGGGTGCTGGGTGCTCAGTGCTCAGGGTGCTCAGTGCTCAGTGCTCGGGGTGCTGGGTGCTCAGTGCTTGGGGAGCTTGGTGCTCAGTGCTCAGAGTGCTGTGTGCTCAGTACTGAGGGTGCTGTGTGCTCAGTGCTCAGTAGTCAGCGTGCTGGGTGCTCAGTGCTCAGAGTGTTGGGTGCTCAGTACTCAGGGTGCTGGGTGCTCAGTGCTCAGTGCTCATGGTGCTCAGTGCTCAGGGTGCTGGGTGCTCAGGGTGCTGGGTGCTCAGTGCTCGGGGTGCTGGGTGCTCAGTGCTCAGGGTGCTGGGTGCTCAGTGCTCAGGGTGCTGTGTGCTCAGTGCTCAGTGCTCAGGGTGCTGGGTGTTCAGTACTCAGGGTGCTGGGTGCTCACTACTCAGGGTACTTGGTGCTCAGTGCTCAGGGTGCTGGGTGCTCAGTGCTCAGGGTGCTGGATGCTCAGTACTCAGGGTGCTGGGTGCTCAGTACTCAGGGTGCTCGGTGCTCAGTACTCAGGGTGCTGGGTGCTCAGTGCCCAGGGTGCTGGGTGCTCAGTACTCAGGGTGCTGGGTGCTCAGTACTCAGGGTGCTGGGTGCTCAGTACTCAGCGTGCTGGGTGCTCAGTGCTCAGGGTGCTGGGTGCTCAGTGCTCAGGGTGCTGGGTGCTCAGTGCTCAGGGTGCTGTGTGCTCAGTGCTCAGTGCTCAGGGTGCTGGGTGCTCAATGCTCGGGGTGCTGAGTGCTCAGTACTCAGCGTGCTGGGTGCTCAGTACTCAGGGTGCTGGGTGCTCAGTGCTCAGGGTGCTGGGTGCTCAGTGCTCCGGGTGCTGGGTGCTCAGTGATCGGGGTGCTGGGTGCTCAGTGCTCAGGGTGCTCAGTGCTCAGTGCTCGGGGTGCTGGGTGCTCAGTGCTTGGGGAGCTTGGTGCTCAGTGCTCAGAGTGCTGTGTGCTCAGTACTGAGGGTGCTGTGTGCTCAGTGCTCAGTAGTCAGCGTGCTGGGTGCTCAGTGCTCAGAGTGTTGGGTGCTCAGTACTCAGGGTGCTGGGTGCTCAGTGCTCAGTGCTCATGGTGCTCAGTGCTCAGGGTGCTGGGTGCTCAGGGTGCTGGGTGCTCAGTGCTCGGGGTGCTGGGTGCTCAGTGCTCAGGGTGCTGGGTGCTCAGTACTCAGGGTACTTGGTGCTCAGTGCTCAGGGTGCTGGGTGCTCAGTGCTCAGGGTGCTGGGTGCTCAGTGCTCAGGGTGCTGTGTGCTCAGTGCTCAGTGCTCAGGGTGCTGGGTGTTCAGTACTTAGGGTGCTGGGTGCTCAGTACTCAGGGTACTTGGTGCTCAGTGCTCAGGGTGCTGGGTGCTCAGTGCTCAGGGTGCTGGATGCTCAGTACTCAGGGTGCTGGGTGCTCAGTACTCAGGGTGCTCGGTGCTCAGTACTCAGGGTGCTGGGTGCTCAGTGCCCAGGGTGCTGGGTGCTCAGTACTCAGGGTGCTGGGTGCTCAGTACTCAGGGTGCTGGGTGCTCAGTGCTCAGGGTGCTAGGTGCTCAGTCCTCAGGGTGCTCAGTACTCAAGGTGCTCAGTGCTCAGTGCTCAGTACTCAGGGTGTTCAGTACTCAGGGTGCTCAGTGCTCAGTACTCGGGGTGCTGGGTGCTCAGTACTCAGGGTGCTCAGTGCTCAGTACTCGGTGTGCTGGGTGCTCAGTGCTCAGGGTGCTCAGTGCTCAGTGCTCGGGGAGCTTGGTGCTCAGTGCTCGGAGTGCTGGGTGCTCAGTACTGAGGGTGCTGTGTGCTCAGTGCTCAGTACTCAGCGTGCTTTGTGCTCAGTGCTCAGAGTGTTGGGTGCTCAGTACTCAGGGTGCTGGGTGCTCAGTGCTCAGGGTGCTCAGTGCTCAGGGTGCTGGGTGCTCAGGGTGCTGGGTGCTCAGTGCTCGGGGTGCTGGGTGCTCAGTGCTCAGGGTGCTGGGTGCTCAGTGCTCAGTGCTCAGGGTGTTGGGTGCTCAGTGCTCAGTGCTCAGGGTGCTGGGTGTTCAGTACTCAGGGTGCTGGGTGCTCAGTACTCAGGGTGCTTGGTGCTCAGTGCTCAGGGTGCTGGGTGCTCAGTGCTCAGGGTGCTGGATGCTCAGTACTCAGGGTGCTGGGTGCTCAGTACTCAGGGTGCTCGGTGCTCAGTACTCAGGGTGCTGGATGCTCAGTGCCCAGGGTGCTGGGTGCTCAGTACTCAGGGTGCTGGGTGCTCAGTGCTCAGGGTGCTAGGTGCTCAGTCCTCAGGGTGCTCAGTACTCAGGGTGCTCAGTGCTCAGTGCTCAGTACTCAGGGTGTTCAGTACTCAGGGTGCTGGGTGCTCAGTGCTCGGGGTGCTGGATGCTCAGTACTCAGGGTGCTGGGTGCTCAGTACTCGGGGTGCTGGGTGCTCAGTACTCAGGGTGCTGGGTGCTCTGTGCTCGGGGTGCTGGGTGCTCAGTGCTCAGGGTGATCGGTGCTCAGTGCTCAGGGTGCTGGCTGCTCAGTCCTCAGGGTGCTCAGTGCTCAAGGTGCTGGGTGCTCAGTACTCAGGGTGCTGAGTGCTCAGTACTCAGGGTGCTGGGTCCTCAGTACTCAGGGTGCTGGGTGCTCAGTACTCAGGGTGCTGGGTGCTCAGTGCTCAGGGTGATCTGTTCTCAGTACTCAGGTTGCTGGGTGCTCAGTGCTCGGGGTGCTGGGTGCTCAGAACTCGTTGTGCTCAGTGCTCAGTACTCAGGGTGCTGGGTGCTCAGTACTCAGGGTGCTGGGTGCTCAGTGCTCGGGGTGCTCGGTGCTCAGTACTCGGGGTGCTGGGTGCTCAGTACTCGGGGTGCTGGGTGCTCAGTGCTCAGGGTGCTGGGTGCTCAGTGCTCGGGGTGCTGGGTGCTCAGTGCTGAGGGTGGTGCTGGGTGCTCAGTACTCAGGGTGATGGGTGCTCAGTGCTTGGGGAGCTGGGTGCTCAGTGCTCGGAGTGCTGGTTGCTCAGTACTGAGGGTGCTGTGTGCTCAGTGCTCAGTACTCAGCGTGCTTTGTGCTCAGTGCTCAGAGTGTTGGGTGCTCAGTACTCAGGGTGCTGGGTGCTCAGTGCTCAGGGTGCTCAGTGCTTAGGGTGCTGGGTGCTCAGGGTGCTGGGTGCTCAGTGCTCGGGGTGCTGGGTGCTCAGTGCTCAGGGTGCTGGGTGCTCAGTGCTCAGTGCTCAGGGTGTTGGGTGCTCAGTGCTCAGGGTGCTCGGTGTTCAGTACTCAGGGTGCTGGGTGCTCAGTACTCAGGGTGCTTGGTGCTCAGTGCTCAGGGTGCTGGGTGCTCAGTGCTCAGGGTGCTGGATGCTCAGTACTCAGGGTGCTGGGTGCTCAGTACTCAGGGTGCTCGGTGCTCAGTACTCAGGGTGCTGGGTGCTCAGTGCCCAGGGTGGTGGGTGCTCAGTACTCAGGGTGCTGGGTGCTCAGTGCTCAGGGTGCTAGGTGCTGAGTCCTCAGGGTGCTCAGTACTCAGGGTGCTCAGTGCTCAGTGCTCAGTACTCAGGGTGTTCAGTACTCAGGCTGCTGGGTGCTCAGTGCTCGGGGTGCTGGATGCTCAGTACTCAGGGTGCTGGGTGCTCAGTACTCGGGGTGCTGGGTGCTCAGTACTCTGGTGCTGGGTGCTCTGTGCTCGGGGTGCTGGGTGCTCAGTGCTCAGGGTGATCGGTGCTCAGTGCTCAGGGTGCTGACTGCTCAGTCCTCAGGGTGCTCAGTGCTCAAGGTGCTGGGTGCTCAGTACTCAGGGTGCTGAGTGCTCAGTACTCAGGGTGCTGGGTCCTCAGTACTCAGGGTGCTGGGTGCTCAGTACTCAGGGTGCTGGGTGCTCAGTGCTCAGGGTGATCTGTTCTCTGTACTCAGGTTGCTGGGTGCTCAGTGCTCGGGGTGCTGGGTGCTCAGAACTCGTTGTGCTCAGTGCTCAGTACTCAGGGTGCTGGGTGCTCAGTACTCAGGGTGCTGGGTGCTCAGTGCTCGGGGTGCTCGGTGCTCAGTACTCGGGGTGCTTTGTGCACAGTACTCGGGGTGCTGGGTGCTCAGTGCTCAGGTTGCTGGGTGCTCAGTGCTCGGGGTGCTGGGTGCTCAGTGCTGAGGGTGGTGCTGGGTGCTCAGTACTCAGGGTGCTGGGTGCTCAGTGCTCAGGGTGCTGGGTGCTCAGTACTAAGGGTGCTGGGTGCTCAGTACTCAGGGTGCTCGGTGCTCAGTACTCAGGGTGCTGGGTGCTCAGTGCTCAGTGTGCTGGGTACTCAGTACTCAGGGTGCTGGGTGCTCAATACTCAGGGTGCTGGGTGCTCAGTGCTCAGTGTGCTGGGATCTCAGTGCTCAGGGTGATCGGTGCTCATTACTCAGAGTGCTCAGTACTCAGGGTGCTGGGTGCTCAGTGCTCGGGGTCCTGGGTGCTCAGTGCTCAGGGTGATCGGTGCTCAGTACTCAGGGTGCTGGGTGCTCAGTGCTCAGGGTGCTGGGTGCTCAGTCCTCAGGATGCTCAGTGCTCAGGGTGCTGGGTGCTCAGTGCTCGGGGTGCTCGGTGCTCAGTAATCAGGGTGCTGAGTGCTCAGTACTGAGGGTGCTGGGTGCTCAGTGCTCAGTGTGCTGGGTGCTCAGTACTCATGGTGCTGGGTGCTCAGTACTCAGGGTGCTCAGTGCTCAGTGCTCAGGGTGCTGGGTGTTCAGTACTCAGGGTGCTGTGTGCTCAGTACTCAGGGTGCTGGTTGCTCAGTGCTCAGGGTGCTCGGTGCTCAGTACTCTGGGTGTTGGGTGCTCAGTACTCAGTGTGCTGGGTGCTCAGTGCTCAGGGTGCTGCGTGCTCAGTACTCAGGGTGCTGGGTGCTCAGTGCTCAGGGTGCTGGGTGCTCAGTGCTCAGGGTGCTGGGTGCTCAGTGCTCGGGGTGCTGGGTGCTCAGTGCTCGGGGTGCTGGTTGCTCAGTGCTCAGTGCTCAGGGTGCTGGGTGCTCAGTGCTCAGTGCTCAGGGTGCTGGGTGCTCAGTACTCAGGGTGCTGGGTGCTCAGTACTCAGGGTGCTGGGTGCTCAGTGCTCAGGGTGCTGGGTGCTCAGTACTCTGGGTGTTGTGTACTCAGTACTCAGGGTGCTGGGTGCTCAGTACTCAGGGTGCTCAGTGCTCAGTACTCGGGGTGCTTGGTGCTCAGTACTCAGGGTGCTCAGTGCTCAGTACTCGGGGTGCTCTGTGCTCAGTGCTCAGGGTGCTCAGTGCTCAGTGCTCGGGGTGCTTGGTGCTCAGTGCTCGGGGCGCTGGTTGCTCTGTGCTCGGGGTGCTGGGTGCTCAGTACTCGGGGTGCTGGGTGCTCAGTGCTCAGTGTGCTCAGTGCTCAGTACTCAGTGCTCAGGGTGCTCAGTGCTCAGTGCTCAGGGTGCTGGGTTTTCAGTACTCAGGGTGCTGGGTGCTCAGTACTCAGGGTGCTGGGTGCTCAGTGCTTAGGGTGCTGGGTGCTCAGTACTCTGGGTGTTGGGTGCTCAGTACTCAGGGCGCTTGGTGCTCAGTGCTCAGGGTGCTGGGTGCTCAGTGCTCAGGGTGCTGGGTGCTCAGTACTCAGGGTGCTGGGTGCTCAGTGCCCAGGGTGCTGGGTGCTCAGTACTCAGGGTGCTGGGTGCTCAGTGCTCGGGGTGCTCGGTGCTCAGTACTCAAGGTGCTGGGTGCTCAGTGCTCAGGGAGCTGGGTGCTCAGTCCTCGAGGTGCACCGTGCTCAGTGATCAGGGTGCTGTGTGCTCAGTACTCAGGGTGCTCGGTGCTCAGTACTCAGGGTTCTCAGTGCTCCGTACTCAGGGGGCTGGGTGCTCAGTGCTCAGGTTGCTGGGTGCTCAGTACTCAGGGTGCTCAGTGCTCAGTACTCGGGGTGCTTGGTGCACAGTACTCAGGGTGCTCAGTGCTCAGTACTCGGGGTGCTGGGTGCTCAGTGCTCAGGGTGCTCAGTGCTCAGTGCTCGGGGTGCTGGGTGCTCAGTGCTCAGTGCTCAGGGTGCTGGGTGTTCAGTACTCAAGGTGCTGGGTGCTCAGAACTCAGGGTGCTGGGTGCTCAGTGCTCAGGGTGCTCAGTGCTCAGTACTCAGTGCTCAGGGTGCTGGGTGTTCAGTACTCAGGGTGCTGGGTGTTCAGTACTCGGTGTGCTGGGTGCTCAGTGCTCAGGGTGCTCAGTGCTCAGTACTCAGTGCTCAGGGTGCTCAGTGCTCAGTGCTCAGGGTGCTGGGTGTTCAGTACTCAGGGTGCTGGGTGTTCAGTACTCGGTGTGCTGGGTGCTCAGTGCTCAGGGTGCTCAGTGCTCAGTACTCAGTGCTCAGGGTGCTCAGTGCTCAGTGCTCAGGGTGCTGGGTGTTCAGTACTCATGGTGCTGTGTGCTCAGTACTCAGGGTGCTGGGTGCTCAGTGCTCAGGGTGCTCGTTGCTCAGTACTCTGGGTATTGGGTGCTCAGTACTCAGTGTGCTGGGTGCTCAGTGCTCAGGGTGCTGCGTGCTCAGTACTCAGGGTGCTGGGTGCTCAGTGCTCAGGGTGCTGGGTGCTCAGTGCTCAGGGTGCTGGGTGCTCAGTGCTCGGGGTGCTGGGTGCTCAGTGCTCGGGGTGCTGGTTGCTCAGTGCTCAGTGCTCAGGGTGCTGGGTGCTCAGTGCTCAGTGCTCAGGGTGCTGGTTGCTCAGTGCTCAGGGTGCTGGGTGCTCAGTACTCAGGGTGCTGGGTGCTCAGTGCACAGGGTGCTGGGTGCTCAGTACTCAGGGTGCTGGGTGCTCAGTACTCAGGGTGCTGGGTGCTCAGTACTCAGGGTGCTGGGTGCTCAGTGCTCGGGGTGCTGCTTGCTCAGTGCTCAGGGTGCTGGGTGCTCAGTGCTCAGGGTGCTGGGTGCTCAGTACTCAGGGTGCTGGGTGCTCAGTGCTTGGGGTGCTCGGTGCTCAGTACTCAAGGTGCTGGGTGCTCAGTGCTCAGGGTGCTGGGTGCTCAGTCCTCGGGGTGCTCCGTGCTCAGTGATCAGGGTGCTGGGTGCTCAGTACTCAGGGTGCTCGGTGCTCAGTTCTCAGGGTTCTCAGTGCTCAGGACTCAGGGTGCTGGGTGCTCAGTGCTCAGGGTGCTGGGTGCTCAGTACTCAGGGTGCTCAGTGCTCAGTACTCGGGGTGCTTGGTGCACAGTACTCAGGGTGCTCAGTGCTCAGTACTCGGGGTGCTGGGTGCTCAGTGCTCAGGGTTCTCAGTGCTCAGTGCTCGGGGTGCTGGGTGCTCAGTGCTCGGGGCGCTGGGTGCTCAGTGCTCGGGGTGCTGGGTGCTCAGTACTCGGGGTGCTGGGTGCTCAGTGCTCAGGGTGCTCAGTGCTCAGTACTCAGTGCTCAGGGTGCTCAGTGCTCAGTGCTCAGGGTGCTGGGTGTTCAGTACTCAGGGTGCTGGGTGCTCAGTGCTTAGGGTGCTGGGTGCTCAGTACTCTGGGTGCTGGGTGCTCAGTGCTCGGGGTGCTGGGTGCTCAGTGCTCAGGGTGCTCAGTGCTCAGTACTCAGTGCTCAGGGTGCTGGGTGCTCAGTACTCAGGGTGCTCGGTGCTCACTACTCAGGGTGCTGGGTGCTCAGTGCCCAGGGTGGTGGGTGCTCACTACTCAGGGTGCTGGGTGCTCAGTGCTCAGGGTGCTAGGTGCTCAGTCCTCAGGGTGCTCAGTACTCAGGGTGCTCAGTGCTCAGTGCTCAGTACTCAGGGTGTTCAGTACTCAGGCTGCTGGGTGCTCAGTGCTCGGGGTGCTGGATGCTCAGTACTCAGGGTGCTGGGTGCTCAGTACTCGGGGTGCTGGGTGCTCAGTACTCTGGTGCTGGGTGCTCTGTGCTCGGGGTGCTGGGTGCTCAGTGCTCAGGGTGATCGGTGCTCTGTGCTCAGGGTGCTGGCTGCTCAGTCCTCAGGGTGCTCAGTGCTCAAGGTGCTGGGTGCTCAGTACTCAGGGTGCTGAGTGCTCAGTACTCAGGGTGCTGGGTCCTCAGTACTCAGGGTGCTGGGTGATCAGTACTCAGGGTGCTGGGTGCTCAGTGCTCAGGGTGATCTGTTCTCAGTACTCAGGGTGCTGGGTCCTCAGTACTCAGGGTGCTGGGTGCTCAGTGCTCGGGGTGCTGGGTGCTCAGTGCTCAGGGTGCTCAGTGCTCAGTACTCAGTGCTCAGGGTGCTGGGTGCTCAGTACTCAGGGTGCTCAGTGCTCAGTGCTCAGTACTCAGGGTGTTCAGTACTCAGGCTGCTGGGTGCTCAGTGCTCGGGGTGCTGGATGCTCAGTACTCAGGGTGCTGGGTGCTCAGTACTCGGGGTGCTGGGTGCTCAGTACTCTGGTGCTGGGTTCTCTGTGCTCGGGGTGCTGGGTGCTCAGTGCTCGGGGTGCTGGGTGCTCAGAACTCGTTGTGCTCAGTGCTCAGTACTCAGGGTGCTGGGTGCTCAGTACTCAGGGTGCTGGGTGCTCAGTGCTCGGGGTGCTCGGTGCTCAGTACTCGGGGTGCTGGGTGCTCAGTACTCGGGGTGCTGGGTGCTCAGTGCTCAGGGTGCTGGGTGCTCAGTGCTCGGGGTGCTGGGTGCTCAGTGCTGAGGGTGGTGCTGGGTGCTCAGTACTCAGGGTGCTGGGTGCTCAGTGCTCAGGGTGCTGGGTGCTCTGTACTAAGGGTGCTGGGTGCTCAGTACTCAGGGTGCTCGGTGCTCAGTACTCAGGGTGCTGGGTGCTCAGTGCTCAGTGTGCTGGGTACTCAGTACTCAGGGTGGTGGGTGCTCAGTACTCAGGGTGCTGGGTGCTCAGTGCTCAGTGTGCTGGGTGCTCAGTGCTCAGGGTGATCGGTGCTCATTACTCAGGGTGCTCAGTACTCAGGGTGCTGGGTGCTCAGTGCTCGGGGTGCTTGGTGCTCAGTACTCGGGGTGCTGGGTGCTCTGTACTCAGGGTGCTGGGTGCTCAGTGCTCGGGGTCCTGGGTGCTCAGTGCTCAGGGTGATCGGTGCTCAGTACTCAGGGTGCTGGGTGCTCAGTGCTCAGGGTGCTGGGTGCTCAGTCCTCAGGATGCTCAGTGCTCAGGGTGCTGGGTGCTCAGTGCTCGGGGTGCTCGGTGCTCAGTAATCAGGGTGCTGAGTGCTCAGTACTGAGGGTGCTGGGTGCTCAGTGCTCAGTGTGCTGGGTGCTCAGTACTCATGGTGCTGGGTGCTCAGTACTCAGGGTGCTCAGTGCTCAGTGCTCAGGGTGCTGGGTGTTCAGTACTCAGGGTGCTCGGTGCTCAGTACTCAGGGTGCTGGGTGCTCAGTGCTCAGTGTGCTGGGTACTCAGTACTCAGGGTGCTGGGTGCTCAATACTCAGGGTGCTGGGTGCTCAGTGCTCAGTGTGCTGGGTGCTCAGTGCTCAGGGTGATCGGTGCTCATTACTCAGAGTGCTCAGTACTCAGGGTGCTGGGTGCTCAGTGCTCGGGGTCCTGGGTGCTCAGTGCTCAGGGTGATCGGTGCTCAGTACTCAGGGTGCTGGGTGCTCAGTGCTCAGGGTGCTGGGTGCTCAGTCCTCAGGATGCTCAGTGCTCAGGGTGCTGGGTGCTCAGTGCTCGGGGTGCTCGGTGCTCAGTAATCAGGGTGCTGAGTGCTCAGTACTGAGGGTGCTGGGTGCTCAGTGCTCAGTGTGCTGGGTGCTCAGTACTCATGGTGCTGGGTGCTCAGTACTCAGGGTGCTCAGTGCTCAGTGCTCAGGGTGCTGGGTGTTCAGTACTCAGGGTGCTGTGTGCTCAGTACTCAGGGTGCTGGTTGCTCAGTGCTCAGGGTGCTCGGTGCTCAGTACTCTGGGTGTTGGGTGCTCAGTACTCAGTGTGCTGGGTGCTCAGTGCTCAGGGTGCTGCGTGCTCAGTACTCAGGGTGCTGGGTGCTCAGTGCTCAGGGTGCTGGGTGCTCAGTGCTCAGGGTGCTGGGTGCTCAGTGCTCGGGGTGCTGGGTGCTCAGTGCTCGGGGTGCTGGTTGCTCAGTGCTCAGTGCTCAGGGTGCTGGGTGCTCAGTGCTCAGTGCTCAGGGTGCTGGGTGCTCAGTACTCAGGGTGCTGGGTGCTCAGTACTCAGGGTGCTGGGTGCTCAGTGCTCAGGGTGCTGGGTGCTCAGTACTCTGGGTGTTGTGTACTCAGTACTCAGGGTGCTGGGTGCTCAGTACTCAGGGTGCTCAGTGCTCAGTACTCGGGGTGCTTGGTGCTCAGTACTCAGGGTGCTCAGTGCTCAGTACTCGGGGTGCTCTGTGCTCAGTGCTCAGGGTGCTCAGTGCTCAGTGCTCGGGGTGCTTGGTGCTCAGTGCTCGGGGCGCTGGTTGCTCTGTGCTCGGGGTGCTGGGTGCTCAGTACTCGGGGTGCTGGGTGCTCAGTGCTCAGTGTGCTCAGTGCTCAGTACTCAGTGCTCAGGGTGCTCAGTGCTCAGTGCTCAGGGTGCTGGGTTTTCAGTACTCAGGGTGCTGGGTGCTCAGTACTCAGGGTGCTGGGTGCTCAGTGCTTAGGGTGCTGGGTGCTCAGTACTCTGGGTGTTGGGTGCTCAGTACTCAGGGCGCTTGGTGCTCAGTGCTCAGGGTGCTGGGTGCTCAGTGCTCAGGGTGCTGGGTGCTCAGTACTCAGGGTGCTGGGTGCTCAGTGCCCAGGGTGCTGGGTGCTCAGTACTCAGGGTGCTGGGTGCTCAGTGCTCGGGGTGCTCGGTGCTCAGTACTCAAGGTGCTGGGTGCTCAGTGCTCAGGGAGCTGGGTGCTCAGTCCTCGAGGTGCACCGTGCTCAGTGATCAGGGTGCTGTGTGCTCAGTACTCAGGGTGCTCGGTGCTCAGTACTCAGGGTTCTCAGTGCTCCGTACTCAGGGGGCTGGGTGCTCAGTGCTCAGGTTGCTGGGTGCTCAGTACTCAGGGTGCTCAGTGCTCAGTACTCGGGGTGCTTGGTGCACAGTACTCAGGGTGCTCAGTGCTCAGTACTCGGGGTGCTGGGTGCTCAGTGCTCAGGGTGCTCAGTGCTCAGTGCTCGGGGTGCTGGGTGCTCAGTGCTCAGTGCTCAGGGTGCTGGGTGTTCAGTACTCAAGGTGCTGGGTGCTCAGAACTCAGGGTGCTGGTTGCTCAGTGCTCAGGGTGCTCAGTGCTCAGTACTCAGTGCTCAGGGTGCTGGGTGTTCAGTACTCAGGGTGCTGGGTGTTCAGTACTCGGTGTGCTGGGTGCTCAGTGCTCAGGGTGCTCAGTGCTCAGTACTCAGTGCTCAGGGTGCTCAGTGCTCAGTGCTCAGGGTGCTGGGTGTTCAGTACTCAGGGTGCTGGGTGTTCAGTACTCGGTGTGCTGGGTGCTCAGTGCTCAGGGTGCTCAGTGCTCAGTACTCAGTGCTCAGGGTGCTCAGTGCTCAGTGCTCAGGGTGCTGGGTGTTCAGTACTCATGGTGCTGTGTGCTCAGTACTCAGGGTGCTGGGTGCTCAGTGCTCAGGGTGCTCGTTGCTCAGTACTCTGGGTATTGGGTGCTCAGTACTCAGTGTGCTGGGTGCTCAGTGCTCAGGGTGCTGCGTGCTCAGTACTCAGGGTGCTGGGTGCTCAGTGCTCAGGGTGCTGGGTGCTCAGTGCTCAGGGTGCTGGGTGCTCAGTGCTCGGGGTGCTGGGTGCTCAGTGCTCGGGGTGCTGGTTGCTCAGTGCTCAGTGCTCAGGGTGCTGGGTGCTCAGTGCTCAGTGCTCAGGGTGCTGGTTGCTCAGTGCTCAGGGTGCTGGGTGCTCAGTACTCAGGGTGCTGGGTGCTCAGTGCACAGGGTGCTGGGTGCTCAGTACTCAGGGTGCTGGGTGCTCAGTACTCAGGGTGCTGGGTGCTCAGTACTCAGGGTGCTGGGTGCTCAGTGCTCGGGGTGCTGCTTGCTCAGTGCTCAGGGTGCTGGGTGCTCAGTGCTCAGGGTGCTGGGTGCTCAGTACTCAGGGTGCTGGGTGCTCAGTGCTTGGGGTGCTCGGTGCTCAGTACTCAAGGTGCTGGGTGCTCAGTGCTCAGGGTGCTGGGTGCTCAGTCCTCGGGGTGCTCCGTGCTCAGTGATCAGGGTGCTGGGTGCTCAGTACTCAGGGTGCTCGGTGCTCAGTTCTCAGGGTTCTCAGTGCTCAGGACTCAGGGTGCTGGGTGCTCAGTGCTCAGGGTGCTGGGTGCTCAGTACTCAGGGTGCTCAGTGCTCAGTACTCGGGGTGCTTGGTGCACAGTACTCAGGGTGCTCAGTGCTCAGTACTCGGGGTGCTGGGTGCTCAGTGCTCAGGGTGCTCAGTGCTCAGTGCTCGGGGTGCTGGGTGCTCAGTGCTCGGGGCGCTGGGTGCTCAGTGCTCGGGGTGCTGGGTGCTCAGTACTCGGGGTGCTAGGTGCTCAGTGCTCAGGGTGCTCAGTGCTCAGTACTCAGTGCTCAGGGTGCTCAGTGCTCAGTGCTCAGGGTGCTGGGTGTTCAGTACTCAGGGTGCTGGGTGCTCAGTGCTTAGGGTGCTGGGTGCTCAGTACTCTGGGTGCTGGGTGCTCAGTGCTCGGGGTGCTGGGTGCTCAGTGCTCAGGGTGCTCAGTGCTCAGTACTCAGTGCTCAGGGTGCTGGGTGCTCAGTACTCAGGGTGCTCGGTGCTCACTACTCAGGGTGCTGGGTGCTCAGTGCCCAGGGTGGTGGGTGCTCACTACTCAGGGTGCTGGGTGCTCAGTGCTCAGGGTGCTAGGTGCTGAGTCCTCAGGGTGCTCAGTACTCAGGGTGCTCAGTGCTCAGTGCTCAGTACTCAGGGTGTTCAGTACTCAGGCTGCTGGGTGCTCAGTGCTCGGGGTGCTGGATGCTCAGTACTCAGGGTGCTGGGTGCTCAGTACTCGGGGTGCTGGGTGCTCAGTACTCTGGTGCTGGGTGCTCTGTGCTCGGGGTGCTGGGTGCTCAGTGCTCAGGGTGATCGGTGCTCTGTGCTCAGGGTGCTGGCTGCTCAGTCCTCAGGGTGCTCAGTGCTCAAGGTGCTGGGTGCTCAGTACTCAGGGTGCTGAGTGCTCAGTACTCAGGGTGCTGGGTCCTCAGTACTCAGGGTGCTGGGTGATCAGTACTCAGGGTGCTGGGTGCTCAGTGCTCAGGGTGATCTGTTCTCAGTACTCAGGGTGCTGGGTCCTCAGTACTCAGGGTGCTGGGTGCTCAGTGCTCGGGGTGCTGGGTGCTCAGTGCTCAGGGTGCTCAGTGCTCAGTACTCAGTGCTCAGGGTGCTGGGTGCTCAGTACTCAGGGTGCTCAGTGCTCAGTGCTCAGTACTCAGGGTGTTCAGTACTCAGGCTGCTGGGTGCTCAGTGCTCGGGGTGCTGGATGCTCAGTACTCAGGGTGCTGGGTGCTCAGTACTCGGGGTGCTGGGTGCTCAGTACTCTGGTGCTGGGTTCTCTGTGCTCGGGGTGCTGGGTGCTCAGTGCTCGGGGTGCTGGGTGCTCAGAACTCGTTGTGCTCAGTGCTCAGTACTCAGGGTGCTGGGTGCTCAGTACTCAGGGTGCTGGGTGCTCAGTGCTCGGGGTGCTCGGTGCTCAGTACTCGGGGTGCTGGGTGCTCAGTACTCGGGGTGCTGGGTGCTCAGTGCTCAGGGTGCTGGGTGCTCAGTGCTCGGGGTGCTGGGTGCTCAGTGCTGAGGGTGGTGCTGGGTGCTCAGTACTCAGGGTGCTGGGTGCTCAGTGCTCAGGGTGCTGGGTGCTCTGTACTAAGGGTGCTGGGTGCTCAGTACTCAGGGTGCTCGGTGCTCAGTACTCAGGGTGCTGGGTGCTCAGTGCTCAGTGTGCTGGGTACTCAGTACTCAGGGTGGTGGGTGCTCAGTACTCAGGGTGCTGGGTGCTCAGTGCTCAGTGTGCTGGGTGCTCAGTGCTCAGGGTGATCGGTGCTCATTACTCAGGGTGCTCAGTACTCAGGGTGCTGGGTGCTCAGTGCTCGGGGTGCTTGGTGCTCAGTACTCGGGGTGCTGGGTGCTCTGTACTCAGGGTGCTGGGTGCTCAGTGCTCGGGGTCCTGGGTGCTCAGTGCTCAGGGTGATCGGTGCTCAGTACTCAGGGTGCTGGGTGCTCAGTGCTCAGGGTGCTGGGTGCTCAGTCCTCAGGATGCTCAGTGCTCAGGCTGCTGGGTGCTCAGTGCTCGGGGTGCTCGGTGCTCAGTAATCAGGGTGCTGAGTGCTCAGTACTGAGGGTGCTGGGTGCTCAGTGCTCAGTGTGCTGGGTGCTCAGTACTCATGGTGCTGGGTGCTCAGTACTCAGGGTGCTCAGTGCTCAGTGCTCAGGGTGCTGGGTGTTCAGTACTCAGGGTGCTGTGTGCTCAGTACTCAGGGTGCTGGTTGCTCAGTGCTCAGGGTGCTCGGTGCTCAGTACTCTGGGTGTTGGGTGCTCAGTACTCAGTGTGCTGGGTGCTCAGTGCTCAGGGTGCTGCGTGCTCAGTACTCAGGGTGCTGGGTGCTCAGTGCTCAGGGTGCTGGGTGCTCAGTGCTCAGGGTGCTGGGTGCTCAGTGCTCGGGGTGCTGGGTGCTCAGTGCTCGGGGTGCTGGGTGCTCAGTGCTCAGTGCTCAGGGTGCTGGGTGCTCAGTGCTCAGTGCTCAGGGTGCTGGGTGCTCAGTACTCAGGGTGCTGGGTGCTCAGTACTCAGGGTGCTGGGTGCTCAGTGCTCAGGGTGCTGGGTGCTCAGTACTCTGGGTGTTGTGTGCTCAGTACTCAGGGTGCTGGGTGCTCAGTACTCAGGGTGCTCAGTGCTCAGTACTCGGGGTGCTTGGTGCTCAGTACTCAGGGTGCTCAGTGCTCAGTACTCGGGGTGCTCTGTGCTCAGTGCTCAGGGTGCTCAGTGCTCAGTGCTCGGGGTGCTTGGTGCTCAGTGCTCGGGGCGCTGGTTGCTCTGTGCTCGGGGTGCTGGGTGCTCAGTACTCGGGGTGCTGGGTGCTCAGTGCTCAGTGTGCTCAGTGCTCAGTACTCAGTGCTCAGGGTGCTCAGTGCTCAGTGCTCAGGGTGCTGGGTGTTCAGTACTCAGGGTGCTGGGTGCTCAGTACTCAGGGTGCTGGGTGCTCAGTGCTTAGGGTGCTGGGTGCTCAGTACTCTGGGTGTTGGGTGCTCAGTACTCAGGGCGCTTGGTGCTCAGTGCTCAGGGTGCTGGGTGCTCAGTGCTCAGGGTGCTGGGTGCTCAGTACTCAGGGTGCTGGGTGCTCAGTGCCCAGGGTGCTGGGTGCTCAGTACTCAGGGTGCTGGGTGCTCAGTGCTCGGGGTGCTCGGTGCTCAGTACTCAAGGTGCTGGGTGCTCAGTGCTCAGGGAGCTGGGTGCTCAGTCCTAGAGGTGCACCGTGCTCAGTGATCAGGGTGCTGTGTGCTCAGTACTCAGGGTGCTCGGTGCTCAGTACTCAGGGTTCTCAGTGCTCCGTACTCAGGGGGCTGGGTGCTCAGTGCTCAGGTTGCTGGGTGCTCAGTACTCAGGGTGCTCAGTGCTCAGTACTCGGGGTGCTTGGTGCACAGTACTCAGGGTGCTCAGTGCTCAGTACTCGGGGTGCTGGGTGCTCAGTGCTCAGGGTGCTCAGTGCTCAGTGCTCGGGGTGCTGGGTGCTCAGTGCTCAGTGCTCAGGGTGCTGGGTGTTCAGTACTCAAGGTGCTGGGTGCTCAGAACTCAGGGTGCTGGGTGCTCAGTGCTCAGGGTGCTCAGTGCTCAGTACTCAGTGCTCAGGGTGCTGGGTGTTCAGTACTCAGGGTGCTGGGTGTTCAGTACTCGGTGTGCTGGGTGCTCAGTGCTCAGGGTGCTCAGTGCTCAGTACTCAGTGCTCAGGGTGCTCAGTGCTCAGTGCTCAGGGTGCTGGGTGTTCAGTACTCAGGGTGCTGGGTGTTCAGTACTCGGTGTGCTGGGTGCTCAGTGCTCAGGGTGCTCAGTGCTCAGTACTCAGTGCTCAGGGTGCTCAGTGCTCAGTGCTCAGGGTGCTGGGTGTTCAGTACTCATGGTGCTGTGTGCTCAGTACTCAGGGTGCTGGGTGCTCAGTGCTCAGGGTGCTCGGTGCTCAGTACTCTGGGTGTTGGGTGCTCAGTACTCAGTGTGCTGGGTGCTCAGTGCTCAGGGTGCTGCGTGCTCAGTACTCAGGGTGCTGGGTGCTCAGTGCTCAGGGTGCTGGGTGCTCAGTGCTCAGGGTGCTGGGTGCTCAGTGCTCGGGGTGCTGGGTGCTCAGTGCTCGGGGTGCTGGTTGCTCAGTGCTCAGTGCTCAGGGTGCTGGGTGCTCAGTGCTCAGTGCTCAGGGTGCTGGTTGCTCAGTGCTCAGGGTGCTGGGTGCTCAGTACTCAGGGTGCTGGGTGCTCAGTGCACAGGGTGCTGGGTGCTCAGTACTCAGGGTGCTGGGTGCTCAGTACTCAGGGTGCTGGGTGCTCAGTACTCAGGGTGCTGGGTGCTCAGTGCTCGGGGTGCTGCGTGCTCAGTGCTCAGGGTGCTGGGTACTCAGTGCTCAGGGTGCTGGGTGCTCAGTACTCAGGGTTCTGGGTGCTCAGTGCTTGGGGTGCTCGGTGCTCAGTACTCAAGGTGCTGGGTGCTATGTGCTCAGGGTGCTGGGTGCTCAGTCCTCGGGGTGCTCCGTGCTCAGTGATCAGGGTGCCGGGTGCTCAGTACTCAGGGTGCTCGGTGCTCAGTACTCAGGGTTCTCAGTGCTCAGGACTCAGGGTGCTGGGTGCTCAGTGCTCAGGGTGCTGGGTGCTCAGTACTCAGGGTGCTCAGTGCTCAGTACTCGGGGTGCTCGGTGCACAGTGCTCAGGGTGCTCAGTGCTCAGTGCTCGGGGTGCTGGGTGCTCAGTGCTCGGGGCGCTGGGTGCTCAGTGCTCGGGGTGCTGGGTGCTCAGTACTCGGGGTGCTGGGTGCTCAGTGCTCAGGGTGCTCAGTGCTCAGTACTCAGTGCTCAGGGTGCTCAGTGCTCAGTGCTCAGGGTGCTGGGTGTTCAGTACTCAGGGTGCTGGGTGCTCAGTACTCAGGGTGCTGGGTGCTCAGTGCTTAGGGTGCTGGGTGCTCAGTACTCTGGGTGTTGGGTGCTCAGTACTCAGGGTGCTGGGTGCTCAGTGCTCGGGGTGCTGGGTGCTCAGTGCTCAGGGTGCTCAGTGCTCAGTACTCAGTGCTCAGGGTGCTGGGTGCTCAGTACTCAGGGTGCTGGGTGCTCAGTGCTTGGGGTGCTCGGTGCTCAGTACTCAGTGTGCTGGGTGCTCAGTGCTCAGGGTGCTGGGTTCTCAGTACTCAGGGTGCTGGGTGCTCAGTGCTCAGGGTGCTAGGTGCTCAATCCTCAGGGTGCTCAGTACTCAGGGTGCTCAGTGCTCAGTGCTCAGTACTCAGGGTGCTGGGTGCTCAGTGCTCAGGGTGCTGGGTGCTAAGTACTCAGGGTGCTGGGTGCTCAGTACTCAGGGTGCTGGGTTCTCAGTACTCAGGGTGCTGGGTGCTCAGTACTCGGGGTGCTGGGTGCTCAGTACTCAGGGTGCTGGGTGCTCAGTGCTCGGGGTGCTGGGTGCTCAGTGCTCAGGGTGATCGGTGCTCAGTGCTCAGGGTGCTGGCTGCTCAGTCCTCAGGGTGCTCAGTGCTCAAGGTGCTGGGTGCTCAGTGCTCGGGGTGCTCGGTGCTCATTACTCAGGGTGCTGGGTGCTCAGTGCCCAGGGTGGTGGGTGCTCAGTTCTCAGGGTGCTGGGTTCTCAGTGCTCAGGGTGCTAGGTGCTGAGTCCTCAGGGTGCTCAGTACTCAGGGTGCTCAGTGCTCAGTACTCAGGGTGTTCAGTACTCAGGCTGCTGGGTGCTCAGTGCTCGGGGTGCTGGATGCTCAGTACTCAGGGTGCTCAGTAATCGGGGTGCTGGGTGCTCAGTACTCTGGTGCTGGGTGCTCTGTGCTCGGGGTGCTGGGTGCTCAGTGCTCAGGGTGATCGGTGCTCAGTGCTCAGGGTGCTGGCTGCTCAGTCCTCAGGGTGCTCAGTGCTCAAGGTGCTGGGTGCTCAGTACTCAGGGTGCTGAGTGCTCAGTACTCAGGGTGCTGGGTCCTCAGTACTCAGGGTGCTGGGTGCTCAGTACTCAGGGTGCTGGGTGCTCAGTGCTCAGGGTGATCTGTTCTCAGTACTCAGGTTGCTGGGTGCTCAGTGCTCGGGGTGCTGGGTGCTCAGAACTCGTTGTGCTCAGTGCTCAGTACTCAGGGTGCTGGGTGCTCAGTACTCAGGGTGCTGGGTGCTCAGTGCTCGGGGTGCTCGGTGCTCAGTACTCGGGGTGCTGGGTGCTCAGTACTCGGGGTGCTGGGTGCTCAGTGCTCAGGGTGCTGGGTGCTCAGTGCTCGGGGTGCTGGGTGCTCAGTGCTGAGGGTGGTGCTGGGTGCTCAGTACTCAGGGTGCTGGGTGCTCAGTGCTCAGGGTGCTGGGTGCTCAGTACTAAGGGTGCTGGGTGCTCAGTACTCAGGGTGCTCGGTGCTCAGTACTCAGGGTGCTGGGTGCTCAGTGCTCAGTGTGCTGGGTACTCAGTACTCAGGGTGCTGGGTGCTCAGTACTCAGGGTGCTGGGTGCTCAGTGCTCAGTGTGCTGGGTGCTCAGTGCTCAGGGTTATCGGTGCTCATTACTCAGGGTGCTCAGTACTCAGGGTGCTGGGTGCTCAGTGCTCGGGGTGCTTGGTGCTCAGTACTCGGGGTGCTGGGTGCTCTGTACTCAGGGTGCTGGGTGCTCAGTACTCAGTGTGCTGGGTGCTCAGTGCTCAGGGTGCTGCGTGCTCAGTACTCAGGGTGCTGGGTGCTCAATGCTCAGGGTGCTGGGTGCTCAGTGCTCAGGGTGCTGGGTGCTCAGTGCTCGGGGTGCTGGGTGCTCAGTGCTCGGGGTGCTGGTTGCTCAGTGCTCAGTGCTCAGGGTGCTGGGTGCTCAGTGCTCAGTGCTCAGGGTGCTGGTTGCTCAGTGCTCAGGGTGCTGGGTGCTCAGTACTCAGGGTGCTGGGTGCTCAGTGCACAGGGTGCTGGGTGCTCAGTACTCAGGGTGCTGGGTGCTCAGTACTCAGGGTGCTGGGTGCTCAGTACTCAGGGTGCTGGGTGCTCAGTGCTCGGGGTGCTGCGTGCTCAGTGCTCAGGGTGCTGGGTGCTCAGTGCTCAGGGTGCTGGGTGCTCAGTACTCAGGGTGCTGGGTGCTCAGTGCTTGGGGTGCTCGGTGCTCAGTACTCAAGGTCCTGGGTGCTCAGTGCTCAGGGTGCTGGGTGCTCAGTCCTCGGGGTGCTCCGTGCTCAGTGATCAGGGTGCTGGGTGCTCAGTACTCAGGGTGCTCGGTGCTCAGTACTCAGGGTTCTCAGTGCTCAGGACTCAGGGTGCTGGGTGCTCAGTGCTCAGGGTGCTGGGTGCTCAGTACTCAGGGTGCTCAGTGCTCAGTACTCGGGGTGCTTGGTGCACAGTACTCAGGGTGCTCAGTGCTCAGTACTCGGGGAGCTGGGTGCTCAGTGCTCAGGGTGCTCAGTGCTCAGTGCTCGGGGTGCTGGGTGCTCAGTGCTCGGGGCGCTGGGTGCTCAGTGCTCGGGGTGCTGGGTGCTCAGTACTCGGGGTGCTGGGTGCTCAGTGCTCAGGGTGCTCAGTGCTCAGTACTCAGTGCTCAGGGTGCTCAGTGCTCAGTGCTCAGGGTGCTGGGTGTTCAGTACTCAGGGTGCTGGGTGCTCAGTACTCAGGGTGCTGGGTGCTCAGTGCTTAGGGTGCTGGGTGCTCAGTACTCTGGGTGTTGGGTGCTCAGTACTCAGGGTGCTGGGTGCTCAGTGCTCGGGGTGCTTGGTGCTCAGTACTCAGGGTGCTGGGTGCTCAGTGCTCAGGGTGCTGGGTGCTCAGTGCTCAGGGTGCTGGGTGCTCAGTGCTCGGGGTGCTGGGTGCTCAGTGCTCGGGGTGCTGGGTGCTCAGTGCTCAGTGCTCAGGGTGCTGGGTGCTCAGTGCTCAGTGCTCAGGGTGCTTGGTGCTCAGTACTCAGGGTGCTGGGTGCTCAGTACTCAGGGTGCTGGGTGCTCAGTGCTCAGGGTGCTGGGTGCTCAGTACTCTGGGTGTTGTGTGCTCAGTACTCAGGGTGCTGGGTGCTCAGTACTCAGGGTGCTGTGTGCTCAGTGCTCAGGGTGCTGGGTGCTCAGTACTCAGGGTGCTCAGTGCTCAGTACTCGGGGTGCTTGGTGCTCAGTACTCAGGGTGCTCAGTGCTCAGTACTCGGGGTGCTCTGTGCTCAGTGCTCAGGGTGCTCAGTGCTCAGTGCTCGGGGTGCTGGGTGCTCAGTGCTCGGGGCGCTGGTTGCTCTGTGCTCAGGGTGCTGGGTGCTCAGTACTCGGGGTGCTGGGTGCTCAGTGCTCAGTGTGCTCAGTGCTCATTACTCAGTGCTCAGGGTGCTCAGTGCTCAGTGCTCAGGGTGCTGGGTGTTCAGTACTCAGGGTGCTGGGTGCTCAGTACTCAGGGTGCTGGGTGCTCAGTGCTTAGGGTGCTGGGTGCTCAGTACTCTGGGTGTTGGGTGCTCAGTACTCAGGGCGCTTGGTGCTCAGTGCTCAGGGTGCTGGGTGCTCAGTGCTCAGGGTGCTGGGTGCTCAGTACTCAGGGTGCTGGTTGCTCAGTGCCCAGGGTGCTGGGTGCTCAGTACTCAGGGCGCTGGGTGCTCAGTGCTCGGGGTGCTGGGTGCTCAGTGCTCAGGGTGCTGGGTGCTCAGTACTCAGGGTGCTGGGTGCTCAGTGCTCGGGGTGCTCGGTGCTCAGTACTCAAGGTGCTGGGTGCTCAGTGCTCAGGGAGCTGTGTGCTCAGTCCTCGAGGTGCACCGTGCTCAGTGATCAGGGTGCTGTGTGCTCAGTACTCAGGGTGCTCGGTGCTCAGTACTCAGGGTTCTCAGTGCTCCGTACTCAGGGGGCTGGGTGCTCAGTGCTCAGGTTGCTGGGTGCTCAGTATTCAGGGTGCTCGGTGCTCAGTACTCAGGGTTCTCAGTGCTCAGTACTCAGGGTGCTGGGTGCTCAGTACTCGGGGTGCTGGGTGCTCAGTGCTCAGGGTGCTCAGTGCTCAGTGCTCGGGGTGCTGGGTGCTCAGTGCTCAGTGCTCAGGGTGCTGGGTGTTCAGTACTCAAGGTGCTGGGTGCTCAGAACGCAGGGTGCTGGGTGCTCAGTGCTCAGGGTGCTCAGTGCTCAGTACTCAGTGCTCAGGGTGCTGGGTGTTCAGTACTCAGGGTGCTGGGTGTTCAGTACTCGGTGTGCTGGGTGCTCAGTGCTCAGGGTGCTCAGTGCTCAGTACTCAGTGCTCAGGGTGCTCAGTGCTCAGTGCTCAGGGTGCTGGGTGTTCAGTACTCAGGGTGCTGGGTGTTCAGTACTCGGTGTGCTGGGTGCTCAGTGCTCAGGGTGCTCAGTGCTCAGTACTCAGTGCTCAGGGTGCTCAGTGCTCAGTGCTCAGGGTGCTGGGTGTTCAGTACTCATGGTGCTGTGTGCTCAGTACTCAGGGTGCTGGGTGCTCAGTGCTCAGGGTGCTCGGTGCTCAGTACTCTGGGTGTTGGGTGCTCAGTACTCAGTGTGCTGGGTGCTCAGTGCTCAGGGTGCTGCGTGCTCAGTACTCAGGGTGCTGGGTGCTCAGTGCTCAGGGTGCTGGGTGCTCAGTGCTCAGGGTGCTGGGTGCTCTGTGCTCGGGGTGCTGGGTGCTCAGTGCTCGGGGTGCTGGTTGCTCAGTGCTCAGTGCTCAGGGTGCTGGGTGCTCAGTGCTCAGTGCTCAGGGTGCTGGTTGCTCAGTGCTCAGGGTGCTGGGTGCTCAGTACTCAGGGTGCTGGGTGCTCAGTGCACAGGGTGCTGGGTGCTCAGTACTCAGGGTGCTGGGTGCTCAGTACTCAGGGTGCTGGGTGCTAAGTACTCAGGGTGCTGGGTGCTCAGTGCTCGGGGTGCTGCGTGCTCAGTGCTCAGGGTGCTGGGTGCTCAGTGCTCAGGGTGCTGGGTGCTCAGTACTCAGGGTGCTGGGTGCTCAGTGCTTGGGGTGCTCGGTGCTCAGTACTCAAGGTGCTGGGTGCTCAGTGCTCAGGGTGCTGGGTGCTCAGTCCTCGGGGTGCTCCGTGCTCAATGATCAGGGTGCTGGGTGCTCAGTACTCAGGGTGCTCGGTGCTCAGTACTCAGGGTTCTCAGTGCTCAGGACTCAGGGTGCTGGGTGCTCAGTGCTCAGGGTGCTGGGTGCTCAGTACTCAGGGTGCTCAGTGCTCAGTACTCGGGGTGCTTGGTGCACAGTACTCAGGGTGCTCAGTGCTCAGTACTCGGGGAGCTGGGTGCTCAGTGCTCAGGGTGCTCAGTGCTCAGTGCTCGGGGTGCTGGGTGCTCAGTGCTCGGGGCGCTGGGTGCTCAGTGCTCGGGGTGCTGGGTGCTCAGTGCTCGGGGTGCTGGGTGCTCAGTGCTCAGGGTGCTCAGTGCTCAGTACTCAGTGCTCAGGGTGCTCAGTGCTCAGTGCTCAGGGTGCTGGGTGTTCAGTACTCAGGGTGCTGGGTGCTCAGGACTCAGGGTGCTGGGTGCTCAGTGCTTAGGGTGCTGGGTGCTCAGTACTCTGGGTGTTGGGTGCTCAGTACTCAGGGTGCTGGGTGCTCAGTGCTCGGGGTGCTGGGTGCTCAGTACTCAGGGTGCTCAGTGCTCAGTACTCGGGGTGCTTGGTGCTCAGTACTCAGGGTGCTCAGTGCTCAGTACTTGGGGTGCTCTGTGCTCAGTGCTCAGGGTGCTCAGTGCTCAGTGCTCGGGGTGCTTGGTGCTCAGTGCTCGGGGCGCTGGTTGCTCTGTGCTCGGGGTGCTGGGTGCTCAGTACTCGGGGTGCTGGGTGCTCAGTGCTCAGTGTGCTCAGTGCTCAGTACTCAGTGCTCAGGGTGCTCAGTGCTCAGTGCTCAGTGTGCTGGGTGTTCAGTACTCAGGGTGCTGGGTGCTCAGTACTCAGGGTGCTGGGTGCTCAGTGCTTAGGGTGCTGGGTGCTCAGTACTCTGGGTGTTGGGTGCTCAGTACTCAGGGCGCTTGGTGCTCAGTGCTCAGGGTGCTGGGTGCTCAGTGCTCAGGGTGCTGGGTGCTCAGTACTCAGGGTGCTGGGTGCTCAGTGCCCAGGGTGCTGGGTGCTCAGTACTCAGGGCGCTGGGTGCTCAGTGCTCGAGGTGCTGGGTGCTCAGTGCTCAGGGTGCTGGGTGCTCAGTACTCAGGGTGCTGGGTGCTCAGTGCTCGGGGTGCTCGGTGCTCAGTACTCAAGGTGCTGTGTGCTCAGTGCTCAGGGAGCTGGGTGCTCAGTCCTCGAGGTGCACCGTGCTCAGTGATCAAGGTGCTGTGTGCTCAGTACTCAGGGTGCTCGGTGCTCAGTACTCAGGGTTCTCAGTGCTCAGTACTCAGGGTGCTGGGTGCTCAGTACTCGGGGTGCTGGGTGCTCAGTGCTCAGGGTGCTCAGTGCTCAGTGCTCGGGGTGCTGGGTGCTCAGTGCTCAGTGCTCAGGGTGCTGGGTGTTCAGTACTCAAGGTGCTGGGTGCTCAGAACTCAGGGTGCTGGGTGCTCAGTGCTCAGGGTGCTCAGTGCTCAGTACTCAGTGCTCAGGGTCCTGGGTGTTCAGTACTCAGGGTGCTGGGTGTTCAGTACTCGGTGTGCTGGGTGCTCAGTGCTCAGGGTGCTCAGTGCTCAGTACTCAGTGCTCAGGGTGCTCAGTGCTCAGTGCTCAGGGTGCTGGGTGTTCAGTACTCAGGGTGCTGGGTGTTCAGTACTCGGTGTGCTGGGTGCTCAGTGCTCAGGGTGCTCAGTGCTCAGTACTCAGTGCTCAGGGTGCTCAGTGCTCAGTGCTCAGGGTGCTGGGTGTTCAGTACTCATGGTGCTGTGTGCTCAGTACTCAGGGTGCTGGGTGCTCAGTGCTCAGGGTGCTCGGTGCTCAGTACTCTGGGTGTTGGGTGCTCAGTGCTCAGGGTGCTGGGTGCTCAGTGCTCGGGGTGCTGGGTGCTCAGTGCTCGGGGTGCTAGTTGCTTAGTGCTCAGTGCTCAGGGTGCTGGGTGCTCAGTGCTCAGTGCTCAGGGTGCTGGTTGCTCAGTGCTCAGGGTGCTGGGTGCTCATTACTCAGGGTGCTGGGTGCTCAGTACTCAGGGTGCTGGGTGCTCAGTACTCAGGGTGCTGGGTGCTCAGTACTCAGGGTGCTGGGTGCTCAGTGCTCGGTGTGCTGGGTGCCCAGTGCTCAGTGTGCTGGGTGCTCAGTACTCAGGGTGCTGGGTGCTCAGTGCTTGGGGTGCTCGGTGCTCAGTACTCAAGGTGCTGGGTGCTCAGTGCTCAGGGTGCTGGGTGCTCAGTGCACAGGGTGCTGGGTGCTCAGTACTCAGGGTGCTGGGTGGTCAGTACTCAGGGTGCTGGGTGCTCAGTACTCAGGGTGCTGGGTGCTCAGTGCTCGGGGTGCTGCGTGCTCAGTGCTCAGGGTGCTGGGTGCTCAGTGCTCAGGGTGCTGGGTGCTCAGTACTCAGGGTGCTGGGTGCTCAGTGCTTGGGGTGCTCGGTGCTCAGTACTCAAGGTGCTGGGTGCTCAGTGCTCAGGGTGCTGGGTGCTCAGTCCTCGGGGTGCTCCGTGCTCAGTGATCAGGGTGCTGGGTGCTCAGTACTCAGGGTGCTCGGTGCTCAGTACTCAGGGTTCTCAGTGCTCAGGACTCAGGGTGCTGGGTGCTCAGTGCTCAGGGTGCTGGGTGCTCAGTACTCAGGGTGCTCAGTGCTCAGTACTCGGGGTGCTTGGTGCTCAGTGCTCGGGGCGCTGGTTGCTCTGTGCTCGGGGTGCTGGGTGCTCAGTACTCGGGGTGCTGAGTGCTCAGTGCTCAGTGTGCTCAGTGCTCAGTACTCAGTGCTCAGGGTGCTCAGTGCTCAGTGCTCAGGGTGCTGGGTGTTCAGTACTCAGGGTGCTGGGTGCTCAGTACTCAGGGTGCTGGGTGCTCAGTGCTTAGGGTGCTGGGTGCTCAGTACTCTGGGTGTTGGGTGCTCAGTACTCAGGGCGCTTGGTGCTCAGTGCTCAGGGTGCTGGGTGCTCAGTGCTCAGGGTGCTGGGTGCTCAGTACTCAGGGTGCTGGGTGCTCAGTGCCCAGGGTGCTGGGTGCTCAGTACTCAGGGCGCTGGGTGCTCAGTGCTCGGGGTGCTGGGTGCTCAGTGCTCAGGGTGCTGGGTGCTCAGTACTCAGGGTGCTGGGTGCTCAGTGCTCGGGGTGCTCGGTGCTCAGTACTCAAGGTGCTGGGTGCTCAGTGCTCAGGGAGCTGGGTGCTCAGTCCTCGAGGTGCACTGTGCTCAGTGATCAAGGTGCTGTGTGCTCAGTACTCAGGGTGCTCGGTGCTCAGTACTCAGGGTTCTCAGTGCTCCGTACTCAGGGGGCTGGGTGCTCAGTGCTCAGGTTGCTGGGTGCTCAGTATTCAGGGTGCTCGGTGCTCAGTACTCAGGGTTCTCAGTGCTCAGTACTCAGGGTGCTGGGTGCTCAGTACTCGGGGTGCTGGGTGCTCAGTGCTCAGGGTGCTCAGTGCTCAGTGCTCGGGGTGCTGGGTGCTCAGTGCTCAGTGCTCAGGGTGCTGGGTGTTCAGTACTCAAGGTGCTGGGTGCTCAGAACTCAGGGTGCTGGGTGCTCAGTGCTCAGGGTGCTCAGTGCTCAGTACTCAGTGCTCAGGGTGCTGGGTGTTCAGTACTAAGGGTGCTGGGTGTTCAGTACTCGGTGTGCTGGGTGCTCAGTGCTCAGGGTGCTCAGTGCTCAGTACTCAGTGCTCAGGGTGCTCAGTGCTCAGTGCTCAGGGTGCTGGGTGTTCAGTACTCAGGGTGCTGGGTGTTCAGTACTCGGTGTGCTGGGTTCTCAGTGCTCAGGGTGCTCAGTGCTCAGTACTCAGTGCTCAGGGTGCTCAGTGCTCAGTGCTCAGGGTGCTGGGTGTTCAGTACTCATGGTGCTGTGTGCTCAGTACTCAGGGTGCTGGGTGCTCAGTGCTCAGGGTGCTCGGTGCTCAGTACTCTGGGTGTTGGGTGCTCAGTGCTCAGGGTGCTGGGTGCTCAGTGCTCGGGGTGCTGGGTGCTCAGTGCTCGGGGTGCTGGTTGCTCAGTGCTCAGTGCTCAGGGTGCTGGGTGCTCAGTGCTCAGTGCTCAGGGTGCTGGTTGCTCAGTGCTCAGGGTGCTGGGTGCTCAGTACTCAGGGTGCTGGGTGCTCAGTACTCAGGGTGCTGGGTGCTCAGTACTCAGGGTGCTGGGTGCTCAGTACTCAGGGTGCTGGGTGCTCAGTGCTCGGGGTGCTGGGTGCCCAGTGCTCAGGGTGCTGGGTGCTCAGTACTCAGGGTGCTGGGTGCTCAGTGCTTGGGGTGCTCGGTGCTCAGTACTCAAGGTGCTGGGTGCTCAGTGCTCAGGGTGCTGGGTGCTCAGTGCACAGGGTGCTGGGTGCTCAGTACTCAGGGTGCTGGGTGGTCAGTACTCAGGGTGCTGGGTGCTCAGTACTCAGGGTGCTGGGTGCTCAGTGCTCGGGGTGCTGCGTGCTCAGTGCTCAGGGTGCTGGGTGCTCAGTGCTCAGGGTGCTGGGTGCTCAGTACTCAGGGTGCTGGGTGCTCAGTGCTTGGGGTGCTCGGTGCTCAGTACTCAAGGTGCTGGGTGCTCAGTGCTCAGGGTGCTGGGTGCTCAGTACTCGGGGTGCTCCGTGCTCAGTGATCAGGGTGCTGGGTGCTCAGTACTCAGGGTGCTCGGGGCTCAGTACTCAGGGTTCTCAGTGCTCAGGACTCAGGGTGCTGGGTGCTCAGTGCTCAGGGTGCTGGGTGCTCAGTACTCAGGGTGCTCAGTGCTCAGTACTCGGGGTGCTTGGTGCACAGTACTCAGGGTGCTCAGTGCTCAGTACTCGGGGTGCTGGGTGCTCAGTGCTCAGGGTGCTCAGTGCTCAGTGCTCGGGGTGCTGGGTGCTCAGTGCTCGGGGCGCTGGGTGCTCAGTGCTCGGGGTGCTGGGTGCTCAGTACTCGGGGTGCTGGGTGCTCAGTGCTCAGGGTGCTCAGTGCTCAGTACTCAGTGCTCAGGGTGCTCAGTGCTCAGTGCTCAGGGTGCTGGGTGTTCAGTACTCAGGGTGCTGGGTGCTCAGTACTCAGGGTGCTGGGTGCTCAGTGCTTTGGTTGCTGGGTGCTCAGTACTCTGGGTGTTGGGTGCTCAGTACTCAGGGTGCTGGGTGCTCAGTGCTCGGGTTGCTGGGTGCTCAGTACTCAGGGTGCTCAGTGCTCAGTACTCGGGGTGCTTGGTGCTCAGTACTCAGGGTGCTCAGTGCTCAGTACTCGGGGTGCTCTGTGCTCAGTGCTCAGGGTGCTCAGTGCTCAGTGCTCGGGGTGCTTGGTGCTCAGTGCTCGGGGCGCTGGTTGCTCTGTGCTCGGGGTGCTGGGTGCTCAGTACTCGGGGTGCTGGGTGCTCAGTGCTCAGTGTGCTCAGTGCTCAGTACTCAGTGCTCAGGGTGCTCAGTGCTCAGTGCTCAGGGTGCTGGGTGTTCAGTACTCAGGGTGCTGGGTGCTCAGTACTCAGGGTGCTGGGTGCTCAGTGCTTAGGGTGCTGGGTGCTCAGTACTCTGGGTGTTGGGTGCTCAGTACTCAGGGCGCTTGGTGCTCAGTGCTCAGGGTGCTGGGTGCTCAGTGCTCAGGGTGTTGGGTGCTCAGTACTCAGGGTGCTGGGTGCTCAGTGCCCAGGGTGCTGGGTGCTCAGTACTCAGGGCGCTGGGTGCTCAGTGCTCGGGGTGCTGGGTGCTCAGTGCTCAGGGTGCTGGGTGCTCAGTACTCAGGGTGCTGGGTGCTCAGTGCTCGGGGTGCTCGGTGCTCAGTACTCAAGGTGCTGGGTGCTCAGTGCTCAGGGAGCTGGGTGCTCAGTCCTCGAGGTGCACCGTGCTCAGTGATCAGGGTGCTGTGTGCTCAGTACTCAGGGTGCTCGGTGCTCAGTACTCAGGGTTCTCAGTGCTCCGTACTCAGGGGGGCTGGGTGCTCAGTGCTCAGGTTGCTGGGTGCTCAGTATTCAGGGTGCTCGGTGCTCAGTACTCAGGGTTCTCAGTGCTCAGTACTCAGGGTGCTGGGTGCTCAGTACTCGGGGTGCTGGGTGCTCAGTGCTCAGGGTGCTCAGTGCTCAGTGCTCGGGGTGCTGGGTGCTCAGTGCTCAGTGCTCAGGGTGCTGGGTGTTCAGTACTCAAGGTGCTGGGTGCTCAGAACTCAGGGTGCTGGGTGCTCAGTGCTCAGGGTGCTCAGTGCTCAGTACTCAGTGCTCAGGGTGCTGGGTGTTCAGTACTCAGGGTGCTGGGTGTTCAGTACTCGGTGTGCTGGGTGCTCAGTGCTCAGGGTGCTCAGTGCTCAGTACTCAGTGCTCAGGGTGCTCAGTGCTCAGTGCTCATGGTGCTGGGTGTTCAGTACTCAGGGTGCTGGGTGTTCAGTACTCGGTGTGCTGGGTGCTCAGTGCTCAGGGTGCTCAGTGCTCAGTACTCAGTGCTCAGGGTGCTCAGTGCTCAGTGCTCAGGGTGCTGGGTGTTCAGTACTCATGGTGCTGTGTGCTCAGTACTCAGGGTGCTGGGTGCTCAGTGCTCAGGGTGCTCGGTGCTCAGTACTCTGGGTGTTGGGTGCTCAGTACTCAGTGTGCTGGGTGCTCAGTGCTCAGGGTGCTGCGTGCTCAGTACTCAGGGTGCTGGGTGCTCAGTGCTCAGGGTGCTGGGTGCTCAGTGCTCAGGGTGCTGGGTGCTCAGTGCTCGGGGTGCTGGGTGCTCAGTGCTCGGGGTGCTGGTTGCTCAGTGCTCAGTGCTCAGGGTGCTGGGTGCTCAGTGCTCAGTGCTCAGGGTGCTGGTTGCTCAGTGCTCAGGGTGCTGGGTGCTCAGTACTCAGGGTGCTGGGTGCTCAGTACTCAGGGTGCTGGGTGCTCAGTACTCAGGGTGCTGGGTGCTCAGTACTCAGGGTGCTGGGTGCTCAGTGCTCGGGGTGCTGCGTGCTCAGTGCTCAGGGTGCTGGGTGCTCAGTGCTCAGGTTGCTGGGTGCTCAGTACTCAGGGTGCTGGGTGCTCAGTGCTTGGGGTGCTCGGTGCTCAGTACTCAAGGTGCTGGGTGCTCAGTGCTCAGGGTGCTGGGTGCTCAGTCCTCGGGGTGCTCCGTGCTCAGTGATCAGGGTGCTGGGTGCTCAGTACTCAGGGTGCTCGGTGCTCAGTACTCAGGGTTCTCAGTGCTCAGCACTCAGGGTGCTGGGTGCTCAGTGCTCAGGGTGCTGGGTGCTCAGTACTCAGGGTGCTCAGTGCTCAGTACTCGGGGTGCTTGGTGCACAGTACTCAGGGTGCTCAGTGCTCAGTACTCGGGGTGCTGGGTGCTCAGTGCTCAGGGTGCTCAGTGCTCAGTGCTCGGGGAGCTGGGTGCTCAGTGCTCGGGGCGCTGGGTGCTCAGTGCTCGGGGTGCTGGGTGCTCAGTATTCGGGGTGCTGGGTGCTCAGTGCTCAGGGTGCTCAGTGCTCAGTACTCAGTGCTCAGGGTGCTCAGTGCTCAGTGCTCAGGGTGCTGGGTGTTCAGTACTCAGGGTGCTGGGTGCTCAGTACTCAGGGTGCTGGGTGCTCAGTGCTTAGGGTGCTGGGTGCTCAGTACTCTGGGTGTTGGGTGCTCAGTACTCAGGGTGCTGGGTGCTCAGTGATCGGGGTGCTGGGTGCTCAGTGCTCAGGGTGCTCAGTGCTCAGTACTCAGTGCTCAGGGTGCTGGGTGCTCAGTGCTCGGGGTGCTGGGTGCTCAGTGCTCAGGGTGCTCAGTGCTCAGTAATCAGTGCTCAGGGTGCTGGGTGCTCAGTACTCAGGGTGCTGGGTGCTCAGTGCTTGGGGTGCTCGGTGCTCAGTACTCAGTGTGCTGGGTGCTCAGTACTCATGGTGCTGGGTGCTCAGTGCTCAGGGTGCTAGGTGCTCAGTCCTCAGGGTGCTCAGTACTCAGGGTGCTCAGTGCTCAGTGCTCAGTACTCAGGGTGCTGGGTGCTCAGTGCTCAGGGTGCTGGGTGCTAAGTACTCAGGGTGCTGGGTGCTCAGTACTCAGGGTGCTGGGTTCTCAGTACTCAGGGTGCTGGGTGCTCAGTACTCGGGGTGCTGGGTGCTCAGTACTCAGGGTGCTGGGTGCTCAGTGCTCGGGGTGCTGGGTGCTCAGTGCTCAGGGTGGTCGGTGCTCAGTACTCAGGGTGCTGGGTGCTCAGTACTCAGGGTGCTCAGTGCTCAGTACTCGGGGTGCTTGGGGCACAGTACTCAGGGTGCTCAGTGCTCAGTACTCGGGGTCCTGTGTGCTCAGTGCTCAGGGTGCTCAGTGCTCAGTGCTCGGGGTGCTGGGTGCTCAGTGCTCAGTGCTCAGGGTGCTGGGTGTTCAGTACTCAAGGTGCTGGGTGCTCAGTACTCAGGGTGCTGGGTGCTCAGTGCTCAGGGTGCTCAGTGCTCAGTACTCAGTGCTCAGGGTGCTGGGTGTTCAGTACTCAGGGTGCTGGGTGTTCAGTACTCGGTGTGCTGGGTGCTCAGTGCTCAGGGTGTTCAGTGCTCAGTAGTCAGTGCTCCGGGTGCTCAGTGCTCAGGGTGCTGGGTGTTCAGTACTCAGGGTGCTGGGTGTTCAGTACTCGGTGTGCTGGGTGCTCAGTGCTCAGGGTGCTCAGTGCTCAGTACTCAGTGCTCAGGGTGCTCAGTGCTCAGTGCTCAGGGTGCTGGGTGTTCAGTACTCAGGGTGCTGGGTGCTCAGTGCTCAGGGTGCTGGGTGCTCAGTGCTCAGGGTGCTGGGTGCTCAGTGCTCGGGGTGCTGGGTGCTCAGTGCTCGGGGTGCTGGGTGCTCAGTGCTCAGTGCTCTGGGTGCTGGGTGCTCAGTGCTCAGTGCTCAGGGTGCTGGTTGCTTAGTACTCAGGGTGCTGGGTGCTCAGTGCTTGGGGTGCTCGGTGCTCAGTACTCAAGGTGCTGGGTGCTTAGTGCTCAGGGTGCTGGGTGCTCAGTCCTTGGGGTGCTCCGTGCTCAGTGATTAGGGTGCTGGGTGCTCAGTGCTCAGGGTGCTGGGTGCTCAGTACTCAGGGTGCTGGGTGCTCAGGGCTCAGGGTGCTGGGTGATCAGTACTCAGGGTGCTGGGTGTTCAGTACTCAGGGTGCTGGGTGCTCAGTACTCAGGGTGCTGGGTGCTCAGTACTCAGGGTGCTGGGTGCTTAGTGTTCGAGGTGCTCGGTGCTCAGTACTCAAGGTGCTGGGTGCTCAGTGCTCAGGGTGCTGGGTGCTCAGTCCTCGGGGTGCTCCGTGCTCAGGGTGCTGGGTGCTCAGTGCTCAGGGTGCTGGGTGCTCAGTGCTCGGGGTGCTGGGTGCTGAGTGCTCAGTGTGCTGGGTGCTCAGTGCTCAGGGTCCTGGGTGCTCAGTACTCAGGGTGCTGGGTGCTTAGTACTCAGGGTGCTCAGTGCTCAGTACACAGGGTGCTGGGTGCTCAGTGCTCGGTGTGCTGGGTGCTCAGTGCTCAGTACTCAGGGTGCTGGGTGCTCAGTGCTCGGGGTGCTGGGTGCTCAGTACTCAGCGTGCTGGGTGCTCAGTACTCAGGGTGCTGGGTGCTCAGTGCTCAGGGTGCTGGGTGCTCAGTGCTCAGGGTGCTGGGTGATCAGTGATCGGGGTGCTGGGTGCTCAGTACTCAGGGTGCTCAGTGCTCGGGGAGCTCGGTGCTCAGTACTCAGGGTGCTGGGTGCTCAGTACTCAGTGCTCGGGGTCCTGGGTGCTCCGTGCTCGGGGTGCTGGGTGCTCAGTGCTCTGGGTGCTTAGTGCTCAGTACTCAGCGTGCTGGGTGCTCAGTACTCAGGGTGCTGGGTGCTCATTCTCGGGGTGCTGGGTGCTCAGTGCTCGGGGTGCTGGGAGCTCAGTACTCAGGGTGCTGGGGGCTCAGTACTCAGGGTGCTCTGTGCTCAGTACTCAGGGTGCTCGGTTCTCAGTACTCAGCGTGCTGGGTGCTCATTCTCGGGGTGCTGGGTGCTCAGTGCTCGGGGTGCTGGGTGCTCAGTACTCAGGGTGCTGGGGGCTCAGTACTCAGGGTGCTGGTTGCTCAGTAATCAGGGTGATCTGTTCTCAGTACTCAGGGTACTGGGTGCTCAGTACTCAGGGTGCTGGGTGCTCAGTGCTCGGGGTGCTCGGTGCTCAGTACTCGGGGTGCTGTGTGCTCAGTACTCGGGGAGCTGGGTGCTCAGTGCTCAGGGTTCTGGGTGCTCAGTGCTTGGGGTGCTGCGTGCTCAGTGCTGAGGGTGATGGCTGCTCAGTGCTCAGGTTGCTGGGTGCTCAGTACTCAGAGTCGTCGGTGCTCAGTACTCAGGGTGCTCAGTGCTCAGTACTCAGGGTGCTGGGTGCTCAGTGCTGAGGGTGCTGGGTGCTCAGTGCTCAGGGTGCTGGGTGCTCAGTACTCAGTGTGCTGGGTGCTCAGTGCTCAGGGTGCTGGGTGCTCAGTACTCAGGGTGCTGGGTGCTCAGTGCTCAGGGTGATCAGTGCTCAGTACTCAGGGTGCTGGGTGCTCAGTCCTCAGGGTCCTCAGTACTCAGGGTGCTGGGTGCTCAGTGCTCAGTACTCAGGGTGCTCAGTACTCAGTGTGCCGGGTGCTCAGTGCTCGGGTTGCTGGGTGCTCAGTACTCAGGGTGCTGGGTGCTCAGTACTTGGCGTGCTGGGTGCTCCGTACTGAGGATGCTGGGTGCTCAGTGCTCGGGGTGCTGGGTGCTCAGTGCTCAGGGTGATCGGTGCTCAGTGCTCAGGTTGCTGGGTGCTCAGTCCTCAGGGTGCTCAGTGCTCAGGGTGCTGGGTGCTCAGTGCTCGGTGCTCAGTACTCAGTGTGCTGAGTGCTCAGTACTCAGGGTGCTGGGTGCTCAGTACTCAGGGTGCTGGGTGCTCAGTACTCAGGGTGCTGTGTTCTCAGTGCTCAGGGTGCTGGGTGCTCAGTGCTCAGGGTGCTGGGTGCTCAGTGCTCGGGGTGCTGGGTGCTCAGTGCTCGGGGTGCTGGGTGCTCAGTGCTCAGTGCTCAGGGTGCTGGGTGCTCAGTGCTCAGTGGTCATGGTGCTGGTCGCTCAGTACTCAGGGTGCTGGGTGCTCAGTACTCAGGGTGCTGGGTGCTCAGTGCTCAGGGTGCTGGGTGCTCAGTACTCAGGGTGCTGGGTGCTCAGTACTCAGGGTGCTTGGTGCTCAGTACTCAGGGTGCTGGGTGCTCAGTGCTCGGGGTGCTGCGTGCTCAGTGCTCAGGGTGCTGGGTGCTCAGTGCTCAGGGTGCTGGTTGCTCAGTACTCAGGGTGCTGGGTGTTCAGTGCTCGGGGTGCTAGGTGCTCAGTACTCAAGGTGCTGGGTGCTCAGTGCTCATGGTGCTGGGTGCTCAGTACTCAGGGTGCTCGGTGCTCAGGACTCAGGGTGCTCAGTGCTCAGTACTCGGGGTGCTTGGTGCTCAGTGCTCAGGGAGCTCAGTGCTCAGTGCTCGGGGTGCTGGGTGCTCAGTGCTCGGGGCGCTGGGTGCTCAGTGCTCGGGGTGCTGGGTGCTCAGTACTCAGGGTGCTCAGTGCTCAGTGCTCAGGGTGCTGGGTGCTCAGTACTCAGGGTGCTCAGTGCTCTGTACTCGGGGTGCTGGGTGCTCAGTGCTCAGGGTGCTCAGTGCTCAGTGCTCGGGGTGCTGGGTGCTCAGTGCTCGGGGCGCTGGGTGCTCAGTGCTCGGGGTGCTGGGTGCTCAGTACTCGGGGTGCTGGGTGCTCAGTGCTCAGGGTGCTCAGTGCTCAGTACTCAGTGCTCAGGGTGCTCAGTGCTCAGTGCTCAGGGTGCTGGGTGTTCAGTACTCAGGGTGCTGGGTGCTCAGTACTCAGGGTGCTGGGTGCTCAGTGCTCAGGTTGCTGGGTGCTCAGTACTCTGGGTGTTGGGTGCTCAGTACTCAGGGTGCTGGGTGCTCAGTGCTCGGGGTGCTGGGTGCTCAGTGCTCAGGGTGCTGGGTGCTCAGTACTCAGGGTGCTTTGTGCTCAGTACTCAGGGTGCTGGGTGCTTAGTGCTCGAGGTGCTCGGTGCTCAGTACTCAAGGTGCTGGGTGCTCAGTGCTCAGGGTGCTGGGTGCTCAGTCCTCGGGGTGCTACGTGCTCAGGGTGCTGGGTGCTCAGTGCTCAGGGTGCTGGGTGCTCAGTGCTCGGGGTGCTGGGTGCTGAGTGCTCAGGGTGCTGGGTGCTCAGTGCTCGGGGTGCTCGGTGCTCAGTGCTCAGGGTCCTGGGTACTCAGTACTCAGGGTGCTGGGTGCTTAGTACTCAGGGTGCTCAGTGCTCAGTACACAGGGTGCTGGGTGCTCAGTGCTCGGGGTGCTGGGTGCTCAGTGCTCAGTACTCTGTGTGCTGTGTGCTCAGTGCTCGGGGTGCTTTGTGCTCAGTACTCAGCGTGCTGGGTGCTCAGTACTCAGGGTGCTGGGTGCTCAGTGCTCAGGGTGCTGGGTGCTCAGTGCTCAGGGTGCTGGGTGCTCAGTGCTCAGGGTGCTGGGTGCTCAGTGCTCAGGGTGCTGGGTGTTCAGTACTCAGGGTGCTGGGTGCTCAGTGCTCAGGGTGCTGGGTGCTCAGTGCTCAGGGTGCTGGGTGCTCAGTACTCAGGGTGCTGGGTGCTCAGTGCTCAGGGTGCAGGGTACTCAGTGCTCAGGGTGCTCGGTGCTCAGTACTCGGGGTGTTGGGTGCTCATTCTCGGGGTGCTGGATGCTCACTTCTCGGGGTGCTGGGTGCTCAGTACTCAGGGTGCTGGGTGCTCAGTGCTCAGGGTGCTGGGTGCTCAGTACTCAGGGTGCTGGGTGCTCAGGGCTCAGGGTGCTGGGTGATCAGTACTCAGGGTGCTGGGTGCTCAGGGCTCAGGGTGCTGGGTGCTCAGTACTCAGGGTGCTGGGAGCTCAGTGCTCAGGGTGATCGGTGCTCAGTACTCAGGGTGCTCAGTACTCAGGGTGCTGGGTGCTTAGTGCTCGGGGTGCTTGGTGCTCAGTACTCAGGGTGCTGGGTGCTCAGTGCTCGGGGTGCTGGGTGGTCAGTGCTCAGGGTGATCGGTGCTCAGTACTCAGGGTGCTGGGTGCTCAGTGCTCAGGGTGCTGGGTGCTCAGTCCTCAGGGTGCTCAGTGCTCAGGGTGCTGGGTGCTCAGTGCTCGGGGTGCTGGGTGCTCAGTGCTCAGTGCTCAGGGTGCTGGGTGCTCAGTGCTCAGTGCTCAGGGTGCTGGTTGCTCAGTATTCAGGGTGCTGGGTGCTCAGTACTCAGGGTGCTGGGTGCTCAGTGCTCAGGGTGCTGGGTGCTCAGTACTCAGGGTGCTGTGTGATCAGTGCTCGGGGTGCTGGGTGCTCAGTGCTCAGGGTGCTGGGTGCTCAGTGCTCAGGGTGCTGGGTGCTCAGTACTCAGGGTGCTGGGTGTTCAGTGCTCGGGGTGCTCGGTGCTCAGTACTCAAGGTGCTGGGTGCTCAGTGCTCAGGGTGCTGGGTGCTCAGTGATCAGGGTGCTGGGTGCTCAGTACTCAGGGTGCTGGGTGCTCAGTGCTCGGGGTGCTCGGTGCTCAGTACTCAGGGTGCTGGGTGGTCAGTACTCGGGGTGCTGGGTGCTCAGTGCTCAGGGTGCTGGGTGCTCAGTGCTCGGGGTGCTGGGTGCTCAGTGCTGAGGGTTTTGCTGGGTGCTCAGTACTCAGGGTGCTGGGTGCTCAGTGCTCAGGGTGCTGGGTGCTCAGTACTAAGGGTGCTGGGTGCTCAGTACTCAGGGTGCTCGGTGCTCAGTACTCAGGGTGCTGGGTGCTCAGTGCTCAGTGTGCTGGGTACTCAGTACTCAGGGTGCTGGGTGCTCAGTACTCAGGTTGCTGGGTGCTCAGTGCTCAGTGTGCTGGGTGGTCAGTGCTCATGGTGCTGGGTGCTCAGTACTCAGGGTGCTGGGTGCTCAGTGCTCAGGGTGATCGGTGCTCATTACTCAGGGTGCTCAGTACTCAGGGTGCTGGGTGCTCAGTGCTCGGGGTGCTGGGTGCTCAGTACTCAGGGTGCTGGGTGCTCTGTACTCAGGGTGCTGGGTGCTCAGTGCTCGGGGTCCTGGGTGCTCAGTGCTCAGGGTGATCGGTGCTCAGTACTCAGTGTGCTGGGTGCTCAGTGCTCAGGGTGCTGGGTGCTCAGTCCTCAGGATGCTCAGTGCTCAGGGTGCTGGGTGCTCAGTGCTCGGGGTGCTCGGTGCTCAGTACTCAGGGTGCTAAGTGCTCAGTACTGAGGGTGCTGGGTGCTCAGTGCTCAGTGTGCTGGGTGCTCAGTACTCATGGTGCTTGGTGCTCAGTACTCAGGGTGCTCAGTGCTCACTGCTCAGGGTGCTGGGTGTTCAGTACTCAGGGTGCTGTGTGCTCAGTACTCAGGGTGCTGGGTGCTCAGTGCTCAGGGTGCTCGGTGCTCAGGACTCTGGGTGTTGGGTGCTCAGTACTCAGTGTGCTGGGTGTTCAGTGCTCAGGGTGCTGCGTGCTCAGTACTCAGGGTGCTGGGTGCTCAGTGCTCAGGGTGCTGGGTGCTCAGTGCTCAGAGTGCTGGGTGCTCAGTGCTCGGGGTGCTGGGTGCTCAGTGCTCGGGGTGCTGGGTGCTCAGTGCTCAGTGCTCAGGGTGCTGGGTGCTCAGTGCTCAGTGCTCAGGGTGCTGCGTGCTCAGTACTCAGGGTGCTGGGTGCTCAGTGCTCAGGGTGCTGGGTGCTCAGTGCTCAGGGTGCTGGGTGCTCAGTACTCTGGGTGTTGGGTGCTCAGTACTCAGGGTGCTGGGTGCTCAGTACTCAGGGTGCTGGGTGCTCAGTGCTCAGGGTGCTGGGTGCTCAGTACTCAGGGTGCTCAGTGCTCAGTACTCGGGGTGCTTGGTGCTCAGTACTCAGGGTGCTCAGTGCTCAGTACTCGGTGTGCTCGGTGCTCAGTTCTCAGGGTGCTGGGGGCTCAGTGCTCGGGGTGCTGGGTGCTGAGTGCTCAGGGTGCTGGGGGCTCAGTGCTCGGGGTGCTCGGTGCTCAGTGCTCACGGTCCTGGGTGCTCAGTACTCAGGGTGCTGGGTGCTTAGTACTCAGGGTGCTTAGTGCTCAGTACACAGGGTGCTGGGTGCTCAGTGCTCGGGGTGCTGGGTGCTCAGTGCTCAGTACTCAGGGTGCTGGGTGCTCAATGCTCGGGGTGCTGAGTGCTCAGTACTCAGGGTGCTGGGTGCTCAGTACTCAGGGTGCTGGCTGCTCAGTGCTCAGGGTGCTGGGTGCTCAGTGCTCCGGGTGCTGGGTGCTCAGTGATCGGGGTGCTGGGTGCTCAGTTCTCAGGGTGCTCAGTGCTCAGTGCTCGGGGTGCTGGGTGCTCAGTGCTTGGGGAGCTTGGTGCTCAGTGCTCAGAGTGCTGGGTGCTCAGTACTGAGTGTGCTGTGTGCTCAGTGCTCAGTAGTCAGCGTGCTGGGTGCTCAGTGCTCAGAGTGTTGGGTGCTCAGTACTCAGGGTGCTGGGTGCTCAGTACTCAGTGCTCATGGTGCTCAGTGCTCAGGGTGCTGGGTGCTCACGGTGCTGGGTGCTCAGTGCTCGGGGTGCTGGGTGCTCAGTGCTCAGGGTGCTGGGTGCTCAGTGCTCAGTGCTCAGGGTGCTGTGTGCTCAGTGCTCAGTGCTCAGGGTGCTGGGTGTTCAGTACTCAGGGTGCTGGGTGCTCAGTACTCAGGGTACTTGGTGCTCAGTGCACTGGGTGCTGGGTGCTCAGTGCTCAGGGTGCTGGAAGCTCAGTACTCAGGGTGCTGGGTGCTCAGTACTCAGGGTGCTCGGTGCTCAGTACTCAGGGTGCTGGGTGCTCAGTGCCCAGGGTGCTGGGTGCTCAGTACTCAGGGTGCTGGGTGCTCAGTACTCAGGGTGCTGGGTGCTCAGTGCTCAGGGTGCTAGGTGCTCAGTCCTCAGGGTGCTCAGTACTCAGGGTGCTCAGTGCTCAGTACTCAGGGTGTTCAGTACTCAGGGTGCTGGGTGCTCAGTGCTCGGTGTGCTGGGTGCTCAGTACTCAGGGTGCTCAGTGCTCAGTACTCGGGGTGCTGGGTGCTCAGTACTCAGGGTGCTCAGTGCTCAGTACTCGGTGTGCTGGGTGCTCAGTGCTCAGGGTGCTCAGTGCTCAGTGCTCGGGGTGCTGGGTGCTCAGTGCTTGGGGAGCTGGGTGCTCAGTGCTCGGAGTGCTGGGTGCTCAGTACTGAGGATGCTGTGTGCTCAGTGCTCAGTACTCAGCGTGCTTTGTGCTCAGTGCTCAGAGTGTTGGGTGCTCAGTACTCAGGGTGCTGGGTGCTCAGTGATCAGGGTGCTAAGTGCTCAGGGTGCTGGGTGCTCAGGGTGCTGGGTGCTCAGTGCTCGGGGTGCTGGGTGCTCAGTGCTCAGGGTGCTGGGTGCTCAGTGCTCAGTGCTCAGGGTGTTGGGTGCTCAGTGCTCAGTGCTCAGGGTGCTGGATGCTCAGTACTCAGGGTGCTGGGTGCTCAGTACTCAGGGTGCTCGGTGCTCAGTACTCAGGGTGCTGGATGCTCAGTGCCCAGGGTGCTGGGTGCTCAGTACTCAGGGTGCTGGATGCTCAGTGCTCAGGGTGCTAGGTGCTCAGTCCTCAGGGTGCTCAGTACTCAGGGTGCTCAGTGCTCACTGCTCAGTACTCAGGGTGTTCAGTACTCAGGGTGCTGGGTGCTCAGTGCTCGGGGTGCTGGATGCTCAGTACTCAGGGTGCTGGGTGCTCAGTACTCGGGGTGCTGGGTGCTCAGTACTCAGCGTACTGGGTGCTCTGTGCTCGGGGTGCTGGGTGCTCAGTGCTCAGGGTGATCGGTGCTCAGTGCTCAGGGTGCTGGCTGCTCAGTCCTCAGGGTGCTCAGTGCTCAAGGTGCTGGGTGCTCAGTACTCAGGGTGCTGAGTGCTCAGTACTCAGGGTGCTGGGTCCTCAGTACTCAGGGTGCTGGGTGCTCAGTACTCAGGGTGCTGGGTGCTCAGTGCTCAGGGTGATCTGTTCTCAGTACTCAGGTTGCTGGGTGCTCAGTGCTCGGGGTGCTGGGTGCTCAGAACTCGTTGTGCTCAGTGCTCAGTACTCAGGGTGCTGGGTGCTCAGTTCTCAGGGTGCTGGGTGCTCAGTGCTCGGGGTGCTCGGTGCTCAGTACTCGGGGTGCTGGGTGCCCAGTACTCGGGGTGCTGGGTGCTCCGTGCTCAGGGTGCTGGGTGCTCAGTGCTCGGGGTGCTGGGTGCTCAGTGCTGAGGGTGGTGCTGGGTGCTCAGTACTCAGGGTGCTGGGTGCTCAGTGCTCGGGGTGCTCGGTGCTCAGTACTCGGGGTGCTGGGTGCTCAGTACTCGGGGTGCTGGGTGCTCAGTGCTCAGGGCGCTGGGTGCTCAGTGCTCGGGGTGCTGGGTGCTCAGTGCTGAGGGTGGTGCTGGGTGCTCAGTACTCAGGGTGCTGGGTGCTCAGTGCTCAGGGTGCTGGGTGCTCAGTACTAAGGGTGCTGGGTGCTCAGTACTCAGTGTGCTCAGTGCTCAGTGCTCAGGGTGCTGGGTGCTCAGTGCTTGGGGAGCTGGGTGCTCAGTGCTCGGAGTGCTGGGTGCACAGTACTGAGGGTGCTGTGTGCTCAGTGCTCAGTACTCAGCGTGCTTTGTGCTCAGTGCTCAGAGTGTTGGGTGCTCAGTACTCAGGGTGCTGGGTGCTCAGTGCTCAGGGTGCTCAGTGCTTAGGGTGCTGGGTGCTCAGGGTGCTGGGTGCTCAGTGCTCGGGGTGCTGGGTGCTCAGTGCTCAGGGTGCTGGGTGCTCAGTGCTCAGTGCTCAGGGTGTTGGGTGCTCAGTGCTCAGTGCTCAGGGTGCTGGGTGTTCAGTACTCAGGGTGCTGGGTGCTCAGTACTCAGGGTGCTTGGTGCTCAGTGCTCAGGGTGCTGGGTGCTCAGTGCTCAGGGTGCTGGATGCTCAGTACTCAGGGTGCTGGGTGCTCAGTACTCAGGGTGCTCGGTGCTCAGTACTCAGGGTGCTGGGTGCTCAGTGCCCAGGGTGCTGGGTGCTCAGTACTCAGGGTGCTGGGTACTCAGTGCTCAGGGTGCTAGGTGCTCAGTCCTCAGGGTGCTCAGTACTCAGGGTGCTCAGTGCTCAGTGCTCAGTACTCAGGGTGTTCAGTACTCAGGGAGCTGGGTGCTCAGTGCTCGGGGTGCTGGATGCTCAGTACTCAGGGTGCTGGGTGCTCAGTACTCGGGGTGCTGGGTGCTCAGTACTCAGGGTGCTGGGGGCTCTGTGCTCGGGGTGCTGGGTGCTCAGTGCTCAGGGTGAGCGGTGCTCAGTGCTCAGGGTGCTGGCTGCTCAGTCCTCAGGGTGCTCAGTGCTCAAGGTGCTGGGTGCTCAGTACTCAGGGTGCTGAGTGTTCAGTACTCAGGGTGCTGGGTCCTCAGTACTCAGGGTGCTGGGTGCTCAGTACTCAGGGTGCTGGGTGCTCAGTGCTCAGGGTGATCTGTTCTCAGTACTCAGGTTGCTGGGTGCTCAGTGCTCGGGGTGCTGGGTGCTCAGAACTCGTTGTGCTCAGTGCTCAGTACTCAGGGTGCTGGGTGCTCAGTACTCAGGGTGCTGGGTGCTCAGTGCTCGGGGTGCTCGGTGCTCAGTACTCGGGGTGCTGGGTGCTCAGTATTCGGGGTGCTGGGTGCTCAGTGCTCAGGGTGCTGGGTGCTCAGTGCTCGGGGTGCTGGGTGCTCAGTGCTGAGGGTGGTGCTGGGTGCTCAGTACTCAGGGTGCTGGGTGCTCAGTGCTCAGGGTGCTGGGTGCTCAATACTAAGGGTGCTGGGTGCTGAGTGCTCAGTGTGCTGGGTGCTCAGTGCTCGGGGTGCTCGGTGCTCAGTGCTCACGGTCCTGGGTGCTCAGTACTCAGGGTGTTGGGTGCTTAGTACTCAGGGTGCTTAGTGCTCAGTACACAGGGTGCTGGGTGCTCAGTGCTCGGGGTGCTGGGTGCTCAGTGCTCAGTACTCAGGGTGCTGGGTGCTCAGTGCTCGGGGTGCTGAGTGCTCAGTACTCAGCGTGCTGGGTGCTCAGTACTCAGGGTGCTGGGTGCTCAGTGCTCAGGGTGCTGGGTGCTCAGTGCTCCGGGTGCTGGGTGCTCAGTGATCGGGGTGCTGGGTGATCAGTGCTCAGGGTGCTCAGTGCTCAGTGCTCGGGATGCTGGGTGCTCAGTGCTTGGGGAGCTTGGTGCTCAGTGCTCGGAGTGCTGGGTGCTCAGTGCTGAGGGAGCTGTGTGCTCAGTGCTCAGTAGTCAGCGTGCTGGGTGCTCAGTGCTCAGAGTGTTGGGTGCTCAGTACTCAGGGTGCTGGGTGCTCAGTGCTCAGTGCTCATGGTGCTCAGTGCTCAGGGTGCTGGGTGCTCAGGGTGCTGGGTGCTCAGTGCTCGGGGTGCTGGGTGCTCAGTGCTCAGGGTGCTGGGTGCTCAGTGCTCAGTGCTCAGGGTGCTGTGTGCTCAGTGCTCAGTGCTCAGGGTGCTCGGTGTTCAGTACTCAGGGTGCTGGGTGCTCAGTACTCAGGGTACTTGGTGCTCAGTGCTCAGGGTGCTGGGTGCTCAGTGCTCAGGGTGCTGGATGCTCAGTACTCAGGGTGCTGTGTGCTCAGTACTCAGGGTGCTCTTTGCTCAGTACTCAGGGTGCTGGGTGCTCAGTGCCCAGGGTGCTGGGTGCTCAGTACTCAGGGTGCTGGGTGCTCGGTACTCAGGGTGCTGGGTGCTCAGTGCTCAGGGTGCTAGGTGCTCAGTCCTCAGGGTGCTCAGTACTCAGGGTGCTCAGTGCTCAGTGCTCAGTACTCAGGGTGTTCAGTACTCAGGGTGCTGGGTGCTCAGTGCTCGGGGTGCTGGGTGCTCAGTACTCAGGGTGCTCAGTGCTCAGTACTCGGGGTGCTGGGTGCTCAGTACTCAGGGTGCTCAGTGCTCAGTACTCGGTGTGCTGGGTGCTCAGTGCTCAGGGTGCTCAGTGCTCAGTGCTCGGGGTGCTGGGTGCTCAGTGCTTGGGGAGCTGGGTGCTCAGTGCTCGGAGTGCTGGGTGCTCAGTACTGAGGGTGCTGTGTGCTCAGTGCTCAGTACTCAGCGTGCTGGGTGCTCAGTGCTCAGAGTGTTGGGTGCTCAGTACTCAGGGTGCTGGGTGCTCAGTGCTCAGGGTGCTCAGTGCTCAGGGTGCTGGCTGCTCAGTACTCAGGGTGCTCAGTGCTCAAGGTGCTGGGTGCTCAGTACTCAGGGTGCTGAGTGCTCAGTACTCAGGGTGCTGGGTCCTCCGTACTCAGGGTGCTGGGTGCTCAGTACTCAGGGTGCTGGGTGCTCAGTGCTCAGGGTGATCTGTTCTCAGTACTCAGATTGCTGGGTGCTCTGTGCTCGGGGTGCTGGGTGCTCAGAACTCGTTGTGCTCAGTGCTCAGTACTCAGGGTGCTGGGTGCTCAGTACTCAGGGTGCTGGGTGCTCAGTGCTCGGGGTGCTCGGTGCTCAGTACTCGGGGTGCTGGGTGGTCAGTACTCGGGGTGCTGGGTGCTCAGTGCTCAGGGTGCTGGGTGCTCAGTGCTCGGGGTGCTGGGTGCTCAGTGCTGAGGGTGGTGCTGGGTGCTCAGTACTCAGGGTGCTGGGTGCTCAGTGCTCAGGGTACTGGGTGCTCAGTACTAAGGGTGCTGGGTGCTCAGTACTCAGGGTGCTCGGTGCTCAGTACTCAGGGTGCTGGGTGCTCAGTGCTCAGTGTGCTGGGTACTCAGTACTCAGGGTGCTGGGTGCTCAGTACTCAGGGTGCTGGGTGCTCAGTGCTCAGTGTGCTGGGTGGTCAGTGCTCAGGGTGCTGGGTGCTCAGTACTCAGGGTGCTGGGTGCTCAGTGCTCAGGGTGATCGGGGCTCATTACTCAGGTTGCTCAGTACTCAGGGTGCTGGGTGCTCAGTGCTCGGGGTGCTGCGTGCTCAGTACTCAGGGTGCTGGGTGCTCTGTACTCAGGGTGCTGGGTGCTCAGTGCTCGGGGTCCTGGGTGCTCAGTGCTCAGGGTGATCGGTGCTCAGTACTCAGGATGCTGGGTGCTCAGTGCTCAGGGTGCTGGGTGCTCAGTCCTCAGGATGCTCAGTGCTCAGGGTGCTGGGTGCTCAGTGCTCGGGGTGCTCGGTGCTCAGTACTCAGGGTGCTAAGTGCTCAGTACTGAGGGTGCTGGGTGCTCAGTGCTCAGTGTGCTGGGTGCTCAGTACTCATGGTGCTGGGTGCTCAGTACTCAGGGTGCTCAGTGCTCACTGCTCAGGGTGCTGGGTGTTCAGTACTCAGGGTGCTGTGTGCTCAGTACTCAGGGTGCTGGGTGCTCAGTGCTCAGGGTGCTCGGTGCTCAGGACTCTGGGTGTTGGGTGCTCAGTACTCAGTGTGCTGGGTGCTCAGTGCTCAGGGTGCTGCGTACTCAGTACTCAGGGTGCTGGGTGCTCAGTGCTCAGGGTGCTGGGTGCTCAGTGCTCAGAGTGCTGGGTGCTCAGTGCTCGGGGTGCTGGGTGCTCAGTGCTCGGGGTGCTGGGTGCTCAGTGCTCAGTGCTCAGGGTGCTGGGTGCTCAGTGCTCAGTGCTCAGGGTGCTGGGTGCTCAGTACTCAGGGTGCTGGGTTCTCAGTACTCAGGGTGCTGGTTGCTCAGTTCTCAGGGTGCTGGGTGCTCAGTACTCTGGGTGTTGGGTGCTCAGTACTCAGGGTGGTGGGTGCTCTGTACTCAGGGTGCTGGGTGCTCAGTGCTCAGGGTGCTGGGTGCTCAGTACTCAGGGTGCTCAGTGCTCAGTACTCGGGGTGCTTGGTGCTCAGTACTCAGGGTGCTCAGTGCTCAGTACTCGGGGTGCTCAGTGCTCAGTTCTCAGGGTGCTGGGTGCTCAGTGCTCGGGGTGCTGGGTGCTGAGTGCTCAGGGTGCTGGGTGCTCAGTGCTCGGGGTGCTCGGTGCTCAGTGCTCACGGTCCTGGGTGCTCAGTACTCAGGGTGCTGGGTGCTTAGTACTCAGGGTGCTTAGTGCTCAGTACACAGGGTGCTGTGTGCTCAGTGCTCGGGGTGCTGGGTGCTCAGTGCTCAGTACTCAGGGTGCTGGGTGCTCAATGCTCGGGGTGCTGAGTGCTCAGTACTCAGCGTGCTGGGTGCTCAGTACTCAGGGTGCTGGGTGCTCAGTGCTCAGGGTGCTGGGTGCTCAGTGCTCCGGGTGCTGGGTGCTCAGTGATCGGGGTGCTGGGTGCTCAGTGCTCAGGGTGCTCAGTGCTCAGTGCTCGGGGTGCTGGGTGCTCAGTGCTTGGGGAGCTTGGTGCTCAGTGCTCAGAGTGCTGTGTGCTCAGTACTGAGGGTGCTGTGTGCTCAGTGCTCAGTAGTCAGCGTGCTGGGTGCTCAGTGCTCAGAGTGTTGGGTGCTCAGTACTCAGGGTGCTGGGTGCTCAGTGCTCAGTGCTCATGGTGCTCAGTGCTCAGGGTGCTGGGTGCTCAGGGTGCTGGGTGCTCAGTGCTCGGGGTGCTGGGTGCTCAGTGCTCAGGGTGCTGGGTGCTCAGTGCTCAGTGCTCAGGGTGCTGTGTGCTCAGTGCTCAGTGCTCAGGGTGCTGGGTGTTCAGTACTCAGGATGCTGGGTGCTCAGTACTCAGGGTACTTGGTGCTCAGTGCTCAGGGTGCTGGGTGCTCAGTGCTCAGGGTGCTGGATGCTCAGTACTCAGGGTGCTGGGTGCTCAGTACTCAGGGTGCTCGGTGCTCAGTACTCAGGCTGCTGGGTGCTCAGTGCCCAGGGTGCTGGGTGCTCAGTACTCAGGGTGCTGGGTGCTCAGTACTCAGGGTGCTGGGTGCTCAGTGCTCAGGGTGCTAGGTGCTCAGTCCTCAGGGTGCTCAGTACTCAAGGTGCTCAGTGCTCAGTGCTCAGTACTCAGGGTGTTCAGTACTCAGGGTGCTGGGTGCTCATTGCTCGGTGTGCTGGGTGCTCAGTACTCAGGGTGCTCAGTGCTCAGTACTCGGGGTGCTGGGTGCTCAGTACTCAGGGTGCTCAGTGCTCAGTACTCGGTGTGCTGGGTGCTCAGTGCTCAGGGTGCTCAGTGCTCAGTGCTCGGGGTGCTGGGTGCTCAGTGCTTGGGGAGCTGGGTGCTCAGTGCTCGGAGTGCTGGGTGCTCAGTACTGAGGGTGCTGTGTGCTCAGTGCTCAGTACTCAGCGTGCTTTGTGCTCAGTGCTCAGAGTGTTGGGTGCTCAGTACTCAGGGTGCTGGGTGCTCAGTGCTCAGGGTGCTCAGTGCTCAGGGTGCTGGGTGCTCAGGGTGCTGGGTGCTCAGTGCTCGGGGTGCTGGGTGCTCAGTGCTCAGGGTGCTGGGTGCTCAGTGCTCAGTGCTCAGGGTGTTGGGTGCTCAGTGCTCAGTGCTCAGGGTGCTGGGTGTTCAGTACTCAGGGTGCTGGGTGCTCAGTACTCAGGGTGCTTGGTGCTCAGTGCTCAGGGTGCTGGGTGCTCAGTGCTCAGGGTGTTGGATGCTCAGTAATCAGGGTGCTGGGTGCTCAGTACTCAGGGTGCTCGGTGCTCAGTACTCAGGGTGCTGGATGCTCAGTGCCCAGGGTGCTGGGTGCTCAGTACTCAGGGTGCTGGGTGCTCAGTGCTCAGGGTGCTAGGTGCTCAGTCCTCAGGGTGCTCAGTACTCAGGGTGCTCAGTGCTCAGTGCTCAGTACTCAGGGTGTTCAGTACTCAGGGTGCTGGGTGCTCAGTGCTCGGGGTGCTGGATGCTCAGTACTCAGGGTGCTGGGTGCTCAGTACTCGGGGTGCTGGGTGCTCAGTACTCAGGGTGCTGGGTGCTCTGTGCTTGGGGTACTGGGTGCTCAGTGCTCAGGGTGATCGGTGCTCAGTGCTCAGGGTGCTGGCTGCTCAGTCCTCAGGGTGCTCAGTGCTCAAGGTGCTGGGAGCTCAGTACTCAGGGTGCTGAGTGCTCAGTACTCAGGGTGCTGGGTGCTCAGTGCTCAGGGTGATCTGTTCTCAGTACTCAGGTTGCTGGGTGCTCAGTGCTCGGGGTGCTGGGTGCTCAGAACTCGTTGTGCTCAGTGCTCAGTACTCAGGGTGCTGGGTGCTCAGTACTCAGGGTGCTGGGTGCTCAGTGCTCGGGGTGCTCGGTGCTCAGTACTCGGGGTGCTGGGTGCTCAGTACTCGGGGTGCTGGGTGCTCAGTGCTCAGGGTGCTGGGTGCTCAGTGCTCGGGGTGCTGGGTGCTCAGTGCTGAGGGTGGTGCTGGGTGCTCAGTACTCAGGGTGCTGGGTGCTCAGTGCTTGGGGAGCTGGGTGCTCAGTGCTCGGAGTGCTGGTTGCTCAGTACTGAGGGTGCTGTGTGCTCAGTGCTCAGTACTCAGCGTGCTTTGTGCTCAGTGCTCAGAGTGTTGGGTGCTCAGTGCTCAGGGTGCTCAGTGCTTAGGGTGCTGGGTGCTCAGGGTGCTGGGTGCTCAGTGCTCGGGGTGCTGGGTGCTCAGTGCTCAGGGTGCTGGGTGCTCAGTGCTCAGTGCTCAGGGTGTTGGGTGCTCAGTGCTCAGGGTGCTGGGTGCTCAGTACTCAGCGTGCTGGGTGCTCAGTACTCAGCGTGCTTTGTGCTCAGTGCTCAGAGTGTTTGGTGCTCAGTGCTCAGGGTGCTCAGTGCTTAGGGTGCTGGGTGCTCAGGGTGCTGGGTGCTCAGTACACAGGGTGCTGGGTGCTCAGTGCTCGGGGTGCTGGGTGCTCAGTGCTCAGTACTCAGGGTGCTGGGTGCTCAATGCTCGGGGTGCTGAGTGCTCAGTACTCAGCGTGCTGGGTGCTCAGTACTCAGGGTGCTGGGTGCTCAGTGCTCAGGGTGCTGGGTGCTCAGTGCTCCGGGTGCTGGGTGCTCAGTGATCGGGGTGCTGGGTGCTCAGTGCTCAGGGTGCTCAGTGCTCAGTGCTCGGGGTGCTGGGTGCTCAGTGCTTGGGGAGCTTGGTGCTCAGTGCTCAGAGTGCTGTGTGCTCAGTACTGAGGGTGCTGTGTGCTCAGTGCTCAGTAGTCAGCGTGCTGGGTGCTCAGTGCTCAGAGTGTTGGGTGCTCAGTACTCAGGGTGCTGGGTGCTCAGTGCTCAGTGCTCATGGTGCTCAGGGCTCAGGGTGCTGGGTGCTCAGGGTGCTGGGTGCTCAGTGCTCGGGGTGCTGGGTGCTCAGTGCTCAGGGTGCTGGGTGCTCAGTGCTCAGTGCTCAGGGTGCTGTGTGCTCAGTGCTCAGTGCTCAGGGTGCTGGGTGTTCAGTACTCAGGGTGCTGGGTGCTCAGTACTCAGGGTACTTGGTGCTCAGTGCTCAGGGTGCTGGGTGCTCAGTGCTCAGGGTGCTGGATGCTCAGTACTCAGGGTGCTGGGTGCTCAGTACTCAGGGTGCTCGGTGCTCAGTACTCAGGCTGCTGGGTGCTCAGTGCCCAGGGTGCTGGGTGCTCAGTACTCAGGGTGCTGGGTGCTCAGTACTCAGGGTGCTGGGTGCTCAGTGCTCAGGGTGCTAGGTGCTCAGTCCTCAGGGTGCTCAGTACTCAAGGTGCTCAGTGCTCAGTGCTCAGTACTCAGGGTGTTCAGTACTCAGGGTGCTGGGTGCTCATTGCTCGGTGTGCTGGGTACTCAGTACTCAGGGTGCTCAGTGCTCAGTACTCGGGGTGCTGGGTGCTCAGTACTCAGGGTGCTCAGTGCTCAGTACTCGGTGTTCTGGGTGCTCAGTGCTCAGGGTGCTCAGTGCTCAGTGCTCGGGGTGCTGGGTGCTCAGTGCTTGGGGAGCTGGGTGCTCAGTGCTCGGAGTGCTGGGTGCTCAGTACTGAGGGTGCTGTGTGCTCAGTGCTCAGTACTCAGCGTGCTTTGTGCTCAGTGCTCAGAGTGTTGGGTGCTCAGTACTCAGGGTGCTGGGTGCTCAGTGCTCAGGGTGCTCAGTGCTCAGGGTGCTGGGTGCTCAGGGTGCTGGGTGCTCAGTGCTCAGGGTGCTGGGTGCTCAGTACTCAGCGTGCTGGGTGCTCAGTACTCAGCGTGCTTTGTGCTCAGTGCTCAGAGTGTTTGGTGCTCAGTGCTCAGGGTGCTCAGTGCTTAGGGTGCTGGGTGCTCAGGGTGCTGGGTGCTCAGTACACAGGGTGCTGGGTGCTCAGTGCTCGGGGTGCTGGGTGCTCAGTGCTCAGTACTCAGGGTGCTGGGTGCTCAATGCTCGGGGTGCTGAGTGCTCAGTACTCAGCGTGCTGGGTGCTCAGTACTCAGGGTGCTGGGTGCTCAGTGCTCCGGGTGCTGGGTGCTCAGTGCTCCGGGTGCTGGGTGCTCAGTGATCGGGGTGCTGGGTGCTCAGTGCTCAGGGTGCTCAGTGCTCAGTGCTCGGGGTGCTGGGTGCTCAGTGCTTGGGGAGCTTGGTGCTCAGTGCTCAGAGTGCTGTGTGCTCAGTACTGAGGGTGCTGTGTGCTCAGTGCTCAGTAGTCAGCGTGCTGGGTGCTCAGTGCTCAGAGTGTTGGGTGCTCAGTACTCAGGGTGCTGGGTGCTCAGTGCTCAGTGCTCATGGTGCTCAGTGCTCAGGGTGCTGGGTGCTCAGGGTGCTGGGTGCTCAGTGCTCGGGGTGCTGGGTGCTCAGTGCTCAGGGTGCTGGGTGCTCAGTGCTCAGTGCTCAGGGTGCTGTGTGCTCAGTGCTCAGTGCTCAGGGTGCTGGGTGTTCAGTACTCAGGGTGCTGGGTGCTCAGTACTCAGGGTACTTGGTGCTCAGTGCTCAGGGTGCTGGGTGCTCAGTGCTCAGGGTGCTGGATGCTCAGTACTCAGGGTGCTGGGTGCTCAGTACTCAGGGTGCTCGGTGCTCAGTACTCAGGCTGCTGGGTGCTCAGTGCCCAGGGTGCTGGGTGCTCAGTACTCAGGGTGCTGGGTGCTCAGTACTCAGGGTGCTGGGTGCTCAGTGCTCAGGGTGCTAGGTGCTCAGTCCTCAGGGTGCTCAGTACTCAAGGTGCTCAGTGCTCAGTGCTCAGTACTCAGGGTGTTCAGTACTCAGGGTGCTGGGTGCTCATTGCTCGGTGTGCTGGGTGCTCAGTACTCAGGGTGCTCAGTGCTCAGTACTCGGGGTGCTGGGTGCTCAGTACTCAGGGTGCTCAGTGCTCAGTACTCGGTGTTATGGGTGCTCAGTGCTCAGGGTGCTCAGTGCTCAGTGCTCGGGGTGCTGGGTGCTCAGTGCTTGGGGAGCTGGGTGCTCAGTGCTCGGAGTGCTGGGTGCTCAGTACTGAGGGTGCTGTGTGCTCAGTGCTCAGTACTCAGCGTGCTTTGTGCTCAGTGCTCAGAGTGTTGGGTGCTCAGTACTCAGGGTGCTGGGTGCTCAGTGCTCAGGGTGCTCAGTGCTCAGGGTGCTGGGTGCTCAGGGTGCTGGGTGCTCAGTGCTCGGGATGCTGGGTGCTCAGTGCTCAGGGTGCTGGGTGCTCAGTGCTCAGTGCTCAGGGTGTTGGGTGCTCAGTGCTCAGTGCTCAGGGTGCTGGGTGTTCAGTACTCAGGGTGCTGGGTGCTCAGTACTCAGGGTGCTTGGTGCTTAGTGCTCAGGGTGCTGGGTGCTCAGTGCTCAGGGTGCTGGATGCTCAGTAATCAGGGTGCTGGGTGCTCAGTACTCAGGGTGCTCGGTGCTCAGTACTCAGGGTGCTGGATGCTCAGTGCCCAGGGTGCTGGGTGCTCAGTACTCAGGGTGCTGGGTGCTCAGTGCTCAGGGTGCTAGGTGCTCAGTCCTCAGGGTGCTCAGTACTCAGGGTGCTCAGTGCTCAGTGCTCAGTACTCAGGGTGTTCAGTACTCAGGGTGCTGGGTGCTCAGTGCTCGGGGTGCTGGATGCTCAGTACTCAGGGTGCTGGGTGCTCAGTACTCGGGGTGCTGGGTGCTCAGTACTCAGGGTGCTGGGTGCTCTGTGCTCGGGGTGCTGGGTGCTCAGTGCTCAGGGTGATCGGTGCTCAGTGCTCAGGGTGCTGGCTGCTCAGTCCTCAGGGTGCTCAGTGCTCAAGGTGCTGGGTGCTCAGTACTCAGGGTGCTGAGTGCTCAGTACTCAGGGTGCTGGGTGCTCAGTGCTCAGGGTGATCTGTTCTCAGTACTCAGGTTGCTGGGTGCTCAGTGCTCGGGGTGCTGGGTGCTCAGAACTCGTTGTGCTCAGTGCTCAGTACTCAGGGTGCTGGGTGCTCAGTACTCAGGGTGCTGGGTGCTCAGTGCTCGGGGTGCTCGGTGCTCAGTACTCGGGGTGCTGGGTGCTCAGTACTCGGGGTGCTGGGTGCTCAGTGCTCAGGGTGCTGGGTGCTCAGTGCTCGGGGTGCTGGGTGCTCAGTGCTGAGGGTGGTGCTGGGTGCTCAGTACTCAGGGTGCTGGGTGCTCAGTGCTTGGGGAGCTGGGTGCTCAGTGCTCGGAGTGCTGGTTGCTCAGTACTGAGGGTGCTGTGTGCTCAGTGCTCAGTACTCAGCGTGCTTTGTGCTCAGTGCTCAGAGTGTTGGGTGCTCAGTGCTCAGGGTGCTCAGTGCTTAGGGTGCTGGGTGCTCAGGGTGCTGGGTGCTCAGTGCTCGGGGTGCTGGGTGCTCAGTGCTCAGGGTGCTGGGTGCTCAGTGCTCAGTGCTCAGGGTGTTGGGTGCTCAGTGCTCAGGGTGCTGTATGTTCAGTACTCAGGGTGCTGGGTGCTCAGTACTCAGGGTGCTTGGTGCTCAGTGCTCAGGGTGCTGGGTGCTCAGTGCTCAGGGTGCTGGATGCTCAGTACTCAGGGTGCTGGGTGCTCAGTACTCAGGGTGCTCGGTGCTTAGTACTCAGGGTGCTGGGTGCTCAGTGCCCAGGGTGGTGGGTGCTCAGTACTCAGGGTGCTGGGTGCTCAGTGCTCAGGGTGCTAGGTGCTGAGTCCTCAGGGTGCTCAGTACTCAGGGTGCTCAGTGCTCAGTGCTCAGTACTCAGGGTGTTCAGTACTCAGGCTGCTGGGTGCTCAGTGCTCGGGGTGCTGGATGCTCAGTACTCAGGGTGCTGGGTGCTCAGTACTCGGGGTGCTGGGTGCTCAGTACTCTGGTGCTGGGTGCTCTGTGCTCGGGGTGCTGGGTGCTCAGTGCTCAGGGTGATCTGTTCTCAGTACTCAGGTTGCTGGGTGCTCAGTGCTCGGGGTGCTGGGTGCTCAGTGCTGAGGGTGGTGCTGGGTGCTCAGTGCTCAGGGTGCTGGGTGCTCAGTACTAAGGGTGCTGGGTGCTCAGTACTCAGGGTGCTCGGTGCTCAGTACTCAGGGTGCTGGGTGCTCAGTGCTCAGTGTGCTGGGTGCTCAGTACTCAGGGTGCTGGGTGCTCAGTGCTCAGTGTGCTGGGTGGTCAGTGCTCAGGGTGCTGGGTGCTCAGTACTCAGGGTGCTGGGTGCTCAGTGCTCAGGGTGATCAGTGCTCATTACTCAGGTTGCTCAGTACTCAGGGTGCTGGGTGCTCAGTGCTCGGGGTGCTGGGTGCTCAGTACTCAGGGTGCTGGGTGCTCTGTACTCAGGGTGCTGGGTGCTCAGTGCTCGGGGTCCTGGGTGCTCAGTGCTCAGGGTGATCGGTGCTCAGTACTCAGGGTGCTGGGTGCTCAGTGCTCAGGGTGCTGGGTGCTCAGTCCTCAGGATGCTCAGTGCTCAGGGTGCTGGGTGCTCAGTGCTCGGGGTGCTCGGTGCTCAGTACTCAGGGTGCTAAGTGCTCAGTACTGAGGGTGCTGGGTGCTCAGTGCTCAGTGTGCTGGGTGCTCAGTACTCATGGTGCTGGGTGCTCAGTACTCAGGGTGCTCAGTGCTCACTGCTCAGGGTGCTGGGTGTTCAGTACTCAGGGTGCTGTGTGCTCAGTACTCAGGGTGCTGGGTGCTCAGTGCTCAGGGTGCTCGGTGCTCAGGACTCTGGGTGTTGGGTGCTCAGTACTCAGTGTGCTGGGTGCTCAGTGCTCAGGGTGCTGCGTGCTCAGTACTCAGGGTGCTGGGTGCTCAGTGCTCAGGGTGCTGGGTGCTCAGTGCTCAGAGTGCTGGGTGCTCAGTGCTCGGGGTGCTGGGTGCTCAGTGCTCGGGGTGCTGGGTGCTCAGTGCTCAGTGTTCAGGGTGCTGGGTGCTCAGTGCTCAGTGCTCAGGGTGCTGGGTGCTCAGTACTCAGGGTGCTGGGTTCTCAGTACTCAGGGTGCTGGTTGCTCAGTGCTCAGGGTGCTGGGTGCTCAGTACTCTGGCTGTTGGGTGCTCAGTACTCAGGGTGCTGGGTGCTCTGTACTCAGGGTGCTGGGTGCTCAGTGCTCAGGGTGCTGGGTGCTCAGTACTCAGGGTGCTCAGTGCTCAGTACTCGGGGTGCTCGGTGCTCAGTTCTCAGGGTGCTGGGTGCTCAGTGCTCGGGGTGCTGGGTGCTGAGTGCTAAGGGTGCTGGGTGCTCAGTGCTCGGGGTGCTCGGTGCTCAGTGCTCACGGTCCTGGGTGCTCAGTACTCAGGGTGCTGGGTGCTTAGTACTCAGGGTGCTTAGTGCTCAGTACACAGGGTGCTGGGTGCTCAGTGCTCGGGGTGCTGCGTGCTCAGTGCTCAGTACTCAGGGTGCTGGGTGCTCAATGCTCGGGGTGCTGAGTGCTCAGTACTCAGCGTGCTGGGTGCTCAGTACTCAGGGTGCTGGGTGCTCAGTGCTCAGGGTGCTGGGTGCTCAGTGCTCCGGGTGCTGGGTGCTCAGTGATCGGGGTGCTGGGTGCTCAGTGCTCAGGGTGCTCAGTGCTCAGTGCTCGGGGTGCTGGGTGCTCAGTGCTTGGGGAGCTTGGTGCTCAGTGCTCAGAGTGCTGAGTGCTCAGTACTCAGCGTGCTGGGTGCTCAGTACTCAGGGTGCTGTGTTCTCAGTGCTCAGGGTGCTGGGTGCTCAGTGCTCAGGGTGCTGGGTGCTCAGTGCTCGGGGTGCTGGGTGCTCAGTGCTCGGGGTGCTGGGTGCTCAGTGCTCAGTGCTCAGGGTGCTGGGTGCTCAGTGCTCAGTGGTCATGGTGCTGGTCGCTCAGTACTCAGGGTGCTGGGTGCTCAGTACTCAGGGTGCTGGGTGCTCAGTGCTCAGGGTGCTGGGTGCTCAGTACTCAGGGTGCTGGGTGCTCAGTACTCAGGGTGCTTGGTGCTCAGTACTCAGGGTGCTGGGTGCTCAGTGCTCGGGGTGCTGCGTGCTCAGTGCTCAGGGTGCTGGGTGCTCAGTGCTCAGGGTGCTGGTTGCTCAGTACTCAGGGTGCTGGGTGTTCAGTGCTTGGGGTGCTAGGTGCTCAGTACTCAAGGTGCTGGGTGCTCAGTGCTCATGGTGCTGGGTGCTCAGTACTCAGGGTGCTCGGTGCTCAGGACTCAGGGTTCTCAGTGCTCAGTACTCAGGGTGCTGGGTGCTCAGTGCTCAGGGTGCTGGGTGCTCAGTACTCAGGGTGCTCAGTGCTCAGTACTCGGGGTGCTTGGTGCTCAGTGCTCAGGGTGCTCAGTGCTCAGTGCTCGGGGTGTTGGGTGCTCAGTGCTCGGGGCGCTGGGTGCTCAGTGCTCGGGGTGCTGGGTGCTCAGTACTCAGGGTGCTCAGTGCTCAGTGCTCAGGGTGCTGGGTGCTCAGTACTCAGGGTGCTCAGTGCTCTGTACTAGGGGTGCTGGGTGCTCAGTGCTCAGGGTGCTCAGTGCTCAGTGCTCGGGGTGCTGGGTGCTCAGTGCTCGGGGCGCTGGGTGCTCAGTGCTCGGGGTGCTGGGTGCTCAGTACTCGGGGTGCTGGGTGCTCAGTGCTCAGGGTGCTCAGTGCTCAGTACTCAGTGCTCAGGGTGCTCAGTGCTCAGTGCTCAGGGTGCTGGGTGTTCAGTACTCAGGGTGCTGGGTGCTCAGTACTCAGGGTGCTGGGTGCTCAGTGCTCAGGTTGCTGGGTGCTCAGTACTCTGGGTGTTGGGTGCTCAGTACTCAGGGTGCTGGGTGCTCAGTGCTCGGGGTGCTGGGTGCTCAGTGCTCAGGGTGCTGGGTGCTCAGTACTCAGGGTGCTTTGTGCTCAGTACTCAGGGTGCTGGGTGCTTAGTGCTCGAGGTGCTCGGTGCTCAGTACTCAAGGTGCTGGGTGCTCAGTGCTCAGGGTGCTGGGTGCTCAGTCCTCGGGGTGCTACGTGCTCAGGGTGCTGGGTGCTCAGTGCTCAGGGTGCTGGGTGCTCAGGGCTCGGGGTGCTGGGGGCTGAGTGCTCAGGGTGCTGGGTGCTCAGTGCTCAGGGTGCTGGGTGCTCAGTGCTCGGGGTGCTGGGTGCTGAGTGCTCAGGTTGCTCGGTGCTCAGTGCTCAGGGTCCTGGGTACTCAGTACTCAGGGTGCTGGGTGCTTAGTACTCAGGGTGCTCAGTGCTCAGTACACAGGGTGCTGGGTGCTCAGTGCTCGGGGTGCTGGGTGCTCAGTGCTCAGTACTCTGTGTGCTGGGTGCTCAGTGCTCGGGGTGCTGGGTGCTCAGTACTCAGCGTGCTGGGTGCTCAGTACTCAGGGTGCTGGGTGCTCAGTGCTCAGGGTGCTGGGTGCTCAGTGCTCAGGGTGCTGGGTACTCAGTGATCGGGGTGCTGTGTGCTCAGTACTCAGGGTGCTCAGTGCTCGGGGAGCTCGGTGCTCAGTACTCAGGGTGCTGGGTGCTCAGTACTCAGTGCTCGGTGTCCTGGGTGCTCCGTGCTCGGGGTGCTGGTTGATCAGTGCTCTGGGTGCTTAGTACTCAGTACTCAGGGTGCTGGGTGCTCAGTACTCAGGGTGCTGGGTGCTCATTCTCGGGGTGCTGGCTGCTCAGTGCTCGGGGTGCTCGGTTCTCAGTACTCAGGGTGCTGGGGGCTCAGTACTCAGGGTGCTGGGTGCTCAGTACTCAGGGTGCTCGGTTCTCAGTACTCAGGGTGCTGGGTGCTCATTCTCGGGGTGCTGGGTGCTCAGTACTCAGGGTGCTGGGTGCTCAGTGCTCGGGGTTCTGGGTGCTCAGTGCTCAGGGTGATCGGTGCTCAGTACTTAGGGTGCTGGGTGCTCAGTGCTCAGGGTGCTGGGTGCTCAGTCCTCAGGGTGCTCAGTGCTCAGGGTGCTGGGTGCTCAGTGCTCGTGGTGCTCGGTGCTCAGTACTCAGGGTGCTGAGTGCTCAGTACTCAGGGTGCTGGGTGCTCACTACTCAGGGTGCTGGGTGCTCAGTGCTCAGGGTTCTGGGTGATCAGTGCTCAGGGTGCTGGGTGCTCAGTGCTCGGGGTGCTGGGTGCTCAGTACTCAGTGTCCTGGGTGCTAAGTGCTCAGGGTGCTGGGTGCTCAGTGCTCGGGGCGCTGGGTGCACAGTGCTCGGGGTGCTCGGAGCTCAGTACTCAGGGTGCTGGGTGCTCAGTGCTCGGGGTGATCGGTGCTCAGTACTCAGGGTGCTGGGTGCTCAGTGCTCGGGATGCTCGGTGCTCAGTACGTTGGGTGCTCACTACTCAGGGTGCTGGGTGCTCAGTGCTTGGGTGATCGGTGCTCAGTACTCAGGGTGCTGGGTGCTCAGTGCTCGGGGTGCTCTGTGGTCAATACGTTGGGTGCTCACTACTCAGGTGCTGGGTGCTCAGTGCTCAGGGTTCTGGGTGCTCAGTGCTCAGGGTGCTGTGTGCTCAGTGCTCAGGGTGCTGGGTGTTCAGTACTCAGGGTGCTGGGTGCTCAGTGCTCAGGGTGCTGGGTGCTCAGTACTCAGGGTGCTGGGTGCTCAGTACTCAGGGTGCTGGGTGCTCAGTGCTCAGGGTGCAGGGTACTCAGTGCTCAGGGTGCTCGGTGCTCAGTACTCGGGGTGCTGGGTGCTCATTCTCGGGGTGCTGGATGCTCACTGCTCGGGGTGCTGGGTGCTCAGTACTCAGGGTGCTGGGTGCTCAGTGCTCAGGGTGCTGGGTGCTCAGTACTCAGGGTGCTGGGTGCTCAGGGCTCAGGGTGCTGGGTGATCAGTACTCAGGGTGCTGGGTGCTCAGGGCTCAGGGTGCTGGGTGCTCAGTACTCAGGGTGCTGGGAGCTCAGTGCTCAGGGTGATCGGTGCTCAGTACTCAGGGTGCTCAGTACTCAGGGTGCTGGGTGCTCAGTGCTCGGGGTGCTTGGTGCTCAGTACTCAGGGTGCTGGGTGCTCAGTGCTCGGGGTGCTGGGTGGTCAGTGCTCAGGGTGATCGGTGCTCAGTACTCAGGGTGCTGGGTGCTCAGTTCTCAGGGTGCTGGGTGCTCAGTCCTCAGGGTGCTCAGTGCTCAGGGTGCTGGGTGCTCAGTGCTCGGGGTGCTGGGTGCTCAGTGCTCAGTGCTCAGGGTGCTGGGTGCTCAGTGCTCAGTGCTCAGGGTGCTGGTTGCTCAGTATTCAGGGTGCTGGGTGCTCAGTACTCAGGGTGCTGGGTGCTCAGTGCTCAGGGTGCTGGGTGCTCAGTACTCAGGGTGCTGGGTGATCAGTGCTCGGGGTGCTGGGTGCTCAGTGCTCAGGGTGCTGGGTGCTCAGTGCTCAGGGTGCTGGGTGCTCAGTACTCAGGGTGCTGGGTGTTCAGTGCTCGGGGTGCTCGGTGCTCAGTACTCAAGGTGCTCGGTGCTCAGTGCTCAGGGTGCTGGGTGCTCAGTGATCAGGGTGCTGGGTGCTCAGTACTCAGGGTGCTGGGTGCTCAGTGCTCGGGGTGCTCGGTGCTCAGTACTCAGGGTGCTGGGTGGTCAGTACTCGGGGTGCTGGGTGCTCAGTGCTCAGGGTGCTGGGTGCTCAGTGCTCGGGGTGCTGGGTGCTCAGTGCTGAGGGTTTTGCTGGGTGCTCAGTGCTCAGGGTGCTGGGTGCTCAGTACTAAGGGTGCTGGGTGCTCAGTACTCAGGGTGCTCGGTGCTCAGTACTCAGGGTGCTGGGTGCTCAGTGCTCAGTGTGCTGGGTACTCAGTACTCAGGGTGCTGGGTGCTCAGTACTCAGGTTGCTGGGTGCTCAGTGCTCCGGGTGCTGGGTGCTCAGTGATCGGGGTGCTGGGTGCTCAGTGCTCAGGGTGCTCAGTGCTCAGTGCTCGGGGTGCTGGGTGCTCAGTGCTTGGGGAGCTTGGTGCTCAGTGCTCAGAGTGCTGTGTGCTCAGTACTGAGGGTGCTGTGTGCTCAGTGCTCAGTAGTCAGCGTGCTGGGTGCTCAGTGCTCAGAGTGTTGGGTGCTCAGTACTCAGGGTGCTGGGTGCTCAGTGCTCAGTGCTCATGGTGCTCAGTGCTCAGGGTGCTGGGTGCTCAGGGTGCTGGGTGCTCAGTGCTCGGGGTGCTGGGTGCTCAGTGCTCAGGGTGCTGGGTGCTCAGTGCTCAGTGCTCAGGGTGCTGTGTGCTCAGTGCTCAGTGCTCAGGGTGCTGGGTGTTCAGTACTCAGGGTGCTGGGTGCTCAGTACTCAGGGTACTTGGTGCTCAGTGCTCAGGGTGCTGGGTGCTCAGTGCTCAGGGTGCTGGATGCTCAGTACTCAGGGTGCTGGGTGCTCAGTACTCAGGGTGCTCGGTGCTCAGTACTCAGGCTGCTGGGTGCTCAGTGCCCAGGGTGCTGGGTGCTCAGTACTCAGGGTGCTGGGTGCTCAGTACTCAGGGTGCTGGGTGCTCAGTGCTCAGGGTGCTAGGTGCTCAGTCCTCAGGGTGCTCAGTACTCAAGGTGCTCAGTGCTCAGTGCTCAGTACTCAGGGTGTTCAGTACTCAGGGTGCTGGGTGCTCATTGCTCGGTGTGCTGGGTGCTCAGTACTCAGGGTGCTCAGTGCTCAGTACTCGGGGTGCTGGGTGCTCAGTACTCAGGGTGCTCAGTGCTCAGTACTCGGTGTTCTGGGTGCTCAGTGCTCAGGGTGCTCAGTGCTCAGTGCTCGGGGTGCTGGGTGCTCAGTGCTTGGGGAGCTGGGTGCTCAGTGCTCGGAGTGCTGGGTGCTCAGTACTGAGGGTGCTGTGTGCTCAGTGCTCAGTACTCAGCGTGCTTTGTGCTCAGTGCTCAGAGTGTTGGGTGCTCAGTACTCAGGGTGCTGGGTGCTCAGTGCTCAGGGTGCTCAGTGCTCAGGGTGCTGGGTGCTCAGGGTGCTGGGTGCTCAGTGCGCAGGGTGCTGGGTGCTCAGTACTCAGCGTGCTGGGTGCTCAGTACTCAGCGTGCTTTGTGCTCAGTGCTCAGAGTGTTTGGTGCTCAGTGCTCAGGGTGCTCAGTGCTTAGGGTGCTGGGTGCTCAGGGTGCTGGGTGCTCAGTACACAGGGTGCTGGGTGCTCAGTGCTCGGGGTGCTGGGTGCTCAGTGCTCAGTACTCAGGGTGCTGGGTGCTCAATGCTCGGGGTGCTGAGTGCTCAGTACTCAGCGTGCTGGGTGCTCAGTACTCAGGGTGCTGGGTGCTCAGTGCTCAGGGTGCTGGGTGCTCAGTGCTCCGGGTGCTGGGTGCTCAGTGATCGGGGTGCTGGGTGCTCAGTGCTCAGGGTGCTCAGTGCTCAGTGCTCGGGGTGCTGGGTGCTCAGTGCTTGGGGAGCTTGGTGCTCAGTGCTCAGAGTGCTGTGTGCTCAGTACTGAGGGTGCTGTGTGCTCAGTGCTCAGTAGTCAGCGTGCTGGGTGCTCAGTGCTCAGAGTGTTGGGTGCTCAGTACTCAGGGTGCTGGGTGCTCAGTGCTCAGTGCTCATGTTGCTCAGTGCTCAGGGTGCTGGGTGCTCAGGGTGCTGGGTGCTCAGTGCTCGGGGTGCTGGGTGCTCAGTGCTCAGGGTGCTGGGTGCTCAGTGCTCAGTGCTCAGGGTGCTGTGTGCTCAGTGCTCAGTGCTCAGGGTGCTGGGTGTTCAGTACTCAGGGTGCTGGGTGCTCAGTACTCAGGGTACTTGGTGCTCAGTGCTCAGGGTGCTGGGTGCTCAGTGCTCAGGGTGCTGGATGCTCAGTACTCAGGGTGCTGGGTGTTCAGTACTCAGGGTGCTCGGTGCTCAGTACTCAGGCTGCTGGGTGCTCAGTGCCCAGGGTGCTGGGTGCTCAGTACTCAGGGTGCTGGGTGCTCAGTACTCAGGGTGCTGGGTGCTCAGTGCTCAGGGTGCTAGGTGCTCAGTCCTCAGGGTGCTCAGTACTCAAGGTGCTCAGTGCTCAGTGCTCAGTACTCAGGGTGTTCAGTACTCAGGGTGCTGGGTGCTCATTGCTCGGTGTGCTGGGTGCTCAGTACTCAGGGTGCTCAGTGCTCAGTACTCGGGGTGCTGGGTGCTCAGTACTCAGGGTGCTCAGTGCTCAGTACTCGGTGTTCTGGGTGCTCAGTGCTCAGGGTGCTCAGTGCTCAGTGCTCGGGGTGCTGGGTGCTCAGTGCTTGGGGAGCTGGGTGCTCAGTGCTCGGAGTGCTGGGTGCTCAGTACTGAGGGTGCTGTGTGCTCAGTGCTCAGTACTCAGCGTGCTTTGTGCTCAGTGCTCAGAGTGTTGGGTGCTAAGTACTCAGGGTGCTGGGTGCTCAGTGCTCAGGGTGCTCAGTGCTCAGGGTGCTGGGTGCTCAGGGTGCTGGGTGCTCAGTGCTCGGGGTGCTGGGTGCTCAGTGCTCAGGGTGCTGGGTGCTCAGTGCTCAGTGCTCAGGGTGTTGGGTGCTCAGTGCTCAGTGCTCAGGGTGCTGGGTGTTCAGTACTCAGGGTGCTGGGTGCTCAGTACTCAGGGTGCTTGGTGCTCAGTGCTCAGGGTGCTGGGTGCTCAGTGCTCAGGGTGCTGGATGCTCAGTAATCAGGGTGCTGGGTGCTCAGTACTCAGGGTGCTCGGTGCTCAGTACTCAGGGTGCTGGATGCTCAGTGCCCAGGGTGCTGGGTGCTCAGTACTCAGGGTGCTGGGTGCTCAGTGCTCAGGGTGCTAGGTGCTCAGTCCTCAGGGTGCTCAGTACTCAGGGTGCTCAGTGCTCAGTGCTCAGTACTCAGGGTGTTCAGTACTCAGGGTGCTGGGTGCTCAGTGCTCGGGGTGCTGGATGCTCAGTACTCAGGGTGCTGGGTGCTCAGTACTCGGGGTGCTGGGTGCTCAGTACTCAGGGTGCTGGGTGCTCTGTGCTCGGGGTGCTGGGTGCTCAGTGCTCAGGGTGATCGGTGCTCAGTGCTCAGGGTGCTGGCTGCTCAGTCCTCAGCGTGCCCAGTGCTCAAGGTGCTGGGTGCTCAGTACTCAGGGTGCTGAGTGCTCAGTACTCAGGGTGCTGGGTGCTCAGTGCTCAGGGTGATCTGTTCTCAGTACTCAGGTTGCTGGGTGCTCAGTGCTCGGGGTGCTGGGTGCTCAGAACTCGTTGTGCTCAGTGCTCAGTACTCAGGGTGCTGGGTGCTCAGTACTCAGGGTGCTGGGTGCTCAGTGCTCGGGGTGCTCGGTGCTCAGTACTCGGGGTGCTGGGTGCTCAGTACTCGGGGTGCTGGGTGCTCAGTGCTCAGGGTGCTGGGTGCTCAGTGCTCGGGGTGCTGGGTGCTCAGTGCTGAGGGTGGTGCTGGGTGCTCAGTACTCAGGGTGCTGGGTGCTCAGTGCTTGGGGAGCTGGGTGCTCAGTGCTCGGAGTGCTGGTTGCTCAGTACTGAGGGTGCTGTGTGCTCAGTGCTCAGTACTCAGCGTGCTTTGTGCTCAGTGCTCAGAGTGTTGGGTGCTCAGTGCTCAGGGTGCTCAGTGCTTAGGGTGCTGGGTGCTCAGGGTGCTGGGTGCTCAGTGCTCGGGGTGCTGGGTGCTCAGTGCTCAGGGTGCTGGGTGCTCAGTGCTCAGTGCTCAGGGTGTTGGGTGCTCAGTGCTCAGGGTGCTGTATGTTCAGTACTCAGGGTGCTGGGTGCTCAGTACTCAGGGTGCTTGGTGCTCAGTGCTCAGGGTGCTGGGTGCTCAGTGCTCAGGGTGCTGGATGCTCAGTACTCAGGGTGCTGGGTGCTCAGTACTCAGGGTGCTCGGTGCTCAGTACTCAGGGTGCTGGGTGCTCAGTGCCCAGGGTGGTGGGTGCTCAGTACTCAGGGTGCTGGGTGCTCAGTGCTCAGGGTGCTAGGTGCTGAGTCCTCAGGGTGCTCAGTACTCAGGGTGCTCAGTGCTCAGTGCTCAGTACTCAGGGTGTTCAGTACTCAGGCTGCTGGGTGCTCAGTGCTCGGGGTGCTGGATGCTCAGTACTCAGGGTGCTGGGTGCTCAGTACTCGGGGTGCTGGGTGCTCAGTACTCTGGTGCTGGGTGCTCTGTGCTCGGGGTGCTGGGTGCTCAGTGCTCAGGGTGATCTCTTCTCAGTACTCAGGTTGCTGGGTGCTCAGTGCTCGGGGTGCTGGGTGCTCAGTGCTGAGGGTGGTGCTGGGTGCTCAGTGCTCAGGGTGCTGGGTGCTCAGTACTAAGGGTGCTGGGTGCTCAGTACTCAGGGTGCTCGGTGCTCAGTACTCAGGGTGCTGGGTGCTCAGTGCTCAGTGTGCTGGGTGCTCAGTACTCAGGGTGCTGGGTGCTCAGTGCTCAGTGTGCTGGGTGGTCAGTGCTCAGGGTGCTGGGTGCTCAGTACTCAGGGTGCTGGGTGCTCAGTGCTCAGGGTGATCGGTGCTCATTACTCAGGTTGCTCAGTACTCAGGGTGCTGGGTGCTCAGTGCTCGGGGTGCTGGGTGCTCAGTACTCAGGGTGCTGGGTGCTCTGTACTCAGGGTGCTGGGTGCTCAGTGCTCGGGGTCCTGGGTGCTCAGTGCTCAGGGTGATCGGTGCTCAGTACTCAGGGTGCTGGGTGCTCAGTGCTCAGGGTGCTGGGTGCTCAGTCCTCAGGATGCTCAGTGCTCAGGGTGCTGGGTGCTCAGTGCTCGGGGTGCTCGGTGCTCAGTACTCAGGGTGCTAAGTGCTCAGTACTGAGGGTGCTGGGTGCTCAGTGCTCAGTGTGCTGGGTGCTCAGTACTCATGGTGCTGGGTGCTCAGTACTCAGGGTGCTCAGTGCTCACTGCTCAGGGTGCTGGGTGTTCAGTACTCAGGGTGCTGTGTGCTCAGTACTCAGGGTGCTGGGTGCTCAGTGCTCAGGGTGCTCGGTGCTCAGGACTCTGGGTGTTGGGTGCTCAGTACTCAGTGTGCTGGGTGCTCAGTTCTCAGGGTGCTGCGTGCTCAGTACTCAGGGTGCTGGGTGCTCAGTGCTCAGGGTGCTGGGTGCTCAGTGCTCAGAGTGCTGGGTGCTCAGTGCTCGGGGTGCTGGGTGCTCAGTGCTCGGGGTGCTGGGTGCTCAGTGCTCAGTGCACAGGGTGCTGGGTGCTCAGTGCTCAGTGCTCAGGGTGCTGGGTGCTCAGTACTCAGGGTGCTGGGTTCTCAGTACTCAGGGTGCTGGTTGCTCAGTGCTCAGGGTGCTGGGTGCTCAGTACTCTGGGTGTTGGGTGCTCAGTACTCAGGGTGCTGGGTGCTCTGTATTCAGGGTGCTGGGTGCTCAGTGCTCAGGGTGCTGGGTGCTCAGTACTCAGGGTGCTCAGTGCTCAGTACTCGGGGTGCTCGGTGCTCAGTACTCAGGGTTCTCAGTGCTCAGTACTCGGGGTGCTCGGTGCTCAGTTCTCAGGGTGCTGGGTGCTCAGTGCTCGGGGTGCTGGGTGCTGAGTGCTAAGGGTGCTGGGTGCTCAGTGCTCGGGGTGCTCGGTGCTCAGTGCTCACGGTCCTGGGTGCTCAGTACTCAGGGTGCTGGGTGCTTAGTACTCAGGGTGCTTAGTGCTCAGTACACAGGGTGCTGGGTGCTCAGTGCTCGGGGTGCTGCGTGCTCAGTGCTCAGTACTCAGGGTGCTGGGTGCTCAATGCTCGGGGTGCTGAGTGCTCAGTACTCAGCGTGCTGGGTGCTCAGTACTCAGGGTGCTGGGTGCTCAGTGCTCAGGGTGCTGGGTGCTCAGTGCTCCGGGTGCTGGGTGCTCAGTGATCGGGGTGCTGGGTGCTCAGTGCTCAGGGTGCTCAGTGCTCAGTGCTCGGGGTGCTGGGTGCTCAGTGCTTGGGGAGCTTGGTGCTCAGTGCTCAGAGTGCTGAGTGCTCAGTACTCAGCGTGCTGGGTGCTCAGTACTCAGGGTGCTGTGTTCTCAGTGCTCAGGGTGCTGGGTGCTCAGTGCTCAGGGTGCTGGGTGCTCAGTGCTCGGGGTGCTGGGTGCTCAGTGCTCGGGGTGCTGGGTGCTCAGTGCTCAGTGCTCAGGGTGCTGGGTGCTCAGTGCTCAGTGGTCATGGTGCTGGTCGCTCAGTACTCAGGGTGCTGGGTGCTCAGTACTCAGGGTGCTGGGTGCTCAGTGCTCAGGGTGCTGGGTGCTCAGTACTCAGGGTGCTGGGTGCTCAGTACTCAGGGTGCTTGGTGCTCAGTACTCAGGGTGCTGGGTGCTCAGTGCTCGGGGTGCTGCGTGCTCAGTGCTCAGGGTGCTGGGTGCTCAGTGCTCAGGGTGCTGGTTGCTCAGTACTCAGGGTGCTGGGTGTTCAGTGCTCGGGGTGCTAGGTGCTCAGTACTCAAGGTGCTGGGTGCTCAGTGCTCATGGTGCTGGGTGCTCAGTACTCAGGGTGCTCGGTGCTCAGGACTCAGGGTTCTCAGTGCTCAGTACTCAGGGTGCTGGGTGCTCAGTGCTCAGGGTGCTGGGTGCTCAGTACTCAGGGTGCTCAGTGCTCAGTACTCGGGGTGCTTGGTGCTCAGTGCTCAGGGTGCTCAGTGCTCAGTGCTCGGGGTGCTGGGTGCTCAGTGCTCGGGGCGCTGGGTGCTCAGTGCTCGGGGTGCTGGGTGCTCAGTACTCAGGGTGCTCAGTGCTCAGTGCTCAGGGTGCTGGGTGCTCAGTACTCAGGGTGCTCAGTGCTCTGTACTCGGGGTGCTGGGTGCTCAGTGCTCAGGGTGCTCAGTGCTCAGTGCTCGGGGTGCTGGGTGCTCAGTGCTCGGGGCGCTGGGTGCTCAGTGCTCGGGGTGCTGGGTGCTCAGTACTCGGGGTGCTGGGTGCTCAGTGCTCAGGGTGCTCAGTGCTCAGTACTCAGTGCTCAGGGTGCTCAGTGCTCAGTGCTCAGGGTGCTGGGTGTTCAGTACTCAGGGTGCTGGGTGCTCAGTGCTCAGGGTGCTGGGTACTCAGTGATCGGGGTGCTGTGTGCTCAGTACTCAGGGTGCTCGGTGCTCAGTACTCAGGGTGCTGGATGCTCAGTGCCCAGGGTGCTGGGTGCTCAGTACTCAGGGTGCTGGATGCTCAGTGCTCAGGGTGCTAGGTGCTCAGTCCTCAGGGTGCTCAGTACTCAGGGTGCTCAGTGGTCACTGCTCAGTACTCAGGGTGTTCAGTACTCAGGGTGCTGGGTGCTCAGTGCTCGGGGTGCTGGATGCTCAGTACTCAGGGTGCTGGGTGCTCAGTACTCGGGGTGCTGGGTGCTCAGTACTCAGCGTGCTGGGTGCTCTGTGCTCGGGGTGCTGGGTGCTCAGTGCTCAGGGTGATCGGTGCTCAGTGCTCAGGGTGCTGGCTGCTCAGTCCTCAGGGTGCTCAGTGCTCAAGGTGCTGGGTGCTCAGTACTCAGGGTGCTGAGTGCTCAGTACTCAGGGTGCTGGGTCCTCAGTACTCAGGGTGCTGGGTGCTCAGTACTCAGGGTGCTGGGTGCTCAGTGCTCAGGGTGATCTGTTCTCAGTACTCAGGTTGCTGGGTGCTCAGTGCTCGGGGTGCTGGGTGCTCAGAACTCGTTGTGCTCAGTGCTCAGTACTCAGGGTGCTGGGTGCTCAGTTCTCAGGGTGCTGGGTGCTCAGTGCTCGGGGTGCTCGGTGCTCAGTACTCGGGGTGCTGGGTGCCCAGTACTCGGGGTGCTGGGTGATCCGTGCTCAGGGTGCTGGGTGCTCAGTGCTCGGGGTGCTGGGTGCTCAGTGCTGAGGGTGGTGCTGGGTGCTCAGTACTCAGGGTGCTGGGTGCTCAGTGCTCGGGGTGCTCGGTGCTCAGTACTCGGGGTGCTGGGTGCTCAGTACTCGGGGTGCTGGGTGCTCAGTGCTCAGGGCGCTGGGTGCTCAGTGCTCGGGGTGCTGGGTGCTCAGTGCTGAGGGTGGTGCTGGGTGCTCAGTACTCAGGGTGCTGGGTGCTCAGTGCTCAGGGTGCTGGGTGCTCAGTACAAAGGGTGCTGGGTGCTCAGTACTCAGTGTGCTCAGTGCTCAGTGCTCGGGGTGCTGGGTGCTCAGTGCTTGGGGAGCTGGGTGCTCAGTGCTCGGAGTGCTGGGTGCACAGTACTGAGGGTGCTGTGTGCTCAGTGCTCAGTACTCAGCCTGCTTTGTGCTCAGTGCTCAGAGTGTTGGGTGCTCAGTACTCAGGGTGCTGGGTGCTCAGTGCTCAGGGTGCTCAGTGCTTAGGGTGCTGGGTGCTCAGGGTGCTGGGTGCTCAGTGCTCGGGGTGCTGGGTGCTCAGTGCTCAGGGTGCTGGGTGCTCAGTGCTCAGTGCTCAGGGTGTTGGGTGCTCAGTGCTCAGTGCTCAGGGTGCTGGGTGTTCAGTACTCAGGGTGCTGGGTGCTCAGTACTCAGGGTGCTTGGTGCTCAGTGCTCAGGGTGCTGGGTGCTCAGTGCTCAGGGTGCTGGGTGCTCAGTGCTCAGGGTGCTGGTTGCTCAGTACTCAGGGTGCTGGGTGTTCAGTGCTCGGGGTGCTAGGTGCTCAGTACTCAAGGTGCTGGGTGCTCAGTGCTCATGGTGCTGGGTGCTCAGTACTCAGGGTGCTCGGTGCTCAGGACTCAGGGTTCTCAGTGCTCAGTACTCAGGGTGCTGGGTGCTCAGTGCTCAGGGTGCTGGGTGCTCAGTACTCAGGGTGCTCAGTGCTCAGTACTCGGGGTGCTTGGTGCTCAGTGCTCAGGGTGCTCAGTGCTCAGTGCTCGGGGTGCTGGGTGCTCAGTGCTCGGGGCGCTGGGTGCTCAGTGCTCGGGGTGCTGGGTGCTCAGTACTCAGGGTGCTCAGTGCTCAGTGCTCAGGGTGCTGGGTGCTCAGTACTCAGGGTGCTCAGTGCTCTGTACTCGGGGTGCTGGGTGCTCAGTGCTCAGGGTGCTCAGTGCTCAGTGCTCGGGGTGCTGGGTGCTCAGTGCTCGGGGCGCTGGGTGCTCAGTGCTCGGGGTGTTGGGTGCTCAGTACTCGGGGTGCTGGGTGCTCAGTGCTCAGGGTGCTCAGTGCTCAGTACTCAGTGCTCAGGGTGCTCAGTGCTCAGTGCTCAGGGTGCTGGGTGTTCAGTACTCAGGGTGCTGGGTGCTCAGTACTCAGGGTGCTGGGTGCTCAGTGCTCAGGTTGCTGGGTGCTCAGTACTCTGGGTGTTGGGTGCTCAGTACTCAGGGTGCAGGGTGCTCAGTGCTCGGGGTGCTGGGTGCTCAGTGCTCAGGGTGCTGGGTGCTCAGTACTCAGGGTGCTTTGTGCTCAGTACTCAGGGTGCTGGGTGCTTAGTGCTCGAGGTGCTCGGTGCTCAGTACTCAAGGTGCTGGGTGCTCAGTGCTCAGGGTGCTGGGTGCTCAGTCCTCGGGGTGCTACGTGCTCAGGGTGCTGGGTGCTCAGTGCTCAGGGTGCTGGGTGCTCAGTGCTCGGGGTGCTGGGTGCTGAGTGCTCAGGGTGCTGGGTGCTCAGTGCTCAGGGTGCTGGGTGCTCAGTGCTCGGGGTGCTGGGTGCTGAGTGCTCAGGGTGCTCGGTGCTCAGTGCTCAGGGTCCTGGGTACTCAGTACTCAGGGTGCTGGGTGCTTAGTACTCAGGGTGCTCAGTGCTCAGTACACAGGGTGCTGGGTGCTCAGTGCTCGGGGTGCTGGGTGCTCAGTGCTCAGTACTCTGTGTGCTGGGTGCTCAGTGCTCGGGGTGCTGGGTGCTCAGTACTCAGCGTGCTGGGTGCTCAGTACTCAGGGTGCTGGGTGCTCAGTGCTCAGGGTGCTGGGTGCTCAGTGCTCAGGGTGCTGGGTACTCAGTGATCGGGGTGCTGGGTGCTCAGTACTCAGGGTGCTCAGTGCTCGGGGAGCTCGGTGCTCAGTACTCAGGGTGCTGGGTGCTCAGTACTCAGTGCTCGGTGTCCTGGGTGCTCCGTGCTCGGGGTGCTGGGTGATCAGTGCTCTGGGTGCTTAGTACTCAGTACTCAGGGTGCTGGGTGCTCAGTACCCAGGGTGCTGGGTGCTCATTCTCGGGGTGCTGGCTGCTCAGTGCTCGGGGTGCTCGGTTCTCAGTACTCAGGGTGCTGGGGGCTCAGTACTCAGGGTGCTGGGTGCTCAGTACTCAGGGTGCTCGGTTCTCAGTACTCAGGGTGCTGGGTGCTCATTCTCGGGGTGCTGGGTGCTCAGTACTCAGGGTGCTGGGTGCTCAGTGCTCGGGGTTCTGGGTGCTCAGTGCTCAGGGTGATCGGTGCTCAGTACTTAGGGTGCTGGGTGCTCAGTGCTCAGGGTGCTGGGTGCTCAGTCCTCAGGGTGCTCAGTGCTCAGGGTGCTGGGTGCTCAGTGCTCGTGGTGCTCGGTGCTCAGTACTCAGGGTGCTGAGTGCTCAGTACTCAGGGTGCTGGGTGCTCACTACTCAGGGTGCTGGGTGCTCAGTGCTCAGGGTTCTGGGTGATCAGTGCTCAGGGTGCTGGGTGCTCAGTGCTCGGGGTGCTGGGTGCTCAGTACTCAGTGTCCTGGGTGCTAAGTGCTCAGGGTGCTGGGTGCTCAGTGCTCGGGGCGCTGGGTGCTCAGTGCTGGGGGTGCTCGGAGCTCAGTACTCAGGGTGCTGGGTGCTCAGTGCTCGGGGTGATCGGTGCTCAGTACTCAGGGTGCTGGGTGCTCAGTGCTCGGGATGCTCGGTGCTCAGTACGTTGGGTGCTCACTACTCAGGGTGCTGGGTGCTCAGTGCTTAGGTGATCGGTGCTCAGTACTCAGGGTGCTGGGTGCTCAGTGCTCGGGGTGCTCTGTGGTCAATACGTTGGGTGCTCACTACTCAGGTGCTGGGTGCTCAGTGCTCAGGGTTCTGGGTGCTCAGTGCTCAGGGTGCTGGGTGCTCAGTGCTCAGGGTGCTGGGTGTTCAGTACTCAGGGTGCTGGGTGCTCAGTGCTCAGGGTGCTGGGTGCTCAGTACTCAGGGTGCTGGGTGCTCAGTACTCAGGGTGCTGGGTGCTCAGTGCTCAGGGTGCAGGGTACTCAGTGCTCAGGGTGCTCGGTGCTCAGTACTCGGGGTGCTGGGTGCTCATTCTCGGGGTGCTGGATGCTCACTGCTCGGGGTGCTGGGTGCTCAGTACTCAGGGTGCTGGGTGCTCAGTGCTCAGGGTGCTGGGTGCTCAGTACTCAGGGTGCTGGGTGCTCAGGGCTCAGGGTGCTGGGTGATCAGTACTCAGGGTGCTGGGTGCTCAGGGCTCAGGGTGCTGGGTGCTCAGTACTCAGGGTGCTGGGAGCTCAGTGCTCAGGGTGATCGGTGCTCAGTACTCAGGGTGCTCAGTACTCAGGGTGCTGGGTGCTCAGTGCTCGGGGTGCTTGGTGCTCAGTACTCAGGGTGCTGGGTGCTCAGTGCTCGGGGTGCTGGGTGGTCAGTGCTCAGGGTGATCGTTGCTCAGTACTCAGGGTGCTGGGTGCTCAGTGCTCAGGGTGCTGGGTGCTCAGTCCTCAGGGTGCTCAGTGCTCAGGGTGCTGGGTGCTCAGTGCTCGGGGTGCTGGGTGCTCAGTGCTCAGTGCTCAGGGTGCTGGGTGCTCAGTGCTCAGTGCTCAGGGTGCTGGTTGCTCAGTATTCAGGGTGCTGGGTGCTCAGTACTCAGGGTGCTGGGTGCTCAGTGCTCAGGGTGCTGGGTGCTCAGTACTCAGGGTGCTGGGTGATCAGTGCTCGGGGTGCTGGGTGCTCAGTGCTCAGGGTGCTGGGTGCTCAGTGCTCAGGGTGCTGGGTGCTCAGTGCTGAGGGTTTTGCTGGGTGCTCAGTGCTCAGGGTGCTGGGTGCTCAGTACTAAGGCTGCTGGGTGCTCAGTACTCAGGGTGCTCGGTGCTCAGTACTCAGGGTGCTGGGTGCTCAGTGCTCAGTGTGCTGGGTACTCAGTACTCAGGGTGCTGGGTGCTCAGTACTCAGGTTGCTGGGTGCTCAGTGCTCAGTGTGCTGGGTGGTCAGTGCTCATGGTGCTGGGTGCTCAGTACTCAGGGTGCTGGGTGCTCAGTGCTCAGGGTGATCGGTGCTCATTACTCAGGGTGCTCAGTACTCAGGGTGCTGGGTGCTCAGTGCTCGGGGTGCTGGGTGCTCAGTACTCAGGGTGCTGGGTGCTCTGTACTCAGGGTGCTGGGTGCTCAGTGCTCGGGGTCCTGGGTGCTCAGTGCTCAGGGTGATCGGTGCTCAGTACTCAGGGTGCTGGGTGCTCAGTGCTCAGGGTGCTGGGTGCTCAGTCCTCAGGATGCTCAGTGCTCAGGGTGCTGGGTGCTCAGTGCTCGGGGTGCTCGGTGCTCAGTACTCAGGGTGCTAAGTGCTCAGTACTGAGGGTGCTGGGTGCTCAGTGCTCAGTGTGCTGGGTGCTCAGTACTCATGGTGCTGGGTGCTCAGTACTCAGGGTGCTCAGTGCTCACTGCTCAGGGTGCTGGGTGTTCAGTACTCAGGGTGCTGTGTGCTCAGTACTCAGGGTGCTGGGTGCTCCGTGCTCAGGGTGCTCGGTGCTCAGGACTCTGGGTGTTGGGTGCTCAGTACTCAGTGTGCTGGGTGTTCAGTGCTCAGGGTGCTGCGTGCTCAGTACTCAGGGTGCTGGGTGCTCAGTGCTCAGGGTGCTGGGTGCTCAGTGCTCAGAGTGCTGGGTGCTCAGTGCTCGGGGTGCTGGGTGCTCAGTGCTCGGGGTGCTGGGTGCTCAGTGCTCAGTGCTCAGGGTGCTGGGTGCTCAGTGCTCAGTGCTCAGGGTGCTGGGTGCTCAGTACTCAGGGTGCTGGGTTCTCAGTACTCAGGGTGCTGGTTGCTCAGTGCTCAGGGTGCTGGGTGCTCAGTACTCTGGGTGTTGGGTGCTCAGTACTCAGGGTGCTGGGTGCTCAGTACTCAGGGTGCTGGGTGCTCAGTGCTCAGGGTGCTGGGTGCTCAGTACTCAGGGTGCTCAGTGCTCAGTACTCTTGGTGCTTGGTGCTCAGTACTCAGGGTGCTCAGTGCTCAGTACTCGGTGTGCTCGGTGCTCAGTTCTCAGGGTGCTGGGTGCTCAGTGCTCGGGGTGCTGGGTGCTGAGTGCTCAGGGTGCTGGGTGCTCAGTGCTCGGGGTGCTCGGTGCTCAGTGCTCACGGTCCTGGGTGCTCAGTACTCAGGGTGCTGGGTGCTTAGTACTCAGGGTGCTTAGTGCTCAGTACACAGGGTGCTGGGTGCTCAGTGCTCGGGGTGCTGGGTGCTCAGTGCTCAGTACTCAGGGTGCTGGGTGCTCAATGCTCGGGGTGCTGAGTGCTCAGTACTCAGGGTGCTGGGTGCTCAGTACTCAGGGTGCTGGCTGCTCAGTGCTCAGGGTGCTGGGTGCTCAGTGCTCCGGGTGCTGGGTGCTCAGTGATCGGGGTGCTGGGTGCTCAGTGCTCAGGGTGCTCAGTGCTCAGTGCTCGGGGTGCTGGGTGCTCAGTGCTTGGGGAGCTTGGTGCTCAGAGTGCTGGGTGCTCAGTACTGAGTGTGCTGTGTGCTCAGTGCTCAGTAGTCAGCGTGCTGGGTGCTCAGTGCTCAGAGTGTTGGGTGCTCAGTACTCAGGGTGCTGGGTGCTCAGTGCTCAGTGCTCATGGTGCTCAGTGCTCAGGGTGCTGGGTGCTCACGGTGCTGGGTGCTCAGTGCTCGGGGTGCTGGGTGCTCAGTGCTCAGGGTGCTGGGTGCTCAGTGCTCAGTGCTCAGGGTGCTGTGTGATCAGTGCTCAGGGTGCTGGGTGTTCAGTACTCAGGGTGCTGGGTGCTCAGTACTCAGGGTACTTGGTGCTCAGTGCACTGGGTGCTGGGTGCTCAGTGCTCAGGGTGCTGGATGCTCAGTACTCAGGGTGCTGGGTGCTCAGTACTCAGGGTGCTCGGTGCTCAGTACTCAGGGTGCTGGGTGCTCAGTGCCCAGGGTGCTGGGTGCTCAGTACTCAGGGTGCTGGGTGCTCAGTACTCAGGGTGCTGGGTGCTCAGTGCTCAGGGTGCTAGGTGCTCAGTCCTCAGGGTGCTCAGTACTCAGGGTGCTCAGTGCTCAGTACTCAGGGTGTTCAGTACTCAGGGTGCTGGGTGCTCAGTGCTCGGTGTGCTGGGTGCTCAGTACTCAGGGTGCTCAGTGCTCAGTACTCGGGGTGCTGGGTGCTCAGTACTCAGGGTGCTCAGTGCTCAGTACTCGGTGTGCTGGGTGCTCAGTGCTCAGGGTGCTCAGTGCTCAGTGCTCGGGGTGCTGGGTGCTCAGTGCTTGGGGAGCTGGGTGCTCAGTGCTCGGAGTGCTGGGTGCTCAGTACTGAGGGTGCTGTGTGCTCAGTGCTCAGTACTCAGCGTGCTTTGTGCTCAGTGCTCAGAGTGTTGGGTGCTCAGTACTCAGGGTGCTGGGTGCTCAGTGATCAGGGTGCTCAGTGCTCAGGGTGCTGGGTGCTCAGGGTGCTGGGTGCTCAGTGCTCGGGGTGCTGGGTGCTCAGTGCTCAGGGTGCTGGGTGCTCAGTACTCAGGGTGCTCGGTGCTCAGTACTCAGGGTGCTGGATGCTCAGTGCCCAGGGTGCTGGGTGCTCAGTACTCAGGGTGCTGGATGCTCAGTGCTCAGGGTGCTAGGTGCTCAGTCCTCAGGGTGCTCAGTACTCAGGGTGCTCAGTGCTCACTGCTCAGTACTCAGGGTGTTCAGTACTCAGGGTGCTGGGTGCTCAGTGCTCGGGGTGCTGGATGCTCAGTACTCAGGGTGCTGGGTGCTCAGTACTCGGGGTGCTGGGTGCTCAGTACTCAGCGTGCTGGGTGCTCTGTGCTCGGGGTGCTGGGTGCTCAGTGCTCAGGGTGATCGGTGCTCAGTGCTCAGGGTGCTGGCTGCTCAGTCCTCAGGGTGCTCAGTGCTCAAGGTGCTGGGTGCTCAGTACTCAGGGTGCTGAGTGCTCAGTACTCAGGGTGCTGGGTCCTCAGTACTCAGGGTGCTGGGTGCTCAGTACTCAGGGTGCTGGGTGCTCAGTGCTCAGGGTGATCTGTTCTCAGTACTCAGGTTGCTGGGTGCTCAGTGCTCGGGGTGCTGGGTGCTCAGAACTCGTTGTGCTCAGTGCTCAGTACTCAGGGTGCTGGGTGCTCAGTTCTCAGGGTGCTGGGTGCTCAGTGCTCGGGGTGCTCGGTGCTCAGTACTCGGGGTGCTGGGTGCCCAGTACTCGGGGTGCTGGGTGCTCCGTGCTCAGGGTGCTGGGTGCTCAGTGCTCGGGGTGCTGGGTGCTCAGTGCTGAGGGTGGTGCTGGGTGCTCAGTACTCAGGGTGCTGGGTGCTCAGTGCTCGGGGTGCTCGGTGCTCAGTACTCGGGGTGCTGGGTGCTCAGTACTCGGGGTGCTGGGTGCTTAGTGCTCAGGGCGCTGGGTGCTCAGTGCTCGGGGTGCTGGGTGCTCAGTGCTGAGGGTGGTGCTGGGTGCTCAGTACTCAGGGTGCTGGGTGCTCAGTGCTCAGGGTGCTGGGTGCTCAGTACTAAGGGTGCTGGGTGCTCAGTACTCAGTGTGCTCAGTGCTCAGTGCTCGGGGTGCTGGGTGCTCAGTGCTTGGGGAGCTGGGTGCTCAGTGCTCGGAGTGCTCAGTGCTTAGGGTGCTGGGTGCTCAGGGTGCTGGGTGCTCAGTGCTCGGGGTGCTGGGTGCTCAGTGCTCAGGGTGCTGGGTGCTCAGTGCTCAGTGCTCAGGGTGTTGGGTGCTCAGTGCTCAGTGCTCAGGGTGCTGGGTGTTCAGTACTCAGGGTGCTGGGTGCTCAGTACTCAGGGTGCTTGGTGCTCAGTGCTCAGGGTGCTGGGTGCTCAGTGCTCAGGGTGCTGGATGCTCAGTACTCAGGGTGCTGGGTGCTCAGTACTCAGGGTGCTCGGTGCTCAGTACTCAGGGTGCTGGGTGCTCAGTGCCCAGGGTGCTGGGTGCTCAGTACTCAGGGTGCTGGGTGCTCAGTGCTCAGGGTGCTAGGTGCTCAGTCCTCAGGGTGCTCAGTACTCAGGGTGCTCAGTGCTCAGTGCTCAGTACTCAGGGTGTTCAGTACTCAGGGAGCTGGGTGCTCAGTGCTCGGGGTACTGGATGCTCAGTACTCAGGGTGCTGGGTGCTCAGTACTCGGGGTGCTGGGTGCTCAGTACTCAGGGTGCTGGGGGCTCTGTGCTCGGGGTGCTGGGTGCTCAGTGCTCAGGGTGATCGGTGCTCAGTGCTCAGGGTGCTGGCTGCTCAGTCCTCAGGGTGCTCAGTGCTCAAGGTGCTGGGTGCTCAGTACTCAGGGTGCTGAGTGTTCAGTACTCAGGGTGCTGGGTCCTCAGTACTCAGGGTGCTGGGTGCTCAGTACTCAGGGTGCTGGGTGCTCAGTGCTCAGGGTGATCTGTTCTCAGTACTCAGGTTGCTGGGTGCTCAGTGCTCGGGGTGCTGGGTGCTCAGAACTCGTTGTGCTCAGTGCTCAGTACTCAGGGTGCTGGGTGCTCAGTACTCAGGGTGCTGGGTGCTCAGTGCTCGGGGTGCTCGGTGCTCAGTACTCGGGGTGCTGGGTGCTCAGTATTCGGGGTGCTGGGTGCTCAGTATTCGGGGTGCTCGGTGTTCAGTACTCAGGGTGCTGGGTGCTCAGTACTCAGGGTACTTGGTGCTCAGTGCTCAGGGTGCTGGGTGCTCAGTGCTCAGGGTGCTGGATGCTCAGTACTCAGGGTGCTGTGTGCTCAGTACTCAGGGTGCTCTTTGCTCAGTACTCAGGGTGCTGGGTGCTCAGTGCCCAGGGTGCTGGGTGCTCACTACTCAGGGTGCTGGGTGCTCGGTACTCAGGGTGCTGGGTGCTCAGTGCTCAGGGTGCTAGGTGCTCAGTCCTCAGGGTGCTCAGTACTCAGGGTGCTCAGTGCTCAGTGCTCAGTACTCAGGGTGTTCAGTACTCAGGGTGCTGGGTGCTCAGTGCTCGGGGTGCTGGGTGCTCAGTACTCAGGGTGCTCAGTGCTCAGTACTCGGGGTGCTGGGTGCTCAGTACTCAGGGTGCTCAGTGCTCAGTACTCGGTGTGCTGGGTGCTCAGTGCTCAGGGTGCTCAGTGCTCAGTGCTCGGGGTGCTGGGTGCTCAGTGCTTGGGGAGCTGGGTGCTCAGTGCTCGGAGTGCTGGGTGCTCAGTACTGAGGGTGCTGTGTGCTCAGTGCTCAGTACTCAGCGTGCTGGGTGCTCAGTGCTCAGAGTGTTGGGTGCTCAGTACTCAGGGTGCTGGGTGCTCAGTGCTCAGGGTGCTCAGTGCTCAGGGTGCTGGCTGCTCAGTCCTCAGGGTGCTCAGTGCTCAAGGTGCTGGGTGCTCAGTACTCAGGGTGCTGAGTGCTCAGTACTCAGGGTGCTGGGTCCTCCGTACTCAGGGTGCTGGGTGCTCAGTACTCAGGGTGCTGGGTGCTCAGTGCTCAGGGTGATCTGTTCTCAGTACTCAGATTGCTGGGTGCTCTGTGCTCGGGGTGCTGGGTGCTCAGAACTCGTTGTGCTCAGTGCTCAGTACTCAGGATGCTGGGTGCTCAGTACTCAGGGTGCTGGGTGCTCAGTGCTCGGGGTGCTCGGTGCTCAGTACTCGGGGTGCTGGGTGGTCAGTACTCGGGGTGCTGGGTGCTCAGTGCTCAGGGTGCTGGGTGCTCAGTGCTCGGGGTGCTGGGTGCTCAGTGCTGAGGGTGGTGGTGGGTGCTCAGTACTCAGGGTGCTGGGTGCTCAGTGCTCAGGGTGCTGGGTGCTCAGTACTAAGGGTGCTGGGTGCTCAGTACTCAGGGTGCTCGGTGCTCAGTACTCAGGGTGCTGGGTGCTCAGTGCTCAGTGTGCTGGGTACTCAGTACTCAGGGTGCTGGGTGCTCAGTACTCAGGGTGCTGGGTGCTCAGTGCTCAGTGTGCTGGGTGGTCAGTGCTCAGGGTGCTGGGTGCTCAGTACTCAGGGTGCTGGGTGCTCAGTGCTCAGGGTGATCGGTGCTCATTACTCAGGTTGCTCAGTACTCAGGGTGCTGGGTGCTCAGTGCTCGGGGTGCTGGGTGCTCAGTACTCAGGGTGCTGGGTGCTCTGTACTCAGGGTGCTGGGTGCTCAGTGCTCGGGGTCCTGGGTGCTCAGTGCTCAGGGTGATCGGTGCTCAATACTCAGGTTGCTGGGTGCTCAGTGCTCAGGGTGCTGGGTGCTCAGTCCTCAGGATGCTCAGTGCTCAGGGTGCTGGGTGCTCAGTGCTCGGGGTGCTCGGTGCTCAGTACTCAGCGTGCTAAGTGCTCAGTACTGAGGGTGCTGGGTGCTCAGTACTCAGGGTGCTCAGTGCTCACTGCTCAGGGTGCTGGGTGCTCAGTACTCATGGTGCTGGGTGCTCAGTACTCAGGGTGCTCAGTGCTCACTGCTCAGGGTGCTGGGTGTTCAGTACTCAGGGTGCTGTGTGCTCAGTACTCAGGGTGCTGGGTGCTCAGTGCTCAGGGTGCTCGGTGCTCAGGACTCTGGGTGTTGGGTGCTCAGTACTCAGTGTGCTGGGTGCTCAGTGCTCAGGGTGCTGCGTGCTCAGTACTCAGGGTGCTGGGTGCTCAGTGCTCAGGGTGCTGGGTGCTCAGTGCTCAGAGTGCTGGGTGCTCAGTGCTCGGGGTGCTGGGTGCTCAGTGCTCGGGGTGCTGGGTGCTCAGTGCTCAGTGCTCAGGGTGCTGGGTGCTCAGTGCTCAGGGTGCTGGGTGCTCAGTACTCAGGGTGCTGGGTTCTCAGTACTCAGGGTGCTGGTTGCTCAGTGCTCAGGGTGCTGGGTGCTCAGTACTCTGGGTGTTGGGTGCTCAGTACTCAGGGTGCTGGGTGCTCTGTACTCAGGGTGCTGGGTGCTCAGTGCTCAGGGTGCTGGGTGCTCAGTACTCAGGGTGCTCAGTGCTCAGTACTCGGGGTGCTTGGTGCTCAGTACTCAGGGTGCTCAGTGCTCAGTACTCGGGGTGCTCAGTGCTCAGTTCTCAGGGTGCTGGGTGCTCAGTGCTCGGGGTGCTGGGTGCTGAGTGCTCAGGGTGCTGGGTGCTCAGTGCTCGGGGTGCTCGGTGCTCAGTGCTCACGGTCCTGGGTGCTCAGTACTCAGGGTGCTGGGTGCTTAGTACTCAGGGTGCTTAGTGCTCAGTACACAGGGTGCTGGGTGCTCAGTGCTCGGGGTGCTGGGTGCTCAGTGCTCAGTACTCAGGGTGCTGGGTGCTCAATGCTCAGGGTGCTGAGTGCTCAGTACTCAGCGTGCTGGGTGCTCAGTACTCAGGGTGCTGGGTGCTCAGTGCTCAGGGTGCTGGGTGCTCATTGCTCCGGGTGCTGGGTGCTCAGTGATCGGGGTGCTGGGTGCTCAGTGCTCAGGGTGCTCAGTTCTCAGTGCTCGGGGTGCTGGGTGCTCAGTGCTTGGGGAGCTTGGTGCTCAGTGCTCAGAGTGCTGTGTGCTCAGTACTGAGGGTGCTGTGTGCTCAGTGCTCAGTAGTCAGCGTGCTGGGTGCTCAGTGCTCAGAGTGTTGGGTGCTCAGTACTCAGGGTGCTGGGTGCTCAGTGCTCAGTGCTCATGGTGCTCAGTGCTCAGGGTGCTGGGTGCTCAGGGTGCTGGGTGCTCAGTGCTCGGGGCGCTGGGTGCTCAGTGCTCAGGGTGCTGGGTGCTCAGTGCTCGGGGTGCTCGGTGCTCAGTACTCAGGGTGCTGGGTGGTCAGTACTCGGGGTTCTGGGTGCTCAGTGCTCAGGGTGCTGGGTGCTCAGTGCTCGGGGTGCTGGGTGCTCAGTGCTGAGGGTTTTGCTGGGTGCTCAGTGCTCAGGGTGCTGGGTGCTCAGTACTAAGGGTGCTGGGTGCTCAGTACTCAGGGTGCTCGGTGCTCAGTACTCAGGGTGCTGGGTGCTCAGTGCTCAGTGTGCTGGGTACTCAGTACTCAGGGTGCTGGGTGCTCAGTACTCAGGTTGCTGGGTGCTCAGTGCTCAGTGTGCTGGGTGGTCAGTGCTCATGGTGCTGGGTGCTCAGTACTCAGGGTGCTGGGTGCTCAGTGCTCAGGGTGATCGGTGCTCATTACTCAGGGTGCTCAGTACTCAGGGTGCTGGGTGCTCAGTGCTCGGGGTGCTGGGTGCTCAGTACTCAGGGTGCTGGGTGCTCTCTACTCAGGGTGCTGGGTGCTCAGTGCTCGGGGTCCTGGGTGCTCAGTGCTCAGGGTGATCGGTGCTCAGTACTCAGGGTGCTGGGTGCTCAGTGCTCAGGGTGCTGGGTGCTCAGTCCTCAGGATGCTCAGTGCTCAGGGTGCTGGGTGCTCAGTGCTCGGGGTGCTCGGTGCTCAGTACTCAGGGTGCTAAGTGCTCAGTACTCAGGGTGCTGGGTGCTCAGTGCTCAGTGTGCTGGGTGCTCAGTACTCATGGTGCTGGGTGCTCAGTACTCAGGGTGCTCAGTGCTCACTGCTCAGGGTGCTGGGTGTTCAGTACTCAGGGTGCTGTGTGCTCAGTACTCAGGGTGCTGGGTGCTCCGTGCTCAGGGTGCTCGGTGCTCAGGACTCTGGGTGTTGGGTGCTCAGTACTCAGTGTGCTGGGTGTTCAGTGCTCAGGGTGCTGCGTGCTCAGTACTCAGGGTGCTGGGTGCTCAGTGCTCAGGGTGCTGGGTGCTCAGTGCTCAGAGTGCTGGGTGCTCAGTGCTCGGGGTGCTGGGTGCTCAGTGCTCGGGGTGCTGGGTGCTCAGTGCTCAGTGCTCAGGGTGCTGGGTGCTCAGTGCTCAGTGCTCAGGGTGCTGGGTGCTCAGTACTCAGGGTGCTGGGTTCTCAGTACTCAGGGTGCTGGGTGCTCAGTGCTCAGGGTGCTGGGTGCTCAGTACTCTGGGTGTTGGGTGCTCAGTACTCAGGGTGCTGGGTGCTCAGTACTCAGGGTGCTGGGTGCTCAGTGCTCAGGGTGCTGGGTGCTCAGTACTCAGGGTGCTCAGTGCTCAGTACTCTTGGTGCTTGGTGCTCAGTACTCAGGGTGCTCAGTGCTCAGTACTCGGTGTGCTCGGTGCTCAGTTCTCAGGGTGCTGGGTGCTCAGTGCTCGGGGTGCTGGGTGCTGAGTGCTCAGGGTGCTGGGTGCTCAGTGCTCGGGGTGCTCGGTGCTCAGTGCTCACGGTCCTGGGTGCTCAGTACTCAGGGTGCTGGGTGCTTACTACTCAGGGTGCTTAGTGCTCAGTACACAGGGTGCTGGGTGCTCAGTGCTCGGGGTGCTGGGTGCTCAGTGCTCAGTACTCAGGGTGCTGGGTGCTCAATGCTCGGGGTGCTGAGTGCTCAGTACTCAGGGTGCTTGGTGCTCAGTACTCAGGGTGCTGGCTGCTCAGTGCTCAGGGTGCTGGGTGCTCAGTGCTCCGGGTGCTGGGTGCTCAGTGATCGGGGTGCTGGGTGCTCAGTGCTCAGGGTGCTCAGTGCTCAGTGCTCGGGGTGCTGGGTGCTCAGTGCTTGGGGAGCTTGGTGCTCAGTGCTCAGAGTGCTGGGTGCTCAGTACTGAGTGTGCTGTGTGCTCAGTGCTCAGTAGTCAGCGTGCTGGGTGCTCAGTGCTCAGAGTGTTGGGTGCTCAGTACTCAGGGTGCTGGGTGCTCAGTGCTCAGTGCTCATGGTGCTCAGTGCTCAGGGTGCTGGGTGCTCACGGTGCTGGGTGCTCAGTGCTCGGGGTGCTGGGTGCTCAGTGCTCAGGGTGCTGGGTGCTCAGTGCTCAGTGCTCAGGGTGCTGTGTGCTCAGTGCTCAGTGCTCAGGGTGCTGGGTGTTCAGTACTCAGGGTGCTGGGTGCTCAGTACTCAGGGTACTTGGTGCTCAGTGCACTGGGTGCTGGGTGCTCAGTGCTCAGGGTGCTGGATGCTCAGTACTTAGGGTGCTGGGTGCTCAGTACTCAGGGTGCTCGGTGCTCAGTACTCAGGGTGCTGGGTGCTCAGTGCCCAGGGTGCTGGGTGCTCAGTACTCAGGGTGCTGGGTGCTCAGTACTCAGGGTGCTGGGTGCTCAGTGCTCAGGGTGCTAGGTGCTCAGTCCTCAGGGTGCTCAGTACTCAGGGTGCTCAGTGCTCAGTACTCAGGGTGTTCAGTACTCAGGGTGCTGGGTGCTCAGTGCTCGGTGTGCTGGGTGCTCAGTACTCAGGGTGCTCAGTGCTCAGTACTCGGGGTGCTGGGTGCTCAGTACTCAGGGTGCGCAGTGCTCAGTACTCGGTGTGCTGGGTGCTCAGTGCTCAGGGTGCTCAGTGCTCAGTGCTCGGGGTGCTGGGTGCTCAGTGCTTGGGGAGCTGGGTGCTCAGTGCTCGGAGTGCTGGGTGCTCAGTACTGAGGGTGCTGTGTGCTCAGTGCTCAGTACTCAGCGTGCTTTGTGCTCAGTGCTCAGAGTGTTGGGTGCTCAGTACTCAGGGTGCTGGGTGCTCAGTGATCAGGGTGCTCAGTGCTCAGGGTGCTGGGTGCTCAGGGTGCTGGGTGCTCAGTGCTCGGGGTGCTGGGTGCTCAGTGCTCAGGGTGCTGGGTGCTCAGTACTCAGGGTGCTCGGTGCTCAGTACTCAGGGTGCTGGATGCTCAGTGCCCAGGGTGCTGGGTGCTCAGTACTCAGGGTGCTGGATGCTCAGTGCTCAGGGTGCTTGGTGCTCAGTCCTCAGGGTGCTCAGTACTCAGGGTGCTCAGTGCTCACTGCTCAGTACTCAGGGTGTTCAGTACTCAGGGTGCTGGGTGCTCAGTGCTCGGGGTGCTGGATGCTCAGTACTCAGGGTGCTGGGTGCTCAGTACTCGGGGTGCTGGGTGCTCAGTACTCAGCGTGCTGGGTGCTCTGTGCTCGGGGTGCTGGGTGCTCAGTGCTCAGGGTGATCGGTGCTCAGTGCTCAGGGTGCTGGCTGCTCAGTCCTCAGGGTGCTCAGTGCTCAAGGTGCTGGGTGCTCAGTACTCAGGGTGCTGAGTGCTCAGTACTCAGGGTGCTGGGTCCTCAGTACTCAGGGTGCTGGGTGCTCAGTACTCAGGGTGCTGGGTGCTCAGTGCTCAGGGTGATCTGTTCTCAGTACTCAGGTTGCTGGGTGCTCAGTGCTCGGGGTGCTGGGTGCTCAGAACTCGTTGTGCTCAGTGCTCAGTACTCAGGGTGCTGGGTGCTCAGTTCTCAGGGTGCTGGGTGCTCAGTGCTCGGGGTGCTCGGTGCTCAGTACTCGGGGTGCTGGGTGCCCAGTACTCGGGGTGCTGGGTGATCCGTGCTCAGGGTGCTGGGTGCTCAGTGCTCGGGGTGCTGGGTGCTCAGTGCTGAGGGTGGTGCTGGGTGCTCAGTACTCAGGGTGCTGGGTGCTCAGTGCTCGGGGTGCTCGGTGCTCAGTACTCGGGGTGCTGGGTGCTCAGTACTCGGGGTGCTGGGTGCTCAGTGCTCAGGGCGCTGGGTGCTCAGTGCTCGGGGTGCTGGGTGCTCAGTGCTGAGGGTGGTGCTGGGTGCTCAGTACTCAGGGTGCTGGGTGCTCAGTGCTCAGGGTGCTGGGTGCTCAGTACTAAGGGTGCTGGGTGCTCAGTACTCAGTGTGCTCAGTGCTCAGTGCTTGGGGTGCTGGGTGCTCAGTGCTTGGGGAGCTGGGTGCTCAGTGCTCGGAGTGCTGGGTGCACAGTACTGAGGGTGCTGTGTGCTCAGTGCTCAGTACTCAGCGTGCTTTGTGCTCAGTGCTCAGAGTGTTGGGTGCTCAGTACTCAGGGTGCTGGGTGCTCAGTGCTCAGGGTGCTCAGTGCTTAGGGTGCTGGGTGCTCAGGGTGCTGGGTGCTCAGTGCTCGGGGTGCTGGGTGCTCAGTGCTCAGGGTGCTGGGTGCTCAGTGCTCAGTGCTCAGGGTGTTGGGTGCTCAGTGCTCAGTGCTCAGGGTGCTGGGTGTTCAGTACTCAGGGTGCTGGGTGCTCAGTACTCAGGGTGCTTGGTGCTCAGTGCTCAGGGTGCTGGGTGCTCAGTGCTCAGGGTGCTGGGTGCTCAGTGCTCAGGGTGCTGGTTGCTCAGTACTCAGGGTGCTGGGTGTTCAGTGCTCGGGGTGCTAGGTGCTCAGTACTCAAGGTGCTGGGTGCTCAGTGCTCATGGTGCTGGGTGCTCAGTACTCAGGGTGCTCGGTGCTCAGGACTCAGGGTTCTCAGTGCTCAGTACTCAGGGTGCTGGGTGCTCAGTGCTCAGGGTGCTGGGTGCTCAGTACTCAGGGTGCTCAGTGCTCAGTACTCGGGGTGCTTGGTGCTCAGTGCTCAGGGTGCTCAGTGCTCAGTGCTCGGGGTGCTGGGTGCTCAGTGCTCGGGGCGCTGGGTGCTCAGTGCTCGGGGTGCTGGGTGCTCAGTACTCAGGGTGCTCAGTGCTCAGTGCTCAGGGTGCTGGGTGCTCAGTACTCAGGGTGCTCAGTGCTCTGTACTCGGGGTGCTGGGTGCTCAGTGCTCAGGGTGCTCAGTGCTCAGTGCTCGGGGTGCTGGGTGCTCAGTGCTCGGGGCGCTGGGTGCTCAGTGCTCGGGGTGTTGGGTGCTCAGTACTCGGGGTGCTGGGTGCTCAGTGCTCAGGGTGCTCAGTGCTCAGTACTCAGTGCTCAGGGTGCTCAGTGCTCAGTGCTCAGGGTGCTGGGTGTTCAGTACTCAGGGTGCTGGGTGCTCAGTACTCAGGGTGCTGGGTGCTCAGTGCTCAGGTTGCAGGGTGCTCAGTACTCTGGGTGTTGGGTGCTCAGTACTCAGGGTGCTGGGTGCTCAGTGCTCGGGGTGCTGGGTGCTCAGTGCTCAGGGTGCTGGGTGCTCAGTTCTCAGGGTGCTTTGTGCTCAGTACTCAGGGTGCTGGGTGCTTAGTGCTCGAGGTGCTCGGTGCTCAGTACTCAAGGTGCTGGGTGCTCAGTGCTCAGGGTGCTGGGTGCTCAGTCCTCGGGGTGCTACGTGCTCAGGGTGCTGGGTGCTCAGTGCTCAGGGTGCTGGGTGCTCAGTGCTCGGGGTGCTGGGTGCTGAGTGCTCAGGGTGCTGGGTGCTCAGTGCTCAGGGTGCTGGGTGCTCAGTGCTCGGGGTGCTGGGTGCTGAGTGCTCAGGGTGCTCGGTGCTCAGTGCTCAGGGTCCTGGGTACTCAGTACTCAGGGTGCTGGGTGCTTAGTACTCAGGGTGCTCAGTGCTCAGTACACAGGGTGCTGGGTGCTCAGTGCTCGGGGTGCTGGGTGCTCAGTGCTCAGTACTCTGTGTGCTGGGTGCTCAGTGCTCGGGGTGCTGGGTGCTCAGTACTCAGCGTGCTGGGTGCTCAGTACTCAGGGTGCTGGGTGCTCAGTGCTCAGGGTGCTGGGTGCTCAGTGCTCAGGGTGCTGGGTACTCAGTGATCGGGGTGCTGGGTGCTCAGTACTCAGGGTGCTCAGTGCTCGGGGAGCTCGGTGCTCAGTACTCAGGGTGCTGGGTGCTCAGTACTCAGTGCTCGGTGTCCTGGGTGCTCCGTGCTCGGGGTGCTGGGTGATCAGTGCTCTGGGTGCTTAGTACTCAGTACTCAGGGTGCTGGGTGCTCAGTACCCAGGGTGCTGGGTGCTCATTCTCGGGGTGCTGGCTGCTCAGTGCTCGGGGTGCTCGGTTCTCAGTACTCAGGGTGCTGGGGGCTCAGTACTCAGGGTGCTGGGTGCTCAGTACTCAGGGTGCTCGGTTCTCAGTACTCAGGGTGCTGGGTGCTCATTCTCGGGGTGCTGGGTGCTCAGTACTCAGGGTGCTGGGTGCTCAGTGCTCGGGGTTCTGGGTGCTCAGTGCTCAGGGTGATCGGTGCTCAGTACTTAGGGTGCTGGGTGCTCAGTGCTCAGGGTGCTGGGTGCTCAGTCCTCAGGGTGCTCAGTGCTCAGGGTGCTGGGTGCTCAGTGCTCGTGGTGCTCGGTGCTCAGTACTCAGGGTGCTGAGTGCTCAGTACTCAGGGTGCTGGGTGCTCACTACTCAGGGTGCTGGGTGCTCAGTGCTCAGGGTTCTGGGTGATCAGTGCTCAGGGTGCTGGGTGCTCAGTGCTCGGGGTGCTGGGTGCTCAGTACTCAGTGTCCTGGGTGCTAAGTGCTCAGGGTGCTGGGTGCTCAGTGCTCGGGGCGCTGGGTGCTCAGTGCTGGGGGTGCTCGGAGCTCAGTACTCAGGGTGCTGGGTGCTCAGTGCTCGGGGTGATCGGTGCTCAGTACTCAGGGTGCTGGGTGCTCAGTGCTCGGGATGCTCGGTGCTCAGTACGTTGGGTGCTCACTACTCAGGGGGCTGGGTGCTCAGTGCTTGGGTGATCGGTGCTCAGTACTCAGGGTGCTGGGTGCTCAGTGCTCGGGGTGCTCTGTGGTCAATACGTTGGGTGCTCACTACTCAGGTGCTGGGTGCTCAGTGCTCAGGGTTCTGGGTGCTCAGTGCTCAGGGTGCTGGGTGCTCAGTGCTCAGGGTGCTGGGTGTTCAGTACTCAGGGTGCTGGGTGCTCAGTGCTCAGGGTGCTGGGTGCTCAGTACTCAGGGTGCTGGGTGCTCAGTACTCAGGGTGCTGGGTGCTCTGTGCTCAGGGTGCAGGGTACTCAGTGCTCAGGGTGCTCGGTGCTCAGTACTCGGGGTGCTGGGTGCTCATTCTCGGGGTGCTGGATGCTCACTGCTCGGGGTGCTGGGTGCTCAGTACTCAGGGTGCTGGGTGCTCAGTGCTCAGGGTGCTGGGTGCTCAGTACTCAGGGTGCTGGGTGCTCAGGGCTCAGGGTGCTGGGTGATCAGTACTCAGGGTGCTGGGTGCTCAGGGCTCAGGGTGCTGGGTGCTCAGTACTCAGGGTGCTGGGAACTCAGTGCTCAGGGTGATCGGTGCTCAGTACTCAGGGTGCTCAGTACTCAGGGTGCTGGGTGCTCAGTGCTCGGGGTGCTTGGTGCTCAGTACTCAGGGTGCTGGGTGCTCAGTGCTCGGGGTGCTGGGTGGTCAGTGCTCAGGGTGATCGTTGCTCAGTACTCAGGGTGCTGGGTGCTCAGTGCTCAGGGTGCTGGGTGCTCAGTCCTCAGGGTGCTCAGTGCTCAGGGTGCTGGGTGCTCAGTGCTCGGGGTGCTGGGTGCTCAGTGCTCAGTGCTCAGGGTGCTGGGTGCTCAGTGCTCAGTGCTCAGGGTGCTGGTTGCTCAGTATTCAGGGTGCTGGGTGCTCAGTACTCAGGGTGCTGGGTGCTCAGTGCTCAGGGTGCTGGGTGCTCAGTACTCAGGGTGCTGGGTGATCAGTGCTCGGGGTGCTGGGTGCTCAGTGCTCAGGGTGCTGGGTGCTCAGTGCTCAGGGTGCTGGGTGCTCAGTACTCAGGGTGCTGGGTGTTCAGTGCTCGGGGTGCTCGGTGCTCAGTACTCAAGGTGCTGGGTGCTCAGTGCTCAGGGTGCTGGGTGCTCAGTGATCAGGGTGCTGGGTGCTCAGTACTCAGGGTGCTGGGTGCTCAGTGCTCGGGGTGCTCGGTGCTCAGTACTCAGGGTGCTGGGTGGTCAGTACTCGGCGTGCTGGGTGCTCAGTGCTCAGGGTGCTGGGTGCTCAGTGCTCGGGGTGCTGGGTGCTCAGTGCTGAGGGTTTTGCTGGGTGCTCAGTGCTCAGGGTGCTGGGTGCTCAGTACTAAGGCTGCTGGGTGCTCAGTACTCAGGGTGCTCGGTGCTCAGTACTCAGGGTGCTGGGTGCTCAGTGCTCAGTGTGCTGGGTACTCAGTACTCAGGGTGCTGGGTGCTCAGTACTCAGGTTGCTGGGTGCTCAGTGCTCAGTGTGCTGGGTGGTCAGTGCTCATGGTGCTGGGTGCTCAGTACTCAGGGTGCTGGGTGCTCAGTGCTCAGGGTGATCGGTGCTCATTACTCAGGGTGCTCAGTACTCAGGGTGCTGGGTGCTCAGTGCTCGGGGTGCTGGGTGCTCAGTACTCAGGGTGCTGGGTGCTCTGTACTCAGGGTGCTGGGTGCTCAGTGCTCGGGGTCCTGGGTGCTCAGTGCTCAGGGTGATCGGTGCTCAGTACTCAGGGTGCTGGGTGCTCAGTGCTCAGGGTGCTGGGTGCTCAGTCCTCAGGATGCTCAGTGCTCAGGGTGCTGGGTGCTCAGTGCTCGGGGTGCTCGGTGCTCAGTACTCAGGGTGCTAAGTGCTCAGTACTGAGGGTGCTGGGTGCTCAGTGCTCAGTGTGCTGGGTGCTCAGTACTCATGGTGCTGGGTGCTCAGTACTCAGGGTGCTCAGTGCTCACTGCTCAGGGTGCTGGGTGTTCAGTACTCAGGGTGCTGTGTGCTCAGTACTCAGGGTGCTGGGTGCTCCGTGCTCAGGGTGCTCGGTGCTCAGGACTCTGGGTGTTGGGTGCTCAGTACTCAGTGTGCTGGGTGTTCAGTGCTCAGGGTGCTGCGTGCTCAGTACTCAGGGTGCTGGGTGCTCAGTGCTCAGGGTGCTGGGTGCTCAGTGCTCAGAGTGCTGGGTGCTCAGTGCTCGGGGTGCTGGGTGCTCAGTGCTCGGGGTGCTGGGTGCTCAGTGCTCAGTGCTCAGGGTGCTGGGTGCTCAGTGCTCAGTGCTCAGGGTGCTGGGTGCTCAGTACTCAGGGTGCTGGGTTCTCAGTACTCAGGGTGCTGGGTGCTCAGTGCTCAGGGTGCTGGGTGCTCAGTACTCTGGGTGTTGGGTGCTCAGTACTCAGGGTGCTGGGTGCTCAGTACTCAGGGTGCTGGGTGCTCAGTGCTCAGGGTGCTGGGTGCTCAGTACTCAGGGTGCTCAGTGCTCAGTACTCTTGGTGCTTGGTGCTCAGTACTCAGGGTGCTCAGTGCTCAGTACTCGGTGTGCTCGGTGCTCAGTTCTCAGGGTGCTGGGTGCTCAGTGCTCGGGGTGCTGGGTGCTGAGTGCTCAGGGTGCTGGGTGCTCAGTGCTCGGGGTGCTCGGTGCTCAGTGCTCACGGTCCTGGGTGCTCAGTACTCAGGGTGCTGGGTGCTTAGTACTCAGGGTGCTTAGTGCTCAGTACACAGGGTGCTGGGTGCTCAGTGCTCGGGGTGCTGGGTGCTCAGTGCTCAGTACTCAGGGTGCTGGGTGCTCAATGCTCGGGGTGCTGAGTGCTCAGTACTCAGGGTGCTGGGTGCTCAGTACTCAGGGTGCTGGCTGCTCAGTGCTCAGGGTGCTGGGTGCTCAGTGCTCCGGGTGCTGGGTGCTCAGTGATCGGGGTGCTGGGTGCTCAGTGCTCAGGGTGCTCAGTGCTCAGTGCTCGGGGTGCTGGGTGCTCAGTGCTTGGGGAGCTTGGTGCTCAGAGTGCTGGGTGCTCAGTACTGAGTGTGCTGTGTGCTCAGTGCTCAGTAGTCAGCGTGCTGGGTGCTCAGTGCTCAGAGTGTTGGGTGCTCAGTACTCAGGGTGCTGGGTGCTCAGTGCTCAGTGCTCATGGTGCTCAGTGCTCAGGGTGCTGGGTGCTCACGGTGCTGGGTGCTCAGTGCTCGGGGTGCTGGGTGCTCAGTGCTCAGGGTGCTGGGTGCTCAGTGCTCAGTGCTCAGGGTGCTGTGTGCTCAGTGCTCAGGGTGCGGGGTGTTCAGTACTCAGGGTGCTGGGTGCTCTGTACTCAGGGTACTTGGTGCTCAGTGCACTGGGTGCTGGGTGCTCAGTGCTCAGGGTGCTGGATGCTCAGTACTCAGGGTGCTGGGTGCTCAGTACTCAGGGTGCTCGGTGCTCAGTACTCAGGGTGCTGGGTGCTCAGTGCCCAGGGTGCTGGGTCCTCAGTACTCAGGGTGCTGGGTGCTCAGTACTCAGGGTGCTGGGTGCTCAGTGCTCAGGGTGCTAGGTGCTCAGTCCTCAGGGTGCTCAGTACTCAGGGTGCTCAGTGCTCAGTACTCAGGGTGTTCAGTACTCAGGGTGCTGGGTGCTCAGTGCTCGGTGTGCTGGGTGCTCAGTACTCAGGGTGCTCAGTGCTCAGTACTCGGGGTGCTGGGTGCTCAGTACTCAGGGTGCTCAGTGCTCAGTACTCGGTGTGCTGGGTGCTCAGTGCTCAGGGTGCTCAGTGCTCAGTGCTCGGGGTGCTGGGTGCTCAGTGCTTGGGGAGCTGGGTGCTCAGTGCTCGGAGTGCTGGGTGTTCAGTGCTCAGGGTGCTGCGTGCTCAGTACTCAGGGTGCTGGGTGCTCAGTGCTCAGGGTGCTGGGTGCTCAGTGCTCAGAGTGCTGGGTGCTCAGTGCTCGGGGTGCTGGGTGCTCAGTGCTCGGGGTGCTGGGTGCTCAGTGCTCAGTGCTCAGGGTGCTGGGTGCTCAGTGCTCAGTGCTCAGGGTGCTGGGTGCTCAGTACTCAGGGTGCTGGGTTCTCAGTACTCAGGGTGCTGGGTGCTCAGTGCTCAGGGTGCTGGGTGCTCAGTGCTCAGGGTGCTCAGTGCTCAGTGCTCGGGGTGCTGGGTGCTCAGTGCTTGGGGAGCTGGGTGCTCAGTGCTCGGAGTGCTGGGTGTTCAGTGCTCAGGGTGCTGCGTGCTCAGTACTCAGGGTGCTGGGTGCTCAGTGCTCAGGGTGCTGGGTGCTCAGTGCTCAGAGTGCTGGGTGCTCAGTGCTCGGGGTGCTGGGTGCTCAGTGCTCGGGGTGCTGGGTGCTCAGTGCTCAGTGCTCAGGGTGCTGGGTGCTCAGTGCTCAGTGCTCAGGGTGCTGGGTGCTCAGTACTCAGGGTGCTGGGTTCTCAGTACTCAGGGTGCTGGGTGCTCAGTGCTCAGGGTGCTGGGTGCTCAGTACTCTGGGTGTTGGGTGCTCAGTACTCAGGGTGCTGGGTGCTCAGTACTCAGGGTGCTGGGTGCTCAGTGCTCAGGGTGCTGGGTGCTCAGTACTCAGGGTGCTCAGTGCTCAGTACTCTTGGTGCTTGGTGCTCAGTACTCAGGGTGCTCAGTGCTCAGTACTCGGTGTGCTCGGTGCTCAGTTCTCAGGGTGCTGGGTGCTCAGTGCTCGGGGTGCTGGGTGCTGAGTGCTCAGGGTGCTGGGTGCTCAGTGCTCGGGGTGCTCGGTGCTCAGTGCTCACGGTCCTGGGTGCTCAGTACTCAGGGTGCTGGGTGCTTAGTACTCAGGGTGCTTAGTGCTCAGTACACAGGGTGCTGGGTGCTCAGTGCTCGGGGTGCTGGGTGCTCAGTGCTCAGTACTCAGGGTGCTGGGTGCTCAATGCTCGGGGTGCTGAGTGCTCAGTACTCAGGGTGCTGGGTGCTCAGTACTCAGGGTGCTGGCTGCTCAGTGCTCAGGGTGCTGGGTGCTCAGTGCTCCGGGTGCTGGGTGCTCAGTGATCGGGGTGCTGGGTGCTCAGTGCTCAGGGTGCTCAGTGCTCAGTGCTCGGGGTGCTGGGTGCTCAGTGCTTGGGGAGCTTGGTGCTCAGAGTGCTGGGTGCTCAGTACTGAGTGTGCTGTGTGCTCAGTGCTCAGTAGTCAGCGTGCTGGGTGCTCAGTGCTCAGAGTGTTGGGTGCTCAGTACTCAGGGTGCTGGGTGCTCAGTGCTCAGTGCTCATGGTGCTCAGTGCTCAGGGTGCTGGGTGCTCACGGTGCTGGGTGCTCAGTGCTCGGGGTGCTGGGTGCTCAGTGCTCAGGGTGCTGGGTGCTCAGTGCTCAGTGCTCAGGGTGCTGTGTGCTCAGTGCTCAGGGTGCGGGGTGTTCAGTACTCAGGGTGCTGGGTGCTCTGTACTCAGGGTACTTGGTGCTCAGTGCACTGGGTGCTGGGTGCTCAGTGCTCAGGGTGCTGGATGCTCAGTACTCAGGGTGCTGGGTGCTCAGTACTCAGGGTGCTCGGTGCTCAGTACTCAGGGTGCTGGGTGCTCAGTGCCCAGGGTGCTGGGTCCTCAGTACTCAGGGTGCTGGGTGCTCAGTACTCAGGGTGCTGGGTGCTCAGTGCTCAGGGTGCTAGGTGCTCAGTCCTCAGGGTGCTCAGTACTCAGGGTGCTCAGTGCTCAGTACTCAGGGTGTTCAGTACTCAGGGTGCTGGGTGCTCAGTGCTCGGTGTGCTGGGTGCTCAGTACTCAGGGTGCTCAGTGCTCAGTACTCGGGGTGCTGGGTGCTCAGTACTCAGGGTGCTCAGTGCTCAGTACTCGGTGTGCTGGGTGCTCAGTGCTCAGGGTGCTCAGTGCTCAGTGCTCGGGGTGCTGGGTGCTCAGTGCTTGGGGAGCTGGGTGCTCAGTGCTCGGAGTGCTGGGTGCTCAGTACTGAGGGTGCTGTGTGCTCAGTGCTCAGTACTCAGCGTGCTTTGTGCTCAGTGCTCAGAGTGTTGGGTGCTCAGTACTCAGGGTGCTGGGTGCTCAGTGATCAGGGTGCTCAGTGCTCAGGGTGCTGGGTGCTCAGGGTGCTGGGTGCTCAGTGCTCGGGGTGCTGGGTGCTCAGTGCTCAGGGTGCTGGGTGCTCAGTACTCAGGGTGCTCGGTGCTCAGTACTCAGGGTGCTGGATGCTCAGTGCCCAGGGTGCTGGGTGCTCAGTACTCAGGGTGCTGGATGCTCAGTGCTCAGGGTGCTAGGTGCTCAGTCCTCAGGGTGCTCAGTACTCAGGGTGCTCAGTGCTCACTGCTCAGTACTCAGGGTGTTCAGTACTCAGGGTGCTGGGTGCTCAGTGCTCGGGGTGCTGGATGCTCAGTACTCAGGGTGCTGGGTGCTCAGTACTCGGGGTGCTGGGTGCTCAGTACTCAGCGTGCTGGGTGCTCTGTGCTCGGGGTGCTGGGTGCTCAGTGCTCAGGGTGATCGGTGCTCAGTGCTCAGGGTGCTGGCTGCTCAGTCCTCAGGGTGCTCAGTGCTCAAGGTGCTGGGTGCTCAGTACTCAGGGTGCTGAGTGCTCAGTACTCAGGGTGCTGGGTCCTCAGTACTCAGGGTGCTGGGTGCTCAGTACTCAGGGTGCTGGGTGCTCAGTGCTCAGGGTGATCTGTTCTCAGTACTCAGGTTGCTGGGTGCTCAGTGCTCGGGGTGCTGGGTGCTCAGAACTCGTTGTGCTCAGTGCTCAGTACTCAGGGTGCTGGGTGCTCAGTTCTCAGGGTGCTGGGTGCTCAGTGCTCGGGGTGCTCGGTGCTCAGTACTCGGGGTGCTGGGTGCCCAGTACTCGGGGTGCTGGGTGCTCCGTGCTCAGGGTGCTGGGTGCTCAGTGCTCGGGGTGCTGGGTGCTCAGTGCTGAGGGTGGTGCTGGGTGCTCAGTACTCAGGGTGCTGGGTGCTCAGTGCTCGGGGTGCTCGGTGCTCAGTACTCGGGGTGCTGGGTGCTCAGTACTCGGGGTGCTGGGTGCTCAGTGCTCAGGGCGCTGGGTGCTCAGTGCTCGGGGTGCTGGGTGCTCAGTGCTGAGGGTGGTGCTGGGTGCTCAGTACTCAGGGTGCTGGGTGCTCAGTGCTCAGGGTGCTGGGTGCTCAGTACTAAGGGTGCTGGGTGCTCAGTACTCAGTGTGCTCAGTGCTCAGTGCTCGGGGTGCTGGGTGCTCAGTGCTTGGGGAGCTGGGTGCTCAGTGCTCGGAGTGCTGGGTGCACAGTACTGAGGGTGCTGTGTGCTCAGTGCTCAGTACTCAGCGTGCTTTGTGCTCAGTGCTCAGAGTGTTGGGTGCTCAGTACTCAGGGTGCTGGGTGCTCAGTGCTCAGGGTGCTCAGTGCTTAGGGTGCTGGGTGCTCAGGGTGCTGGGTGCTCAGTGCTCGGGGTGCTGGGTGCTCAGTGCTCAGGGTGCTGGGTGCTCAGTGCTCAGTGCTCAGGGTGTTGGGTGCTCAGTGCTCAGTGCTCAGGGTGCTGGGTGTTCAGTACTCAGGGTGCTGGGTGCTCAGTACTCAGGGTGCTTGGTGCTCAGTGCTCAGGGTGCTGGGTGCTCAGTGCTCAGGGTGCTGGATGCTCAGTACTCAGGGTGCTGGGTGCTCAGTACTCAGGGTGCTCGGTGCTCAGTACTCAGGGTGCTGGGTGCTCAGTGCCCAGGGTGCTGGGTGCTCAGTACTCAGGGTGCTGGGTGCTCAGTGCTCAGGGTGCTAGGTGCTCAGTCCTCAGGGTGCTCAGTACTCAGGGTGCTCAGTGCTCAGTGCTCAGTACTCAGGGTGTTCAGTACTCAGGGAGCTGGGTGCTCAGTGCTCGGGGTACTGGATGCTCAGTACTCAGGGTGCTGGGTGCTCAGTGCACTGGGTGCTGGGTGCTCAGTGCTCAGGGTGCTGGATGCTCAGTACTCAGGGTGCTGGGTGCTCAGTACTCAGGGTGCTCGGTGCTCAGTACTCAGGGTGCTGGGTGCTCAGTGCCCAGGGTGCTGGGTCCTCAGTACTCAGGGTGCTGGGTGCTCAGTACTCAGGGTGCTGGGTGCTCAGTGCTCAGGGTGCTAGGTGCTCAGTCCTCAGGGTGCTCAGTACTCAGGGTGCTCAGTGCTCAGTACTCAGGGTGTTCAGTACTCAGGGTGCTGGGTGCTCAGTGCTCGGTGTGCTGGGTGCTCAGTACTCAGGGTGCTCAGTGCTCAGTACTCGGGGTGCTGGGTGCTCAGTACTCAGGGTGCTCAGTGCTCAGTACTCGGTGTGCTGGGTGCTCAGTGCTCAGGGTGCTCAGTGCTCAGTGCTCGGGGTGCTGGGTGCTCAGTGCTTGGGGAGCTGGGTGCTCAGTGCTCGGAGTGCTGGGTGCTCAGTACTGAGGGTGCTGTGTGCTCAGTGCTCAGTACTCAGCGTGCTTTGTGCTCAGTGCTCAGAGTGTTGGGTGCTCAGTACTCAGGGTGCTGGGTGCTCAGTGATCAGGGTGCTCAGTGCTCAGGGTGCTGGGTGCTCAGGGTGCTGGGTGCTCAGTGCTCGGGGTGCTGGGTGCTCAGTGCTCAGGGTGCTGGGTGCTCAGTACTCAGGGTGCTCGGTGCTCAGTACTCAGGGTGCTGGATGCTCAGTGCCCAGGGTGCTGGGTGCTCAGTACTCAGGGTGCTGGATGCTCAGTGCTCAGGGTGCTAGGTGCTCAGTCCTCAGGGTGCTCAGTACTCAGGGTGCTCAGTGCTCACTGCTCAGTACTCAGGGTGTTCAGTACTCAGGGTGCTGGGTGCTCAGTGCTCGGGGTGCTGGATGCTCAGTACTCAGGGTGCTGGGTGCTCAGTACTCGGGGTGCTGGGTGCTCAGTACTCAGCGTGCTGGGTGCTCTGTGCTCGGGGTGCTGGGTGCTCAGTGCTCAGGGTGATCGGTGCTCAGTGCTCAGGGTGCTGGCTGCTCAGTCCTCAGGGTGCTCAGTGCTCAATGTGCTGGGTGCTCAGTACTCAGGGTGCTGAGTGCTCAGTACTCAGGGTGCTGGGTCCTCAGTACTCAGGGTGCTGGGTGCTCAGTACTCAGGGTGCTGGGTGCTCAGTGCTCAGGGTGATCTGTTCTCAGTACTCAGGTTGCTGGGTGCTCAGTGCTCGGGGTGCTGGGTGCTCAGAACTCGTTGTGCTCAGTGCTCAGTACTCAGGGTGCTGGGTGCTCAGTTCTCAGGGTGCTGGGTGCTCAGTGCTCGGGGTGCTCGGTGCTCAGTACTCGGGGTGCTGGGTGCCCAGTACTCGGGGTGCTGGGTGCTCCGTGCTCAGGGTGCTGGGTGCTCAGTGCTCGGGGTGCTGGGTGCTCAGTGCTGAGGGTGGTGCTGGGTGCTCAGTACTCAGGGTGCTGGGTGCTCAGTGCTCGGGGTGCTCGGTGCTCAGTACTCGGGGTGCTGGGTGCTCAGTACTCGGGGTGCTGGGTGCTCAGTGCTCAGGGCGCTGGGTGCTCAGTGCTCGGGGTGCTGGGTGCTCAGTGCTGAGGGTGGTGCTGGGTGCTCAGTACTCAGGGTGCTGGGTGCTCAGTGCTCAGGGTGCTGGGTGCTCAGTACTAAGGGTGCTGGGTGCTCAGTACTCAGTGTGCTCAGTGCTCAGTGCTCGGGGTGCTGGGTGCTCAGTGCTTGGGGAGCTGGGTGCTCAGTGCTCGGAGTGCTGGGTGCACAGTACTGAGGGTGCTGTGTGCTCAGTGCTCAGTACTCAGCGTGCTTTGTGCTCAGTGCTCAGAGTGTTGGGTGCTCAGTACTCAGGGTGCTGGGTGCTCAGTGCTCAGGGTGCTCAGTGCTTAGGGTGCTGGGTGCTCAGGGTGCAGGGTGCTCAGTGCTCGGGGTGCTGGGTGCTCAGTGCTCAGGGTGCTGGGTGCTCAGTGCTCAGTGCTCAGGGTGTTGGGTGCTCAGTGCTCAGTGCTCAGGGTGCTGGGTGTTCAGTACTCAGGGTGCTGGGTGCTCAGTACTCAGGGTGCTTGGTGCTCAGTGCTCAGGGTGCTGGGTGCTCAGTGCTCAGGGTGCTGGATGCTCAGTACTCAGGGTGCTGGGTGCTCAGTGCCCAGGGTGCTGGGTGCTCAGTACTCAGGGTGCTGGGTGCTCAGTGCTCAGGGTGCTAGGTGCTCAGTCCTCAGGGTGCTCAGTACTCAGGGTGCTCAGTGCTCAGTGCTCAGTACTCAGGGTGTTCAGTACTCAGGGAGCTGGGTGCTCAGTGCTCGGGGTACTGGATGCTCAGTACTCAGGGTGCTGGGTGCTCAGTACTCGGGGTGCTGGGTGCTCAGTACTCAGGGTGCTGGGGGCTCTGTGCTCGGGGTGCTGGGTGCTCAGTGCTCAGGGTGATCGGTGCTCAGTGCTCAGGGTGCTGGCTGCTCAGTCCTCAGGGTGCTCAGTGCTCAAGGTGCTGGGTGCTCAGTACTCAGGGTGCTGAGTGTTCAGTACTCAGGGTGCTGGGTCCTCAGTACTCAGGGTGCTGGGTGCTCAGTACTCAGGGTGCTGGGTGCTCAGTGCTCAGGGTGATCTGTTCTCAGTACTCAGGTTGCTGGGTGCTCAGTGCTCGGGGTGCTGGGTGCTCAGAACTCGTTGTGCTCAGTGCTCAGTACTCAGGGTGCTGGGTGCTCAGTACTCAGGGTGCTGGGTGCTCAGTGCTCGGGGTGCTCGGTGCTCAGTACTCGGGGTGCTGGGTGCTCAGTATTCGGGGTGCTGGGTGCTCAGTATTCGGGGTGCTCGGTGTTCAGTACTCAGGGTGCTGGGTGCTCAGTACTCAGGGTACTTGGTGCTCAGTGCTCAGGGTGCTGGGTGCTCAGTGCTCAGGGTGCTGGATGCTCAGTACTCAGGGTGCTGTGTGCTCAGTACTCAGGGTGCTCTTTGCTCAGTACTCAGGGTGCTGGGTGCTCAGTGCCCAGGGTGCTGGGTGCTCACTACTCAGGGTGCTGGGTGCTCGGTACTCAGGGTGCTGGGTGCTCAGTGCTCAGGGTGCTAGGTGCTCAGTCCTCAGGGTGCTCGGAGCTCAGTACTCAGGGTGCTGGGTGCTCAGTGCTCGGGGTGATCGGTGCTCAGTACTCAGGGTGCTGGGTGCTCAGTGCCCAGGGTGCTGGGTGCTCACTACTCAGGGTGCTGGGTGCTCGGTACTCAGGGTGCTGGGTGCTCACTACTCAGGGTGCTGGGTGCTCGGTACTCAGGGTGCTGGGTGCTCAGTGCTCGGGGCGCTGGGTGCTCAGTGCTGGGGGTGCTCGGAGCTCAGTACTCAGGGTGCTGTGTGCTCAGTGCTCGGGGTGATCGGTGCTCAGTACTCAGGGTGCTGGGTGCTCAGTGCTCGGGATGCTCGGTGCTCAGTACGTTGGGTGCTCACTACTCAGGGTTCTGGGTGCTCAGTGCTTGGGTGATCGGTGCTCAGTACTCAGGGTGCTGGGTGCTCAGTGCTCGGGGTGCTCTGTGGTCAATACGTTGGGTGCTCACTACTCAGGTGCTGGGTGCTCAGTGCTCAGGGTTCTGGGTGCTCAGTGCTCAGGGTGCTGGGTGCTCAGTGCTCAGGGTGCTGGGTGTTCAGTACTCAGGGTGCTGGGTGCTCAGTGCTCAGGGTGCTGGGTGCTCAGTACTCAGGGTGCTGGGTGCTCAGTACTCAGGGTGCTGGGTGCTCAGTGCTCAGGGTGCAGGGTACTCAGTGCTCAGGGTGCTCGGTGCTCAGTACTCGGGGTGCTGGGTGCTCATTCTCGGGGTGCTGGATGCTCACTGCTCGGGGTGCTGGGTGCTCAGTACTCAGGGTGCTGGGTGCTCAGTGCTCAGGGTGCTGGGTGCTCAGTACTCAGGGTGCTGGGTGCTCAGGGCTCAGGGTGCTGGGTGATCAGTACTCAGGGTGCTGGGTGCTCAGGGCTCAGGGTGCTGGGTGCTCAGTACTCAGGGTGCTGGGAGCTCAGTGCTCAGGGTGATCGGTGCTCAGTACTCAGGGTGCTCAGTACTCAGGGTGCTGGGTGCTCAGTGCTCGGGGTGCTTGGTGCTCAGTACTCAGGGTGCTGGGTGCTCAGTGCTCGGGGTGCTGGGTGGTCAGTGCTCAGGGTGATCGTTGCTCAGTACTCAGGTTGCTGGGTGCTCAGTGCTCAGGGTGCTGGGTGCTCAGTCCTCAGGGTGCTCAGTGCTCAGGGTGCTGGGTGCTCAGTGCTCGGGGTGCTGGGTGCTCAGTGCTCAGTGCTCAGGGTGCTGGGTGCTCAGTGCTCAGTGCTCAGGGTGCTGGTTGCTCAGTATTCAGGGTGCTGGGTGCTCAGTACTCAGGGTGCTGGGTGCTCAGTGCTCAGGGTGCTGGGTGCTCAGTACTCAGGGTGCTGGGTGATCAGTGCTCGGGGTGCTGGGTGCTCAGTGCTCAGGGTGCTGGGTGCTCAGTGCTCAGGGTGCTGGGTGCTCAGTACTCAGGGTGCTGGGTGCTCAGTGCTCAGGGTGCTCAGTGCTTAGGGTGCTGGGTGCTCAGGGTGCTGGGTGCTCAGTGCTCGGGGTGCTGGGTGCTCAGTGCTCAGGGTGCTGGGTGCTCAGTGCTCAGTGCTCAGGGTGTTGGGTGCTCAGTGCTCAGTGCTCAGGGTGCTGGGTGTTCAGTACTCAGGGTGCTGGGTGCTCAGTACTCAGGGTGCTTGGTGCTCAGTGCTCAGGGTGCTGGGTGCTCAGTGCTCAGGGTGCTGGATGCTCAGTACTCAGGGTGCTGGGTGCTCAGTGCCCAGGGTGCTGGGTGCTCAGTACTCAGGGTGCTGGGTGCTCAGTGCTCAGGGTGCTAGGTGCTCAGTCCTCAGGGTGCTCAGTACTCAGGGTGCTCAGTGCTCAGTGCTCAGTACTCAGGGTGTTCAGTACTCAGGGAGCTGGGTGCTCAGTGCTCGGGGTACTGGATGCTCAGTACTCAGGGTGCTGGGTGCTCAGTACTCGGGGTGCTGGGTGCTCAGTACTCAGGGTGCTGGGGGCTCTGTGCTCGGGGTGCTGGGTGCTCAGTGCTCAGGGTGATCGGTGCTCAGTGCTCAGGGTGCTGGCTGCTCAGTCCTCAGGGTGCTCAGTGCTCAAGGTGCTGGGTGCTCAGTACTCAGGGTGCTGAGTGTTCAGTACTCAGGGTGCTGGGTCCTCAGTACTCAGGGTGCTGGGTGCTCAGTACTCAGGGTGCTGGGTGCTCAGTGCTCAGGGTGATCTGTTCTCAGTACTCAGGTTGCTGGGTGCTCAGTGCTCGGGGTGCTGGGTGCTCAGAACTCGTTGTGCTCAGTGCTCAGTACTCAGGGTGCTGGGTGCTCAGTACTCAGGGTGCTGGGTGCTCAGTGCTCGGGGTGCTCGGTGCTCAGTACTCGGGGTGCTGGGTGCTCAGTATTCGGGGTGCTGGGTGCTCAGTATTCGGGGTGCTCGGTGTTCAGTACTCAGGGTGCTGGGTGCTCAGTACTCAGGGTACTTGGTGCTCAGTGCTCAGGGTGCTGGGTGCTCAGTGCTCAGGGTGCTGGATGCTCAGTACTCAGGGTGCTGTGTGCTCAGTACTCAGGGTGCTCTTTGCTCAGTACTCAGGGTGCTGGGTGCTCAGTGCCCAGGGTGCTGGGTGCTCACTACTCAGGGTGCTGGGTGCTCGGTACTCAGGGTGCTGGGTGCTCAGTGCTCAGGGTGCTAAGTGCTCAGTCCTCAGGGTGCTCGGAGCTCAGTACTCAGGGTGCTGGGTGCTCAGTGCTCGGGGTGATCGGTGCTCAGTACTCAGGGTGCTGGGTGCTCAGTGCCCAGGGTGCTGGGTGCTCACTACTCAGGGTGCTGGGTGCTCGGTACTCAGGGTGCTGGGTGCTCACTACTCAGGGTGCTGGGTGCTCGGTACTCAGGGTGCTGGGTGCTCAGTGCTCAGTACTCAGCGTGCTTTGTGCTCAGTGCTCAGAGTGTTGGGTGCTCAGTACTCAGGGTGCTGGGTGCTCAGTACTCAGGGTGCTTGGTGCTCAGTGCTCAGGGTGCTGGGTGCTCAGTGCTCAGGGTGCTGGATGCTCAGTACTCAGGGTGCTGGGTGCTCAGTGCCCAGGGTGCTGGGTGCTCAGTACTCAGGGTGCTGGGTGCTCAGTGCTCAGGGTGCTAGGTGCTCAGTCCTCAGGGTGCTCAGTACTCAGGGTGCTCAGTGCTCAGTGCTCAGTACTCAGGGTGTTCAGTACTCAGGGAGCTGGGTGCTCAGTGCTCGGGGTACTGGATGCTCAGTACTCAGGGTGCTGGGTGCTCAGTACTCGGGGTGCTGGGTGCTCAGTACTCAGGGTGCTGGGGGCTCTGTGCTCGGGGTGCTGGGTGCTCAGTGCTCAGGGTGATCGGTGCTCAGTGCTCAGGGTGCTGGCTGCTCAGTCCTCAGGGTGCTCAGTGCTCAAGGTGCTGGGTGCTCAGTACTCAGGGTGCTGAGTGTTCAGTACTCAGGGTGCTGGGTCCTCAGTACTCAGGGTGCTGGGTGCTCAGTACTCAGGGTGCTGGGTGCTCAGTGCTCAGGGTGATCTGTTCTCAGTACTCAGGTTGCTGGGTGCTCAGTGCTCGGGGTGCTGGGTGCTCAGAACTCGTTGTGCTCAGTGCTCAGTACTCAGGGTGCTGGGTGCTCAGTACTCAGGGTGCTGGGTGCTCAGTGCTCGGGGTGCTCGGTGCTCAGTACTCGGGGTGCTGGGTGCTCAGTATTCGGGGTGCTGGGTGCTCAGTATTCGGGGTGCTCGGTGTTCAGTACTCAGGGTGCTGGGTGCTCAGTACTCAGGGTACTTGGTGCTCAGTGCTCAGGGTGCTGGGTGCTCAGTGCTCAGGGTGCTGGATGCTCAGTACTCAGGGTGCTGTGTGCTCAGTACTCAGGGTGCTCTTTGCTCAGTACTCAGGGTGCTGGGTGCTCAGTGCCCAGGGTGCTGGGTGCTCACTACTCAGGGTGCTGGGTGCTCGGTACTCAGGGTGCTGGGTGCTCAGTGCTCAGGGTGCTAGGTGCTCAGTCCTCAGGGTGCTCGGAGCTCAGTACTCAGGGTGCTGGGTGCTCAGTGCTCGGGGTGATCGGTGCTCAGTACTCAGGGTGCTGGGTGCTCAGTGCCCAGGGTGCTGGGTGCTCACTACTCAGGGTGCTGGGTGCTCGGTACTCAGGGTGCTGGGTGCTCACTACTCAGGGTGCTGGGTGCTCGGTACTCAGGGTGCTGGGTGCTCAGTGCTCGGGGCGCTGGGTGCTCAGTGCTGGGGGTGCTCGGAGCTCAGTACTCAGGGTGCTGTGTGCTCAGTGCTCGGGGTGATCGGTGCTCAGTACTCAGGGTGCTGGGTGCTCAGTGCTCGGGATGCTCGGTGCTCAGTACGTTGGGTGCTCACTACTCAGGGTTCTGGGTGCTCAGTGCTTGGGTGATCGGTGCTCAGTACTCAGGGTGCTGGGTGCTCAGTGCTCGGGGTGCTCTGTGGTCAATACGTTGGGTGCTCACTACTCAGGTGCTGGGTGCTCAGTGCTCAGGGTTCTGGGTGCTCAGTGCTCAGGGTGCTGGGTGCTCAGTGCTCAGGGTGCTGGGTGTTCAGTACTCAGGGTGCTGGGTGCTCAGTGCTCAGGGTGCTGGGTGCTCAGTACTCAGGGTGCTGGGTGCTCAGTACTCAGGGTGCTGGGTGCTCAGTGCTCAGGGTGCAGGGTACTCAGTGCTCAGGGTGCTCGGTGCTCAGTACTCGGGGTGCTGGGTGCTCATTCTCGGGGTGCTGGATGCTCACTGCTCGGGGTGCTGGGTGCTCAGTACTCAGGGTGCTGGGTGCTCAGTGCTCAGGGTGCTGGGTGCTCAGTACTCAGGGTGCTGGGTGCTCAGGGCTCAGGGTGCTGGGTGATCAGTACTCAGGGTGCTGGGTGCTCAGGGCTCAGGGTGCTGGGTGCTCAGTACTCAGGGTGCTGGGAGCTCAGTGCTCAGGGTGATCGGTGCTCAGTACTCAGGGTGCTCAGTACTCAGGGTGCTGGGTGCTCAGTGCTCGGGGTGCTTGGTGCTCAGTACTCAGGGTGCTGGGTGCTCAGTGCTCGGGGTGCTGGGTGGTCAGTGCTCAGGGTGATCGTTGCTCAGTACTCAGGTTGCTGGGTGCTCAGTGCTCAGGGTGCTGGGTGCTCAGTCCTCAGGGTGCTCAGTGCTCAGGGTGCTGGGTGCTCAGTGCTCGGGGTGCTGGGTGCTCAGTGCTCAGTGCTCAGGGTGCTGGGTGCTCAGTGCTCAGTGCTCAGGGTGCTGGTTGCTCAGTATTCAGGGTGCTGGGTGCTCAGTACTCAGGGTGCTGGGTGCTCAGTGCTCAGGGTGCTGGGTGCTCAGTACTCAGGGTGCTGGGTGATCAGTGCTCGGGGTGCTGGGTGCTCAGTGCTCAGGGTGCTGGGTGCTCAGTGCTCAGGGTGCTGGGTGCTCAGTACTCAGGGTGCTGGGTGTTCAGTGCTCGGGGTGCTCGGTGCTCAGTACTCAAGGTGCTGGGTGCTCAGTGCTCAGGGTGCTGGGTGCTCAGTGATCAGGGTGCTGGGTGCTCAGTACTCAGGGCGCTGGGTGCTCAGTGCTCGGGGTGCTCGGTGCTCAGTACTCAGGGTGCTGGGTGGTCAGTACTCGGCGTGCTGGGTGCTCAGTGCTCAGGGTGCTGGGTGCTCAGTGCTCGGGGTGCTGGGTGCTCAGTGCTGAGGGTTTTGCTGGGTGCTCAGTGCTCAGGGTGCTGGGTGCTCAGTACTAAGGCTGCTGGGTGCTCAGTACTCAGGGTGCTCGGTGCTCAGTACTCAGGGTGCTGGGTGCTCAGTGCTCAGTGTGCTGGGTACTCAGTACTCAGGGTGCTGGGTGCTCAGTACTCAGGTTGCTGGGTGCTCAGTGCTCAGTGTGCTGGGTGGTCAGTGCTCATGGTGCTGGGTGCTCAGTACTCAGGGTGCTGGGTGCTCAGTGCTCAGGGTGATCGGTGCTCATTACTCAGGGTGCTCAGTACTCAGGGTGCTGGGTGCTCAGTGCTCGGGGTGCTGGGTGCTCAGTACTCAGGGTGCTGGGTGCTCTGTACTCAGGGTGCTGGGTGCTCAGTGCTCGGGGTCCTGGGTGCTCAGTGCTCAGGGTGATCGGTGCTCAGTACTCAGGGTGCTGGGTGCTCAGTGCTCAGGGTGCTGGGTGCTCAGTCCTCAGGATGCTCAGTGCTCAGGGTGCTGGGTGCTCAGTGCTCGGGGTGCTCGGTGCTCAGTACTCAGGGTGCTAAGTGCTCAGTACTCAGGGTGCTGGGTGCTCAGTGCTCAGTGTGCTGGGTGCTCAGTACTCATGGTGCTGGGTGCTCAGTACTCAGGGTGCTCAGTGCTCACTGCTCAGGGTGCTGGGTGTTCAGTACTCAGGGTGCTGTGTGCTCAGTACTCAGGGTGCTGGGTGCTCCGTGCTCAGGGTGCTCGGTGCTCAGGACTCTGGGTGTTGGGTGCTCAGTACTCAGTGTGCTGGGTGTTCAGTGCTCAGGGTGCTGCGTGCTCAGTACTCAGAGTGCTGGGTGCTCAGTGCTCGGGGTGCTGGGTGCTCAGTGCTCAGAGTGCTGGGTGCTCAGTGCTCGGGGTGCTGGGTGCTCAGTGCTCGGGGTGCTGGGTGCTCAGTGCTCAGTGCTCAGGGTGCTGGGTGCTCAGTGCTCAGTGCTCAGGGTGCTGGGTGCTCAGTACTCAGGGTGCTGGGTTCTCAGTACTCAGGGTGCTGGGTGCTCAGTGCTCAGGGTGCTGGGTGCTCAGTGCTCAGAGTGCTGGGTGCTCAGTGCTCGGGGTGCTGGGTGCTCAGTGCTCGGGGTGCTGGGTGCTCAGTGCTCAGTGCTCAGGGTGCTGGGTGCTCAGTGCTCAGTGCTCAGGGTGCTGGGTGCTCAGTACTCAGGGTGCTGGGTTCTCAGTACTCAGGGTGCTGGGTGCTCAGTGCTCAGGGTGCTGGGTGCTCAGTACTCTGGGTGTTGGGTGCTCAGTACTCAGGGTGCTGGGTGCTCAGTACTCAGGGTGCTGGGTGCTCAGTGCTCAGGGTGCTGGGTGCTCAGTACTCAGGGTGCTCAGTGCTCAGTACTCTTGGTGCTTGGTGCTCAGTACTCAGGGTGCTCAGTGCTCAGTACTCGGTGTGCTCGGTGCTCAGTTCTCAGGGTGCTGGGTGCTCAGTGCTCGGGGTGCTGGGTGCTGAGTGCTCAGGGTGCTGGGTGCTCAGTGCTCGGGGTGCTCGGTGCTCAGTGCTCACGGTCCTGGGTGCTCAGTACTCAGGGTGCTGGGTGCTTAGTACTCAGGGTGCTTAGTGCTCAGTACACAGGGTGCTGGGTGCTCAGTGCTCGGGGTGCTGGGTGCTCAGTGCTCAGTACTCAGGGTGCTGGGTGCTCAATGCTCGGGGTGCTGAGTGCTCAGTACTCAGGGTGCTGGGTGCTCAGTACTCAGGGTGCTGGCTGCTCAGTGCTCAGGGTGCTGGCTGCTCAGTGCTCAGGGTTCTGGGTGCTCAGTGCTCAGGGTGCTCAGTGCTCAGTGCTCGGGGTGCTGGGTGCTCAGTGCTTGGGGAGCTTGGTGCTCAGAGTGCTGGGTGCTCAGTACTGAGTGTGCTGTGTGCTCAGTGCTCAGTAGTCAGCGTGCTGGGTGCTCAGTGCTCAGAGTGTTGGGTGCTCAGTACTCAGGGTGCTGGGTGCTCAGTGCTCAGTGCTCATGGTGCTCAGTGCTCAGGGTGCTGGGTGCTCACGGTGCTGGGTGCTCAGTGCTCGGGGTGCTGGGTGCTCAGTGCTCAGGGTGCTGGGTGCTCAGTGCTCAGTGCTCAGGGTGCTGTGTGCTCAGTGCTCAGGGTGCTGGGTGTTCAGTACACAGGGTGCTGGGTGCTCAGTACTCAGGGTACTTGGTGCTCAGTGCACTGGGTGCTGGGTGCTCAGTGCTCAGGGTGCTGGATGCTCAGTACTCAGGGTGCTGGGTGCTCAGTACTCAGGGTGCTCGGTGCTCAGTACTCAGGGTGCTGGGTGCTCAGTGCCCAGGCTGCTGGGTGCTCAGTACTCAGGGTGCTGGGTGCTCAGTACTCAGGGTGCTGGGTGCTCAGTGCTCAGGGTGCTAGGTGCTCAGTCCTCAGGGTGCTCAGTACTCAGGGTGCTCAGTGCTCAGTACTCAGGGTGTTCAGTACTCAGGGTGCTGGGTGCTCAGTGCTCGGTGTGCTGGGTGCTCAGTACTCAGGGTGCTCAGTGCTCAGTACTCGGTGTGCTGGGTGCTCAGTGCTCAGGGTGCTCAGTGCTCAGTGCTCGGGGTGCTGGGTGCTCAGTGCTTGGGGAGCTGGGTGCTCAGTGCTCGGAGTGCTGGGTGCTCAGTACTGAGGGTGCTGTGTGCTCAGTGCTCAGTACTCAGCGTGCTTTGTGCTCAGTGCTCAGAGTGTTGGGTGCTCAGTACTCAGGGTGCTGGGTGCTCAGTGATCAGGGTGCTCAGTGCTCAGGGTGCTGGGTGCTCAGGGTGCTGGGTGCTCAGTGCTCGGGGTGCTGGGTGCTCAGTGCTCAGGGTGCTGGGTGCTCAGTACTCAGGGTGCTCGGTGCTCAGTACTCAGGGTGCTGGATGCTCAGTGCCCAGGGTGCTGGGTGCTCAGTACTCAGGGTGCTGGATGCTCAGTGCTCAGGGTGCTAGGTGCTCAGTCCTCAGGGTGCTCAGTACTCAGGGTGCTCAGTGCTCACTGCTCAGTACTCAGGGTGTTCAGTACTCAGGGTGCTGGGTGCTCAGTGCTCGGGGTGCTGGATGCTCAGTACTCAGGGTGCTGGGTGCTCAGTACTCGGGGTGCTCAGTGCTCAGGGTGCTGGCTGCTCAGTCCTCAGGGTGCTCAGTGCTCAAGGTGCTGGGTGCTCAGTACTCAGGGTGCTGAGTGCTCAGTACTCAGGGTGCTGGGTCCTCAGTACTCAGGGTGCTGGGTGCTCAGTACTCAGGGTGCTGGGTGCTCAGTGCTCAGGGTGATCTGTTCTCAGTACTCAGGTTGCTGGGTGCTCAGTGCTCGGGGTGCTGGGTGCTCAGAACTCGTTGTGCTCAGTGCTCAGTACTCAGGGTGCTGGGTGCTCAGTTCTCAGGGTGCTGGGTGCTCAGTGCTCGGGGTGCTCGGTGCTCAGTACTCGGGGTGCTGGGTGCCCAGTACTCGGGGTGCTGGGTGCTCCGTGCTCAGGGTGCTGGGTGCTCAGTGCTCGGGGTGCTGGGTGCTCAGTGCTGAGGGTGGTGCTGGGTGCTCAGTACTCAGGGTGCTGGGTGCTCAGTGCTCGGGGTGCTCGGTGCTCAGTACTCGGGGTGCTGGGTGCTCAGTACTCGGGGTGCTGGGTGCTCAGTGCTCAGGGCGCTGGGTGATCAGTGCTCGGGGTGCTGGGTGCTCAGTGCTGAGGGTGGTGCTGGGTGCTCAGTACTCAGGGTGCTGGGTGCTCAGTGCTCAGGGTGCTGGGTGCTCAGTACTAAGGGTGCTGGGTGCTCAGTACTCAGTGTGCTCAGTGCTCAGTGCTCGGGGTGCTGGGTGCTCAGTGCTTGGGGAGCTGGGTGCTCAGTGCTCGGAGTGCTGGGTGCACAGTACTGAGGGTGCTGTGTGCTCAGTGCTCAGTACTCAGCGTGCTTTGTGCTCAGTGCTCAGAGTGTTGGGTGCTCAGTACTCAGGGTGCTGGGTGCTCAGTGCTCAGGGTGCTCAGTGCTTAGGGTGCTGGGTGCTCAGGGTGCTGGGTGCTCAGTGCTCGGGGTGCTGGGTGCTCAGTGCTCAGGGTGCTGGGTGCTCAGTGCTCAGTGCTCAGGGTGTTGGGTGCTCAGTGCTCAGTGCTCAGGGTGCTGGGTGTTCAGTACTCAGGGTGCTGGGTGCTCAGTACTCAGGGTGCTTGGTGCTCAGTGCTCAGGGTGCTGGGTGCTCAGTGCTCAGGGTGCTGGATGCTCAGTACTCAGGGTGCTGGGTGCTCAGTACTCAGGGTGCTCGGTGCTCAGTACTCAGGGTGCTGGGTGCTCAGTGCCCAGGGTGCTGGGTGCTCAGTACTCAGGGTGCTGGGTGCTCAGTGCTCAGGGTGCTAGGTGCTCAGTCCTCAGGGTGCTCAGTACTCAGGGTGCTCAGTGCTCAGTGCTCAGTACTCAGGGTGTTCAGTACTCAGGGAGCTGGGTGCTCAGTGCTCGGGGTACTGGATGCTCAGTACTCAGGGTGCTGGGTGCTCAGTACTCGGGGTGCTGGGTGCTCAGTACTCAGGGTGCTGGGGGCTCTGTGCTCGGGGTGCTGGGTGCTCAGTGCTCAGGGTGATCGGTGCTCAGTGCTCAGGGTGCTGGCTGCTCAGTCCTCAGGGTGCTCAGTGCTCAAGGTGCTGGGTGCTCAGTACTCAGGGTGCTGAGTGTTCAGTACTCAGGGTGCTGGGTCCTCAGTACTCAGGGTGCTGGGTGCTCAGTACTCAGGGTGCTGGGTGCTCAGTGCTCAGGGTGATCTGTTCTCAGTACTCAGGTTGCTGGGTGCTCAGTGCTCGGGGTGCTGGGTGCTCAGAACTCGTTGTGCTCAGTGCTCAGTACTCAGGGTGCTGGGTGCTCAGTACTCAGGGTGCTGGGTGCTCAGTGCTCGGGGTGCTCGGTGCTCAGTACTCGGGGTGCTGGGTGCTCAGTATTCGGGGTGCTGGGTGCTCAGTATTCGGGGTGCTCGGTGTTCAGTACTCAGGGTGCTGGGTGCTCAGTACTCAGGGTACTTGGTGCTCAGTGCTCAGGGTGCTGGGTGCTCAGTGCTCAGGGTGCTGGATGCTCAGTACTCAGGGTGCTGTGTGCTCAGTACTCAGGGTGCTCTTTGCTCAGTACTCAGGGTGCTGGGTGCTCAGTGCCCAGGGTGCTGGGTGCTCACTACTCAGGGTGCTGGGTGCTCGGTACTCAGGGTGCTGGGTGCTCAGTGCTCAGGGTGCTAGGTGCTCAGTCCTCAGGGTGCTCAGTACTCAGGGTGCTCAGTGCTCAGTACTCAGGGTGTTCAGTACTCAGGGTGCTGGGTGCTCAGTGCTCGGGGTGCTGGGTGCTCAGTACTCAGGGTGCTCAGTGCTCAGTACTCGGGGTGCTGGGTGCTCAGTACTCAGGGTGCTCAGTGCTCAGTACTCGGTGTGCTGGGTGCTCAGTGCTCAGGGTGCTCAGTGCTCAGTGCTCGGGGTGCTGGGTGCTCAGTGCTTGGGGAGCTGGGTGCTCAGTGCTCGGAGTGCTGGGTGCTCAGTACTGAGGGTGCTGTGTGCTCAGTGCTCAGTACTCAGCGTGCTGGGTGCTCAGTGCTCAGAGTGTTGGGTGCTCAGTACTCAGGGTGCTGGGTGCTCAGTGCTCAGGGTGCTCAGTGCTCAGGGTGCTGGCTGCTCAGTCCTCAGGGTGCTCAGTGCTCAAGGTGCTGGGTGCTCAGTACTCAGGGTGCTGAGTGCTCAGTACTCAGGGTGCTGGGTCCTCCGTACTCAGGGTGCTGGGTGCTCAGTACTCAGGGTGCTGGGTGCTCAGTGCTCAGGGTGATCTGTTCTCAGTACTCAGATTGCTGGGTGCTCTGTGCTCGGGGTGCTGGGTGCTCAGAACTCGTTGTGCTCAGTGCTCAGTACTCAGGATGCTGGGTGCTCAGTACTCAGGGTGCTGGGTGCTCAGTGCTCGGGGTGCTCGGTGCTCAGTACTCGGGGTGCTGGGTGGTCAGTACTCGGGGTGCTGGGTGCTCAGTGCTCAGGGTGCTGGGTGCTCAGTGCTCGGGGTGCTGGGTGCTCAGTGCTGAGGGTGGTGCTGGGTGCTCAGTACTCAGGGTGCTGGGTGCTCAGTGCTCAGGGTGCTGGGTGCTCAGTACTAAGGGTGCTGGGTGCTCAGTACTCAGGGTGCTCGGTGCTCAGTACTCAGGGTGCTGGGTGCTCAGTGCTCAGTGTGCTGGGTACTCAGTACTCAGGGTGCTGGGTGCTCAGTACTCAGGGTGCTGGGTGCTCAGTGCTCAGTGTGCTGGGTGGTCAGTGCTCAGGGTGCTGGGTGCTCAGTACTCAGGGTGCTGGGTGCTCAGTGCTCAGGGTGATCGGTGCTCATTACTCAGGTTGCTCAGTACTCAGGGTGCTGGGTGCTCAGTGCTCGGGGTGCTGGGTGCTCAGTACTCAGGGTGCTGGGTGCTCAGTGCTCGGGGTCCTGGGTGCTCAGTGCTCAGGGTGATCGGTGCTCAATACTCAGGGTGCTGGGTGCTCAGTGCTCAGGGTGCTGGGTGCTCAGTCCTCAGGATGCTCAGTGCTCAGGGTGCTGGGTGCTCAGTGCTCGGGGTGCTCGGTGCTCAGTACTCAGGGTGCTAAGTGCTCAGTACTGAGGGTGCTGGGTGCTCAGTACTCAGGGTGCTCAGTGCTCACTGCTCAGGGTGCTGGGTGCTCAGTACTCATGGTGCTGGGTGCTCAGTACTCAGGGTGCTCAGTGCTCACTGCTCAGGGTGCTGGGTGTTCAGTACTCAGGGTGCTGTGTGCTCAGTACTCAGGGTGCTGGGTGCTCAGTGCTCAGGGTGCTCGGTGCTCAGGACTCTGGGTGTTGGGTGCTCAGTACTCAGTGTGCTGGGTGCTCAGTGCTCAGGGTGCTGCGTGCTCAGTACTCAGGGTGCGGGGTGCTCAGTGCTCAGGGTGCTGGGTGCTCAGTGCTCAGAGTGCTGGGTGCTCAGTGCTCGGGGTGCTGGGTGCTCAGTGCTCGGGGTGCTGGGTGCTCAGTGCTCAGTGCTCTGTGTGCTGGGTGCTCAGTGCTCAGGGTGCTGGGTGCTCAGTACTCAGGGTGCTGGGTTCTCAGTACTCAGGGTGCTGGTTGCTCAGTGCTCAGGGTGCTGGGTGCTCAGTACTCTGGGTGTTGGGTGCTCAGTACTCAGGGTGCTGGGTGCTCTGTACTCAGGGTGCTGGGTGCTCAGTGCTCAGGGTGCTGGGTGCTCAGTACTCAGGCTGCTCAGTGCTCAGTACTCGGGGTGCTTGGTGCTCAGTACTCAGGGTGCTCAGTGCTCAGTACTCGGGGTGCTCAGTGCTCAGTTCTCAGGGTGCTGGGTGCTCAGTGCTCGGGGTGCTGGGTGCTGAGTGCTCAGGGTGCTGGGTGCTCAGTGCTCGGGGTGCTCGGTGCTCAGTGCTCACGGTCCTGGGTGCTCAGTACTCAGGGTGCTGGGTGCTTAGTACTCAGGGTGCTTAGTGCTCAGTACACAGGGTGCTGGGTGCTCAGTGCTCGGGGTGCTGGGTGCTCAGTGCTCAGTACTCAGGGTGCTGGGTGCTCAATGCTCAGGGTGCTGAGTGCTCAGTACTCAGCGTGCTGGGTGCTCAGTACTCAGGGTGCTGGGTGCTCAGTGCTCAGGGTGCTGGGTGCTCATTGCTCCGGGTGCTGGGTGCTCAGTGATCGTGGTGCTGGGTGCTCAGTGCTCAGGGTGCTCAGTTCTCAGTGCTCGGGGTGCTGGGTGCTCAGTGCTTGGGGAGCTTGGTGCTCAGTGATCAGAGTGCTGTGTGCTCAGTACTGAGGGTGCTGTGTGCTCAGTGCTCAGTAGTCAGCGTGCTGGGTGCTCAGTGCTCAGAGTGTTGGGTGCTCAGTACTCAGGGTGCTGGGTGCTCAGTGCTCAGTGCTCATGGTGCTCAGTGCTCAGGGTGTTGGGTGCTCAGGGTGCTGGGTGCTCAGTGCTCGGGGTGCTGGGTGCTCAGTGCTCAGGGTGCTGGGTGCTCAGTGCTCAGTGCTCAGGGTGCTGTGTTCTCAGTGCTCAGTGCTCAGGGTGCTGGGTGTTCAGTACTCAGGGTGCTGGGTGCTCAGTACTCAGGGTACTTGGTGCTCAGTGCTCAGGGTGCTGGGTGCTCAGTGCTCAGGGTGCTGGATGCTCAGTACTCAGGGTGCTGGGTGCTCAGTACTCAGGGTGCTCGGTGCTCAGTACTCAGGCTGCTGGGTGCTCAGTGCCCAGGGTGCTGGGTGCTCAGTACTCAGGGTGCTGGGTGCTCAGTACTCAGGGTGCTGGGTGCTCAGTGCTCAGGGTGCTAGGTGCTCAGTCCTCAGGGTGCTCAGTACTCAAGGTGCTCAGTGCTCAGTGCTCAGTACTCAGGGTGTTCAGTACTCAGGGTGCTGGGTGCTCATTGCTCGGTGTGCTGGGTGCTCAGTACTCAGGGTGCTCAGTGCTCAGTACTCGGGGTGCTGGGTGCTCAGTACTCAGGTTGCTCAGTGCTCAGTACTCGGTGTGCTGGGTGCTCAGTGCTCAGGGTGCTCAGTGCTCAGTGCTCGGGGTGCTGGGTGCTCAGTGCTTCGGGAGCTGGGTGCTCAGTGCTCGGAGTGCTGGGTGCTCAGTACTGAGGGTGCTGTGTGCTCAATGCTCAGTACTCAGCGTGCTTTGTGCTCAGTGCTCAGAGTGTTGGGTGCTCAGTACTCAGGGTGCTGGGTGCTCAGTGTTCTGGGTGCTCAGTGCTCGGGGTGCTGGGTGCTCAGTGCTCAGGGTGCTGGGTGCTCAGTGCTCAGTGCTCAGGGTGTTGGGTGCTCAGTGCTCAGTGCTCAGGGTGCTGGGTGTTCAGTACTCAGGGTGCTGGGTGCTCAGTACTCAGGGTGCTTGGGGCTCAGTGCTCAGGGTGCTGGGTGCTCAGTGCTCAGGGTGCTGGATGCTCAGTAATCAGGGTGCTGGGTGCTCAGTACTCAGGGTGCTCGGTGCTCAGTACTCAGGGTGCTGGATGCTCAGTGCCCAGGGTGCTGGGTGCTCAGTACTCAGGGTGCTGGGTGCTCAGTGCTCAGGGTGCTAGGTGCTCAGTCCTCAGGGTGCTCAGTACTCAGGGTGCTCAGTGCTCAGTGCTCAGTACTCAGGGTGTTCAGTACTCAGGGTGCTCGGTGCTCAGTGCTCGGGGTGCTGGATGCTCAGTACTCAGGGTGCTGGGTGCTCAGTACTCGGGGTGCTGGGTGCTCAGTACTCAGGGTGCTGGGTGCTCTGTGCTCGGGGTGCTGGGTGCTCAGTGCTCAGGGTGATCGGTGCTCAGTGCTCAGGGTGCTGGCTGCTCAGTCCTCAGGGTGCTCAGTGCTCAAGGTGCTGGGTGCTCAGTACTCAGGGTGCTGAGTGCTCAGTACTCAGGGTGCTGGGTGCTCAGTGCTCAGGGTGATCTGTTCTCAGTACTCAGGTTGCTGGGTGCTCAGTGCTCGGGGTGCTGGGTGCTCAGAACTCGTTGTGCTCAGTGCTCAGTACTCAGGGTGCTGGGTGCTCAGTACTCAGGGTGCTGGGTGCTCAGTGCTCGGGGTGCTCGGTGCTCAGTACTCGGGGTGCTGGGTGCTCAGTACTCGGGGTGCTGGGTGCTCAGTGCTCAGGGTGCTGGGTGCTCAGTGCTCGGGGTGCTGGGTGCTCAGTGCTGAGGGTGGTGCTGGGTGCTCAGTACTCAGGGTGCTGGGTGCTCAGTGCTTGGGGAGCTGGGTGCTCAGTGCTCGGAGTGCTGGTTGCTCAGTACTGAGGGTGCTGTGTGCTCAGTGCTCAGTACTCAGCGTGCTTTGTGCTCATTGCTCAGAGTGTTGGGTGCTCAGTACTCAGGGTGCTGGGTGCTCAGTGCTCAGTGTGCTCAGTGCTTAGGGTGCTGGGTGCTCAGGGTGCTGGGTGCTCAGTGCTCGGGGTGCTGGGTGCTCAGTGCTCAGGGTGCTGGGTGCTCAGTGCTCAGTGCTCAGGGTGTTGGGTGCTCAGTGCTCAGGGTGCTGGGTGTTCAGTACTCAGGGTGCTGGGTGCTCAGTACTCAGGGTGCTCGGTGCTCAGTACTCAGGGTGCTGGGTGCTCAGTGCTCAGGGTGCTGGGTGCTCAGTGCTCAGGGTGCTGGATGCTCAGTACTCAGGGTGCTGGGTGCTCAGTACTCAGGGTGCTCGGTGCTCAGTACTCAGGGTGCTGGGTGCTCAGTGCCCAGGGTGGTGGGTGCTCAGTACTCAGGGTGCTGGGTGCTCAGTGCTCAGGGTGCTAGGTGCTGAGTCCTCAGGGTGCTCAGTACTCAGGGTGCTCAGTGCTCAGTGCTCAGTACTAAGGGTGTTCAGTACTCAGGCTGCTGGGTGCTCAGTGCTCGGGGTGCTGGATGCTCAGTACTCAGGGTGCTGGGTGCTCAGTACTCGGGGTGCTGGGTGCTCAGTACTCTGGTGCTGGGTGCTCTGTGCTCGGGGTGCTGGGTGCTCAGTGCTCAGGGTGATCTGTTCTCAGTACTCAGGTTGCTGGGTGCTCAGTGCTCGGGGTGCTGGGTGCTCAGTGCTGAGGGTGGTGCTGGGTGCTCAGTACTCAGGGTGCTGGGTGCTCAGTGCTCAGGGTGCTGGGTGCTCAGTACTAAGGGTGCTGGGTGCTCAGTACTCAGGGTGCTCGGTGCTCAGTACTCAGGGTGCTGGGTGCTCAGTGCTCAGTGTGCTGGGTACTCAGTACTCAGGGTGCTGGGTGCTCAGTACTCAGGGTGCTGGGTGCTCAGTGCTCAGTGTGCTGGGTGGTCAGTGCTCAGGGTGCTGGGTGCTCAGTACTCAGGGTGCTGGGTGCTCAGTGCTCAGGGTGATCGGTGCTCATTACTCAGGTTGCTCAGTACTCAGGGTGCTGGGTGCTCAGTGCTCGGGGTGCTGGCTGCTCAGTACTCAGGGTGCTGGGTGCTCTGTACTCAGGGTGCTGGGTGCTCAGTGCTCGGGGTCCTGGGTGCTCAGTGCTCAGGGTGATCGGTGTTCAGTACTCAGGGTGCTGGGTGCTCAGTGCTCAGGGTGCTGGGTGCTCAGTCCTCAGGATGCTCAGTGCTCAGGGTGCTGGGTGCTCAGTGCTCGGGGTGCTCGGTGCTCAGTACTCAGGGTGCTAAGTGCTCAGTACTGAGGGTGCTGGGTGCTCAGTGCTCAGTGTGCTGGGTGCTCAGTACTCATGGTGCTGGGTGCTCAGTACTCAGGGTGCTCAGTGCTCACTGCTCAGGGTGCTGGGTGTTCAGTACTCAGGGTGCTGTGTGCTCAGTACTCAGGGTGCTGGTTGCTCAGTGCTCAGGGTGCTCGGTGCTCAGTACTCTGGGTGTTGGGTGCTCAGTACTCAGTGTGCTGGGTGCTCAGTGCTCAGGGTGCTGCGTGCTCAGTACTCAGGGTGCTGGGTGCTCAGTGCTCAGGGTGCTGGGTGCTCAGTGCTCAGGGTGCTGGGTGCTCAGTGCTCGGGGTGCTGGGTGCTCAGTGCTCGGGGTGCTGGGTGCTCAGTGCTCAGTGCTCAGGGTGCTGGGTGCTCAGTGCTCAGTGCTCAGGGTGCTGGGTGCTCAGTACTCAGGGTGCTGGGTGCTCAGTGCTCAGGGTGCTGGGTGCTCAGTGCTCAGTGCTCAGGGTGCTGGGTGCTCAGTACTCAGGGTGCTGGGTGCTCAGTACTCAGGGTGCTGGGTGCTCAGTGCTTAGGGTGCTGGGTGCTCAGTACTCTGGGTGTTGGGTGCTCAGTACTCAGGGCGCTTGGTGCTCAGTGCTCAGGGTGCTGGGTGCTCAGTGCTCAGGGTGCTGGGTGCTCAGTACTCAGGGTGCTGGGTGCTCAGTGCCCAGGGTGCTGGGTGCTCAGTACTCAGGGCGCTGGGTGCTCAGTGCTCGGGGTGCTGGGTGCTCAGTGCTCAGGGTGCTGGGTGCTCAGTACTCAAGGTGCAGGGTGCTCAGTGCTCAGGGAGCTGGGTGCTCAGTACTCGAGGTGCACCGTGCTCAGTGATCAGGGTGCTGTGTGCTCAGTACTCAGGGTGCTCGGTGCTCAGTACTCAGGGTTCTCAGTGCTCCGTACTCAGGGGGCTGGGTGCTCAGTGCTCAGGTTGCTGGGTGCTCAGTACTCAGGTTGCTCAGTGCTCAGTACTCGGGGTGCTTGGTGCACAGTACTCAGGGTGCTCAGTGCTCAGTACTCGGGGTGCTGGGTGCTCAGTGCTCAGGGTGCTCAGTGCTCAGTGCTCGGGGTGCTGGGTGCTCAGTGCTCAGTGCTCAGGGTGCTGGGTGTTCAGTACTCAAGGTGCTGGGTGCTCAGAACTCAGGGTGCTGGGTGCTCAGTGCTCAGGGTGCTCAGTGCTCAGTACTCAGTGCTCAGGGTGCTGGGTGTTCAGTACTCAGGGTGCTGGGTGTTCAGTACTCGGTGTGCTGGGTGCTCAGTGCTCAGGGTGCTCAGTGCTCAGTACTCAGTGCTCAGGGTGCTCAGTGCTCAGTGCTCAGGGTGCTGGGTGTTCAGTACTCATGGTGCTGTGTGCTCAGTACTCAGGGTGCTGGGTGCTCAGTGCTCAGGGTGCTCGGTGCTCAGTACTCTGGGTGTTGGGTGCTCAGTACTCAGTGTGCTGGGTGCTCAGTGCTCAGGGTGCTGCGTGCTCAGTACTCAGGGTGCTGTGTGCTCAGTACTCAGGGTGCTGGTTGCTCAGTGCTCAGGGTGCTCGGTGCTCAGTACTCTGGGTGTTGGGTGCTCAGTACTCAGTGTGCTGGGTGCTCAGTGCTCAGGGTGCTGCGTGCTCAGTACTCAGGGTGCTGGGTGCTCAGTGCTCAGGGTGCTGGGTGCTCAGTGCTCAGGGTGCTGGGTGCTCAGTGCTCGGGGTGCTGGGTGCTCAGTGCTCGGGGTGCTGGGTGCTCAGTGCTCAGTGCTCAGGGTGCTGGGTGCTCAGTGCTCAGTGCTCAGGGTGCTGGGTGCTCAGTACTCAGGGTGCTGGGTGCTCAGTACTCAGGGTGCTGGGTGCTCAGTGCTCAGGGTGCTGGGTGCTCAGTACTCTGGGTGTTGTGTGCTCAGTACTCAGGGTGCTGGGTGCTCAGTACTCAGGGTGCTCAGTGCTCAGTACTCGGGGTGCTTGGTGCTCAGTACTCAGGGTGCTCAGTGCTCAGTACTCGGGGTGCTCTGTGCTCAGTGCTCAGGGTGCTCAGTGCTCAGTGCTCGGGGTGCTTGGTGCTCAGTGCTCGGGGCGCTGGTTGCTCTGTGCTTGGGGTGCTGGGTGCTCAGTACTCGGGGTGCTGGGTGCTCAGTGCTCAGTGTGCTCAGTGCTCAGTACTCAGTGCTCAGGGTGCTCAGTGCTCAGTGCTCAGGGTGCTGGGTGTTCAGTACTCAGGGTGCTGGGTGCTCAGTACTCAGGGTGCTGGGTGCTCAGTGCTTAGGGTGCTGGGTGCTCAGTACTCTGGGTGTTGGGTGCTCAGTACTCAGGGCGCTTGGTGCTCAGTGCTCAGGGTGCTGGGTGCTCAGTGCTCAGGGTGCTGGGTGCTCAGTACTCAGGGTGCTGGGTGCTCAGTGCCCAGGGTGCTGGGTGCTCAGTACTCAGGGCGCTGGGTGCTCAGTGCTCGGGGTGCTGGGTGCTCAGTGCTCAGGGTGCTGGGTGCTCAGTACTCAAGGTGCTGGGTGCTCAGTGCTCAGGGAGCTGGGTGCTCAGTCCTCGAGGTGCACCGTGCTCAGTGATCAGGGTGCTGTGTGCTCAGTACTCAGGGTGCTCGGTGCTCAGTACTCAGGGTTCTCAGTGCTCCGTACTCAGGGGGCTGGGTGCTCAGTGCTCAGGTTGCTGGGTGCTCAGTACTCAGGTTGCTCAGTGCTCAGTACTCGGGGTGCTTGGTGCACAGTACTCAGGGTGCTCAGTGCTCAGTACTCGGGGTGCTGGGTGCTCAGTGCTCAGGGTGCTCAGTGCTCAGTGCTCGGGGTGCTGGGTGCTCAGTGCTCAGTGCTCAGGGTGCTGGGTGTTCAGTACTCAAGGTGCTGGGTGCTCAGAACTCAGGGTGCTGGGTGCTCAGTGCTCAGGGTGCTCAGTGCTCAGTACTCAGTGCTCAGGGTGCTGGGTGTTCAGTACTCAGGGTGCTGGGTGTTCAGTACTTGGTGTGCTGGGTGCTCAGTGCTCAGGGTGCTCAGTGCTCAGTACTCAGTGCTCAGGGTGCTCAGTGCTCAGTGCTCAGGGTGCTGGGTGTTCAGTACTCAGGGTGCTGGGTGTTCAGTACTCGGTGTGCTGGGTGCTCAGTGCTCAGGGTGCTCAGTGCTCAGTACTCAGTGCTCAGGGTGCTCAGTGCTCAGTGCTCAGGGTGCTGGGTGTTCAGTACTCATGGTGCTGTGTGCTCAGTACTCAGGGTGCTGGGTGCTCAGTGCTCAGGGTGCTCGGTGCTCAGTACTCTGGGTGTTGGGTGCTCAGTACTCAGTGTGCTGGGTGCTCAGTGCTCAGGGTGCTGCGTGCTCAGTACTCAGGGTGCTGGGTGCTCAGTGCTCAGGGTGCTGGGTGCTCAGTGCTCAGGGTGCTGGGTGCTCAGTGCTCGGGGTGCTGGGTGCTCAGTGCTCGGGGTGCTGGTTGCTCAGTGCTCAGTGCTCAGGGTGCTGGGTGCTCAGTGCTCAGTGCTCAGGGTGCTGGTTGCTCAGTGCTCAGGGTGCTGGGTGCTCAGTACTCAGGGTGCTGGGTGCTCAGTGCACAGGGTGCTGGGTGCTCAGTACTCAGGGTGCTGGGTGCTCAGTACTCAGGGTGCTGGGTGCTCAGTACTCAGGGTGCTGGGTGCTCAGTGCTCGGGGTGCGGCGTGCTCAGTGCTCAGGGTGCTGGGTGCTCAGTGCTCAGGGTGCTGGGTGCTCAGTACTCAGGGTGCTGGGTGCTCAGTGCTTGGGGTGCTCGGTGCTCAGTACTCAAGGTGCTGGGTGCTCAGTGCTCAGGGTGCTGGGTGCTCAGTCCTCGGGGTGCTCCGTGCTCAGTGATCAGGGTGCTGGGTGCTCAGTACTCAGGGTGCTCGGTGCTCAGTACTCAGGGTTCTCAGTGCTCAGTACTCAGGGTGCTGGGTGCTCAGTGCTCAGGGTGCTGGGTGCTCAGTACTCAGGGTGCTCAGTGCTCAGTACTCGGGGTGCTTGGTGCACAGTACTCAGGGTGCTCAGTGCTGAGTACTCGGGGTGCTGGGTGCTCAGTGCTCAGGGTGCTCAGTGCTCAGTGCTCGGGGTGCTGGGTGCTCAGTGCTCGGGGCGCTGGGTGCTCAGTGCTCGGGGTGCTGGGTGCTCAGTACTCGGGGTGCTGGGTGCTCAGTGCTCAGGGTGCTCAGTGCTCAGTACTCAGTGCTCAGGGTGCTCAGTGCTCAGTGCTCAGGGTGCTGGGTGTTCAGTACTCAGGGTGCTGGGTGCTCAGTACTCAGGGTGCTGGGTACTCAGTGCTTAGGGTGCTGGGTGCTCAGTACTCTGGGTGTTGGGTGCTCATTACTCAGGGTGCTGGGTGCTCAGTGCTCGGGGTGCTGGGTGCTCAGTGCTCAGGGTGCTCAGTGCTCAGTACTCAGTGCTCAGGGTGCTGGGTGCTCAGTACTCAGGGTGCTGGGTGCTCAGTTCTTGGGGTGCTCGGTGCTCAGTACTCAGTGTGCTGGGTGCTCAGTGCTCAGGGTGCTGGGTTCTCAGTATTCAGGGTGCTGGGTGCTCAGTGCTCAGGGTGCTAGGTGCTCAGTCCTCAGGGTGCTCAGTACTCAGGGTGCTCAGTGCTCAGTGCTCAGTACTCAGGGTGCTGGGTGCTCAGTGCTCAGGGTGCTGGGGGCAAAGTACTCAGGGTGCTGTGTGCTCAGTACTCAGGGTGCTGGGTTCTCAGTACTCAGGGTGCTGGGTGCTCAGTACTCGGGGTGCTGAGTGCTCAGTACTCAGGGTGCTGGGTGCTCAGTGCTCGGGGTGCTGGGTGCTCAGTGCTCAGGGTGATCGGTGCTCAGTGCTCAGGGTGCTGGCTGCTCAGTCCTCAGGGTGCTCAGTGCTCAAGGTGCTGGGTGCTCAGTGCTCGGGGTGCTCGGTGCTCATTACTCAGGGTGCTGGGTGCTCAGTGCCCAGGGTGCTTTGTGCTCAGTACTCAGGGTGCTGGGTGCTCAGTGCTCAGGGTGCTAGGTGCTGAGTCCTCAGGGTGCTCAGTGCTCAGGGTGCTGGGTGCTCAGTACTAAGGGTGCTGGCTGCTCAGTCCTCAGGGTGCTCAGTGCTCAAGGTGCTGGGTGCTCAGTACTCGGGGTGCTGGGTGCTCAGTACTCTGGTGCTGGGTGCTCTGTGCTCGGGGTGCTGGGTGCTCAGTGCTCAGGGTGATCGGTGCTCAGTGCTCAGGGTGCTGGCTGCTCAGTCCTCAGGGTGCTCAGTGCTCAAGGTGCTGGGTGCTCAGTACTCAGGGTGCTGGGTCCTCAGTACTCAGGGTGCTGGGTGCTCAGTACTCAGGGTGCTGGTTGCTCAGTGCTCAGGGTGCTCGGTGCTCAGTACTCTGGGTGTTGGGTGCTCAGTACTCAGTGTGCTGGGTGCTCTGTGCTCAGGGTGCTGCGTGCTCAGTACTCAGGGTGCTGGGTGCTCAGTGCTCAGGGTGCTGGGTGCTCAGTGCTCAGGGTGCTGGGTGCTCAGTGCTCGGGGTGCTGGGTGCTCAGTGCTCGGGGTGCTGGGTGCTCAGTGCTCAGTGCTCAGGGTGCTGGGTGCTCAGTGCTCAGTGCTCAGGGTGCTGGGTGCTCAGTACTCAGGGTGCTGGGTGCTCAGTACTCAGGGTGCTGGGTGCTCAGTGCTCAGGGTGCTGGGTGCTCAGTACTCTGGGTGTTGTGTGCTCAGTACTCAGGGTGCTGGGTGCTCAGTACTCAGGGTGCTCAGTGCTCAGTACTCGGGGTGCTTGGTGCTCAGTACTCAGGGTGCTCAGTGATCAGTACTCGGGGTGCTCTGTGCTCAGTGCTCAGGGTGCTCAGTGCTCAGTGCTCGGGGTGCTTGGTGCTCAGTGCTCGGGGCGCTGGTTGCTCTGTGCTTGGGGTGCTGGGTGCTCAGTACTCGGGGTGCTGGGTGCTCAGTGCTCAGTGTGCTCAGTGCTCAGTACTCAGTGCTCAGGGTGCTCAGTGCTCAGTGCTCAGGGTGCTGGGTGTTCAGTACTCAGGGTGCTGGGTGCTCAGTACTCAGGGTGCTGGGTGCTCAGTGCTTAGGGTGCTGGGTGCTCAGTACTCTGGGTGTTGGGTGCTCAGTACTCAGGGCGCTTGGTGCTCAGTGCTCAGGGTGCTGGGTGCTCAGTGCTCAGGGTGCTGGGTGCTCAGTACTCAGGGTGCTGGGTGCTCAGTGCCCAGGGTGCTGGGTGCTCAGTACTCAGGGCGCTGGGTGCTCAGTGCTCGGGGTGCTGGGTGCTCAGTGCTCAGGGTGCTGGGTGCTCAGTACTCAGGGTGCTGGGTGCTCAGTGCTCGGGCTGCTCGGTGCTCAGTACTCAAGGTGCTTGGTGCTCAGTGCTCAGGGAGCTGGGTGCTCAGTCCTCGAGGTGCACCGTGCTCAGTGATCAGGGTGCTGTGTGCTCAGTACTCAGGGTGCTCGGTGCTCAGTACTCAGGGTTCTCAGTGCTCCGTACTCAGGGGGCTGGGTGCTCAGTGCTCAGGTTGCTGGGTGCTCAGTACTCAGGTTGCTCAGTGCTCAGTACTCGGGGTGCTTGGTGCACAGTACTCAGGGTGCTCAGTGCTCAGTACTCGGGGTGCTGGGTGCTCAGTGCTCAGGGTGCTCAGTGCTCAGTGCTCGGGGTGCTGGGTGCTCAGTGCTCAGTGCTCAGGGTGCTGGGTGTTCAGTACTCAAGGTGCTGGGTGCTCAGAACTCAGGGTGCTGGGTGCTCAGTGCTCAGGGTGCTCAGTGCTCAGTACTCAGTGCTCAGGGTGCTGGGTGTTCAGTACTCAGGGTGCTGGGTGTTCAGTACTCGGTGTGCTGGGTGCTCAGTGCTCAGGGTGCTCAGTGCTCAGTACTCAGTGCTCAGGGTGCTCAGTGCTCAGTGCTCAGGGTGCTGGGTGTTCAGTACTCAGGGTGCTGGGTGTTCAGTACTCGGTGTGCTGGGTGCTCAGTGCTCAGGGTGCTCAGTGCTCAGTACTCAGTGCTCAGGGTGCTCAGTGCTCAGTGCTCAGGGTGCTGGGTGTTCAGTACTCATGGTGCTGTGTGCTCAGTACTCAGGGTGCTGGGTGCTCAGTGCTCAGGGTGCTCGGTGCTCAGTACTCTGGATGTTGGGTGCTCAGTACTCAGTGTGCTGGGTGCTCAGTGCTCAGGGTGCTGCGTGCTCAGTACTCAGTGCTCAGGGTGCTGGGTGTTCAGTACTCAGGGTGCTGGGTGTTCAGTACTCGGTGTGCTGGGTGCTCAGTACTCGGGGTGCTGGGTGCTCAGTGCTCAGGGTGCTCAGTGCTCAGTGCTCGGGGTGCTGGGTGCTCAGTGCTCAGTGCTCAGGGTGCTGGGTGTTCAGTACTCAAGGTGCTGGGTGCTCAGTACTCAGGGTGCTGGGTGCTCAGTGCTCAGGGTGCTGGGTGCTCAGTACTCTGGGTGTTGTGTGCTCAGTACTCAGGGTGCTGGGTGCTCAGTACTCAGGGTGCTCAGTGCTCCGTACTCAGGGTGCTGGGTGCTCAGTACTCAGTGTGCTGGGTGCTCAGTGCTCAGGGTGCTGGGTTCTCAGTACTCAGGGTGCTGGGTGCTCAGTGCTCAGGGTGCTAGGTGCTCAGTACTCAGGGTGCTCAGTACTCAGGGTGCTCAGTGCTCAGTGCTCAGTACTCAGGGTGCTGGGTGCTCAGTGCTCAGGGTGCTGGGGGCTAAGTACTCAGGGTGCTGTGTGCTCAGTACTCAGGGTGCTGGGTTCTCAGTACTCAGGGTGCTGGGTGCTCAGTACTCGGGGTGCTGAGTGCTCAGTACTCAGGGTGCTGGGTGCTCAGTGCTCGGGGTGCTGGGTGCTCAGTGCTCAGGGTGATCGGTGCTCAGTGCTCAGGGTGCTGGCTGCTCAGTCCTCAGGGTGCTCAGTGCTCAAGGTGCTGGGTGCTCAGTGCTCGGGGTGCTCGGTGCTCATTACTCAGGGTGCTGGGTGCTCAGTGCCCAGGGTGCTTTGTGCTCAGTACTCAGGGTGCTGGGTGCTCAGTGCTCAGGGTGCTAGGTGCTGAGTCCTCAGGGTGCTCAGTGCTCAGGGTGCTGGGTGCTCAGTACTAAGGGTGCTGGGTGCTCAGTACTCAGGGTGCTCGGTGCTCAGTACTCAGGGTGCTGGGTGCTCAGTGCTCAGTGTGCTGGGTACTCAGTACTCAGGGTGCTGGGTGCTCAGTACTCAGGGTGCTGGGTGCTCAGTGCTCAGTGTGCTGGGTGCTCAGTGCTCAGGGTGATCGGTGCTCATTTCTCAGGGTGCTCAGTACTCAGGGTGCTGGGTGCTCAGTGCTCGGGGTGCTTGGTGCTCAGTACTCGGGGTGCTGGGTGCTCTGTACTCAGGGTGCTGGGTGCTCAGTGCTCGGGGTCCTGGGTGCTCAGTGCTCAGGGTGATCGGTGCTCAGTACTCAGGGTGCTGGGTGCTCAGTACTCAGGGTGCTGGGTGCTCAGGACTCAGGGTGCTCGGTGTTCAGTACTCAGGGTGCTGGATGCTCAGTGCCCAGGGTGCTGGGTGCTCAGTACTCAGGGTGCTGGGTGCTCAGTGCTCAGGGTGCTAGGTGCTCAGTCCTCAGGGTGCTCAGTACTCAGGGTGCTCAGTGCTCAGTGCTCAGTACTCAGGGTGTTCAGTACTCAGGGTGCTGGGTGCTCAGTGCTCGGGGTGCTGGATGCTCAGTGCTCAGGGTGCTGGGTGCTCAGTGCTCAGTGCTCAGGGTGCTGGGTGCTCAGTGCTCAGGGTGATCTGTTCTCAGTACTCAGGTTGCTGGGTGCTCAGTGCTCGGGGTGCTGGGTGCTCAGAACTCGTTGTGCTCAGTGCTCAGTACTCAGGGTGCTGGGTGCTCAGTACTCAGGGTGCTGGGTGCTCAGTGCTCGGGGTGCTCGGTGCTCAGTACTCGGGGTGCTGGGTGCTCAGTACTCGGGGTGCTGGGTGCTCAGTGCTCAGGGTGCTGGGTGCTCAGTGCTCGGGGTGCTGGGTGCTCAGTGCTGAGGGTGGTGCTGGGTGCTCAGTACTCAGGGTGCTGGGTGCTCAGTGCTCAGGATGCTGGGTTCTCAGTACTAAGGGTGCTGGGTGCTCAGTACTCAGGGTGCTCGGTGCTCAGTACTCAGGGTGCTGGGTGCTCAGTGCTCAGTGTGCTGGGTACTCAGTACTCAGGGTGCTGGGTGCTCAGTACTCAGGGTGCTGGGTGCTCAGTGCTCAGTGTGCTGGGTGCTCAGTGCTCAGGGTGATCGGTGCTCATTACTCAGGGTGCTCAGTACTCAGGGAGCTGGGTGCTCAGTGCTCGGGGTGCTTGGTGCTCAGTACTCGGGGTGCTGGGTGCTCTGTACTCAGGGTGCTGGGTGCTCAGTGCTCGGGGTCCTGGGTGCTCAGTGCTCAGGGTGATCGGTGCTCAGTACTCAGGGTGCTGGGTGCTCAGTGCTCAGGGTGCTGGGTGCTCAGTCCTCAGGATGCTCAGTGCTCAGGGTGCTGGGTGCTCAGTGCTCGGGGTGCTCGGTGCTCAGTAATCAGGGTGCTGAGTGCTCAGTACTGAGGGTGCTGGGTGCTCAGTGCTTAGTGTGCTGGGTGCTCAGTACTCATGGTGCTGGGTGCTCAGTACTCAGGGTGCTCAGTGCTCAGTGCTCAGGGTGCTGGGTGTTCAGTACTCAGGGTGCTGTGTGCTCAGTACTCAGGGTGCTGGTTGCTCAGTGCTCAGGGTGCTCGGTGCTCAGTACTCTGGGTGTTGGGTGCTCAGTACTCAGTGTGCTGGGTGCTCAGTGCTCAGGGTGCTGCGTGCTCAGTACTCAGGGTGCTGGGTGCTCAGTGCTCAGGGTGCTGGGTGCTCAGTGCTCAGGGTGCTGGGTGCTCAGTGCTCGGGGTGCTGGGTGCTCAGTGCTCGGGGTGCTGGGTGCTCAGTGCTCAGTGCTCAGGGTGCTGGGTGCTCAGTGCTCAGTGCTCAGGGTGCTGGGTGCTCAGTACTCAGGGTGCTGGGTGCTCAGTACTCAGGGTGCTGGGTGCTCAGTGCTCAGGGTGCTGGGTGCTCAGTACTCTGGGTGTTGTGTGCTCAGTACTCAGGGTGCTGGGTGCTCAGTACTCAGGGTGCTGTGTGCTCAGTGCTCAGGGTGCTGGGTGCTCAGTACTCAGGGTGCTCAGTGCTCAGTACTCGGGGTGCTTGGTGCTCAGTACTCAGGGTGCTCAGTGCTCAGTACTCGGGGTGCTCTGTGCTCAGTGCTCAGGGTGCTCAGTGCTCAGTGCTCGGGGTGCTTGGTGCTCAGTGCTCGGGGCGCTGGTTGCTCTGTGCTCGGGGTGCTGGGTGCTCAGTACTCGGGGTGCTGGGTGCTCAGTGCTCAGTGTGCTCAGTGCTCAGTACTCAGTGCTCAGGGTGCTCAGTGCTCAGTGCTCAGGGTGCTGGGTGTTCAGTACTCAGGGTGCTGGGTGCTCAGTACTCAGGGTGCTGGGTGCTCAGTGCTTAGGGTGCTGGGTGCTCAGTACTCTGGGTGTTGGGTGCTCAGTACTCAGGGCGCTTGGTGCTCAGTGCTCAGGGTGCTGGGTGCTCAGTGCTCAGGGTGCTGGGTGCTCAGTACTCAGGGTGCTGGGTGCTCAGTGCCCAGGGTGCTGGGTGCTCAGTACTCAGGGCGCTGGGTGCTCAGTGCTCGGGGTGCTGGGTGCTCATTGCTCAGGGTGCTGGGTGCTCAGTACTCAGGGTGCTGGGTGCTCAGTGCTCGGGGTGCTCGTTGCTCAGTACTCAAGGTGCTGGGTGCTCAGTGCTCAGGGAGCTGGGTGCTCAGTCCTCGAGGTGCACCGTGCTCAGTGATCAGGGTGCTGTGTGCTCAGTACTCAGGGTGCTCGGTGCTCAGTACTCAGGGTTCTCAGTGCTCCGTACTCAGGGGGCTGGGTGCTCAGTGCTCAGGTTGCTGGGTGCTCAGTATTCAGGGTGCTCGGTGCTCAGTACTCAGGCTTCTCAGTGCTCAGTACTCAGGGTGCTGGGTGCTCAGTACTCGGGGTGCTGGGTGCTCAGTGCTCAGGGTGCTCAGTGCTCAGTGCTCGGGGTGCTGGGTGCTCAGTGCTCAGTGCTCAGGGTGCTGGGTGTTCAGTACTCAAGGTGCTGGGTGCTCAGAACTCAGGGTGCTGGGTGCTCAGTGCTCAGGGTGCTCAGTGCTCAGTACTCAGTGCTCAGGGTGCTGGGTGTTCAGTACTCAGGGTGCTGGGTGTTCAGTACTCGGTGTGCTGGGTGCTCAGTGCTCAGGGTGCTCAGTGCTCACTACTCAGTGCTCAGGGTGCTCAGTGCTCAGTGCTCAGGGTGCTGGGTGTTCAGTACTCAGGGTGCTGGGTGTTCAGTACTCGGTGTGCTGGGTGCTCAGTGCTCAGGGTGCTCAGTGCTCAGTACTCAGTGCTCAGGGTGCTCAGTGCTCAGTGCTCAGGGTGCTGGGTGTTCAGTACTCATGGTGCTGTGTGCTCAGTACTCAGGGTGCTGGGTGCTCAGTGCTCAGGGTGCTCGGTGCTCAGTACTCTGGGTGTTGGGTGCTCAGTACTCAGTGTGCTGGGTGCTCAGTGCTCAGGGTGCTGCGTGCTCAGTACTCAGGGTGCTGGGTGCTCAGTGCTCAGGGTGCTGGGTGCTCAGTGCTCAGGGTGCTGGGTGCTCAGTGCTCGGGGTGCTGGGTGCTCAGTGCTCGGGGTGCTGGTTGCTCAGTGCTCAGTGCTCAGGGTGCTGGGTGCTCAGTGCTCAGTGCTCAGGGTGCTGGTTGCTCAGTGCTCAGGGTGCTGGGTGCTCAGTACTCAGGGTGCTGGGTGCTCAGTGCACAGGCTGCTGGGTGCTCAGTACTCAGGGTGCTGGGTGCTCAGTACTCAGGGTCCTGGGTGCTCAGTACTCAGGGTGCTGGGTGCTCAGTGCTCGGGGTGCTGCGTGCTCAGTGCTCAGGGTGCTGGGTGCTCAGTGCTCAGGGTGCTGGGTGCTCAGTACTCAGGGTGCTGGGTGCTCAGTGCTTGGGGTGCTCGGTGCTCAGTACTCAAGGTGCTGGGTGCTCAGTGCTCAGGGTGCTGGGTGCTCAGTCCTCGGGGTGCTCCGTGCTCAGTGATCAGGGTGCTGGGTGCTCAGTACTCAGGGTGCTCGGTGCTCAGTACTCAGGGTTCTCAGTGCTCAGGACTCAGGGTGCTGGGTGCTCAATGCTCAGGGTGCTGGGTGCTCAGTACTCAGGGTGCTCAGTGCTCAATACTCGGGGTGCTTGGTGCACAGTACTCAGGGTGCTCAGTGCTCAGTACTCGGGGTGCTGGGTGCTCAGTGCTCAGCGTGCTCAGTGCTCAGTGCTCGAGGTGCTGGGTGCTCAGTGTTCGGGGCGCTGGGTGCTCAGTGCTCGGGGTGCTGGGTGCTCAGTACTCGGGGTGCTGGGTGCTCAGTGCTCAGGGTGCTCAGTGCTCAGTACTCAGTGCTCAGGGTGCTCAGTGCTCAGTGCTCAGGGTGCTGGGTGTTCAGTACTCAGGGTGCTGGGTGCTCAGTACTCAGGGTGCTGGGTGCTCAGTGCTCAGGGTGCTCGGTGCTCAGTACTCTGGGTGTTGGGTGCTCAGTACTCAGTGTGCTGGGTGCTCAGTGCTCAGGGTGCTGCGTGCTCAGTACTCAGGGTGCTGGGTGCTCAGTACTCAGTGTGCTGGGTGCTCAGTGCTCAGGGTGCTGGGTTCTCAGTACTCAGGGTGCAGGGTGCTCAGTGCTCAGGGTGCTAGGTGCTCAGTACTCAGGGTGCTCAGTACTCAGGGTGCTCAGTGCTCAGTGCTCAGTACTCAGGGTGCTGGGTGCTCAGTGCTCAGGGTGCTGGGGGCTAAGTACTCAGGGTGCTGTGTGCTCAGTACTCAGGGTGCTGGGTTCTCAGTACTCAGGGTGCTGGGTGCTCAGTACTCGGGGTGCTGAGTGCTCAGTACTCAGGGTGCTGGGTGCTCAGTGCTCGGGGTGCTGGGTGCTCAGTGCTCAGGGTGATCGGTGCTCAGTGCTCAGGGTGCTGGCTGCTCAGTCCTCAGGGTGCTCAGTGCTCAAGGTGCTGGGTGCTCAGTGCTCGGGGTGCTCGGTGCTCATTACTCAGGGTGCTGGGTGCTCAGTGCCCAGGGTGCTTTGTGCTCAGTACTCAGGGTGCTGGGTGCTCAGTGCTCAGGGTGCTAGGTGCTGAGTCCTCAGGGTGCTCAGTGCTCAGGGTGCTGGGTGCTCAGTACTAAGGGTGCTGGGTGCTCAGTACTCAGGGTGCTCGGTGCTCAGTACTCAGGGTGCTGGGTGCTCAGTGCTCAGTGTGCTGGGTACTCAGTACTCAGGGTGCTGGGTGCTCAGTACTCAGGGTGCTGGGTGCTCAGTGCTCAGTGTGCTGGGTGCTCAGTGCTCAGGGTGATCGGTGCTCATTACTCAGGGTGCTCAGTACTCAGGGTGCTGGGTGCTCAGTGCTCGGGGTGCTTGGTGCTCAGTACTCGGGGTGCTGGGTGCTCTGTACTCAGGGTGCTGGGTGCTCAGTGCTCGGGGTCCTGGGTGCTCAGTGCTCAGGGTGATCGGTGCTCAGTACTCAGGGTGCTGGGTGCTCAGTACTCAGGGTGCTGGGTGCTCAGTACTCAGGGTGCTCGGTGTTCAGTACTCAGGGTGCTGGATGCTCAGTGCCCAGGGTGCTGGGTGCTCAGTACTCAGGGTGCTGGGTGCTCAGTGCTCAGGGTGCTAGGTGCTCAGTCCTCAGGGTGCTCAGTACTCAGGGTGCTCAGTGCTCAGTGCTCAGTACTCAGGGTGTTCAGTACTCAGGGTGCTGGGTGCTCAGTGCTCGGGGTGCTGGATGCTCAGTGCTCAGGGTGCTGGGTGCTCAGTGCTCAGTGCTCAGGGTGCTGGGTGCTCAGTGCTCAGGGTGATCTGTTCTCAGTACTCAGGTTGCTGGGTGCTCAGTGCTCGGGGTGCTGGGTGCTCAGAACTCGTTGTGCTCAGTGCTCAGTACTCAGGGTGCTGGGTGCTCAGTACTCAGGGTGCTGGGTGCTCAGTGCTCGGGGTGCTCGGTGCTCAGTACTCGGGGTGCTGGGTGCTCAGTACTCGGGGTGCTGGGTGCTCAGTGCTCAGGGTGCTGGGTGCTCAGTGCTCGGGGTGCTGGGTGCTCAGTGCTGAGGGTGGTGCTGGGTGCTCAGTACTCAGGGTGCTGGGTGCTCAGTGCTCAGGATGCTGGGTTCTCAGTACTAAGGGTGCTGGGTGCTCAGTACTCAGGGTGCTCGGTGCTCAGTACTCAGGGTGCTGGGTGCTCAGTGCTCAGTGTGCTGGGTACTCAGTACTCAGGGTGCTGGGTGCTCAGTACTCAGGGTGCTGGGTGCTCAGTGCTCAGTGTGCTGGGTGCTCAGTGCTCAGGGTGATCGGTGCTCATTACTCAGGGTGCTCAGTACTCAGGGAGCTGGGTGCTCAGTGCTCGGGGTGCTTGGTGCTCAGTACTCGGGGTGCTGGGTGCTCTGTACTCAGGGTGCTGGGTGCTCAGTGCTCGGGGTCCTGGGTGCTCAGTGCTCAGGGTGATCGGTGCTCAGTACTCAGGGTGCTGGGTGCTCAGTGCTCAGGGTGCTGGGTGCTCAGTCCTCAGGATGCTCAGTGCTCAGGGTGCTGGGTGCTCAGTGCTCGGGGTGCTCGGTGCTCAGTAATCAGGGTGCTGAGTGCTCAGTACTGAGGGTGCTGGGTGCTCAGTGCTTAGTGTGCTGGGTGCTCAGTACTCATGGTGCTGGGTGCTCAGTACTCAGGGTGCTCAGTGCTCAGTGCTCAGGGTGCTGGGTGTTCAGTACTCAGGGTGCTGTGTGCTCAGTACTCAGGGTGCTGGTTGCTCAGTGCTCAGGGTGCTCGGTGCTCAGTACTCTGGGTGTTGGGTGCTCAGTACTCAGTGTGCTGGGTGCTCAGTGCTCAGGGTGCTGCGTGCTCAGTACTCAGGGTGCTGGGTGCTCAGTGCTCAGGGTGCTGGGTGCTCAGTGCTCAGGGTGCTGGGTGCTCAGTGCTCGGGGTGCTGGGTGCTCAGTGCTCGGGGTGCTGGGTGCTCAGTGCTCAGTGCTCAGGGTGCTGGGTGCTCAGTGCTCAGTGCTCAGGGTGCTGGGTGCTCAGTAGTCAGGGTGCTGGGTGCTCAGTACTCAGGGTGCTGGGTGCTCAGTGCTCAGGGTGCTGGGTGCTCAGTACTCTGGGTGTTGTGTGCTCAGTACTCAGGGTGCTGGGTGCTCAGTACTCAGGGTGCTGTGTGCTCAGTGCTCAGGGTGCTGGGTGCTCAGTACTCAGGGTGCTCAGTGCTCAGTACTCGGGGTGCTTGGTGCTCAGTACTCAGGGTGCTCAGTGCTCAGTACTCGGGGTGCTCTGTGCTCAGTGCTCAGGGTGCTCAGTGCTCAGTGCTCGGGGTGCTTGGTGCTCAGTGCTCGGGGCGCTGGTTGCTCTGTGCTCGGGGTGCTGGGTGCTCAGTACTCGGGGTGCTGGGTGCTCAGTGCTCAGTGTGCTCAGTGCTCAGTACTCAGTGCTCAGGGTGCTCAGTGCTCAGTGCTCAGGGTGCTGGGTGTTCAGTACTCAGGGTGCTGGGTGCTCAGTACTCAGGGTGCTGGGTGCTCAGTGCTTAGGGTGCTGGGTGCTCAGTACTCTGGGTGTTGGGTGCTCAGTACTCAGGGCGCTTGGTGCTCAGTGCTCAGGGTGCTGGGTGCTCAGTGCTCAGGGTGCTGGGTGCTCAGTACTCAGGGTGCTGGGTGCTCAGTGCCCAGGGTGCTGGGTGCTCAGTACTCAGGGCGCTGGGTGCTCAGTGCTCGGGGTGCTGGGTGCTCATTGCTCAGGGTGCTGGGTGCTCAGTACTCAGGGTGCTGGGTGCTCAGTGCTCGGGGTGCTCGTTGCTCAGTACTCAAGGTGCTGGGTGCTCAGTGCTCAGGGAGCTGGGTGCTCAGTCCTCGAGGTGCACCGTGCTCAGTGATCAGGGTGCTGTGTGCTCAGTACTCAGGGTGCTCGGTGCTCAGTACTCAGGGTTCTCAGTGCTCCGTACTCAGGGGGCTGGGTGCTCAGTGCTCAGGTTGCTGGGTGCTCAGTATTCAGGGTGCTCGGTGCTCAGTACTCAGGCTTCTCAGTGCTCAGTACTCAGGGTGCTGGGTGCTCAGTACTCGGGGTGCTGGGTGCTCAGTGCTCAGGGTGCTCAGTGCTCAGTGCTCGGGGTGCTGGGTGCTCAGTGCTCAGTGCTCAGGGTGCTGGGTTTTCAGTACTCAAGGTGCTGGGTGCTCAGAACTCAGGGTGCTGGGTGCTCAGTGCTCAGGGTGCTCAGTGCTCAGTACTCAGTGCTCAGGGTGCTGGGTGTTCAGTACTCAGGGTGCTGGGTGTTCAGTACTCGGTGTGCTGGGTGCTCAGTGCTCAGGGTGCTCAGTGCTCACTACTCAGTGCTCAGGGTGCTCAGTGCTCAGTGCTCAGGGTGCTGGGTGTTCAGTACTCAGGGTGCTGGGTGTTCAGTACTCGGTGTGCTGGGTGCTCAGTGCTCAGGGTGCTCAGTGCTCAGTACTCAGTGCTCAGGGTGCTCAGTGCTCAGTGCTCAGGGTGCTGGGTGTTCAGTACTCATGGTGCTGTGTGCTCAGTACTCAGGGTGCTGGGTGCTCAGTGCTCAGGGTGCTCGGTGCTCAGTACTCTGGGTGTTGGGTGCTCAGTACTCAGTGTGCTGGGTGCTCAGTGCTCAGGGTGCTGCGTGCTCAGTACTCAGGGTGCTGGGTGCTCAGTGCTCAGGGTGCTGGGTGCTCAGTGCTCAGGGTGCTGGGTGCTCAGTGCTCGGGGTGCTGGGTGCTCAGTGCTCGGGGTGCTGGTTGCTCAGTGCTCAGTGCTCAGGGTGCTGGGTGCTCAGTGCTCAGTGCTCAGGGTGCTGGTTGCTCAGTGCTCAGGGTGCTGGGTGCTCAGTACTCAGGGTGCTGGGTGCTCAGTGCACAGGCTGCTGGGTGCTCAGTACTCAGGGTGCTGGGTGCTCAGTACTCAGGGTCCTGGGTGCTCAGTACTCAGGGTGCTGGGTGCTCAGTGCTCGGGGTGCTGCGTGCTCAGTGCTCAGGGTGCTGGGTGCTCAGTGCTCAGGGTGCTGGGTGCTCAGTACTCAGGGTGCTGGGTGCTCAGTGCTTGGGGTGCTCGGTGCTCAGTACTCAAGGTGCTGGGTGCTCAGTGCTCAGGGTGCTGGGTGCTCAGTCCTCGGGGTGCTCCGTGCTCAGTGATCAGGGTGCTGGGTGCTCAGTACTCAGGGTGCTCGGTGCTCAGTACTCAGGGTTCTCAGTGCTCAGGACTCAGGGTGCTGGGTGCTCAATGCTCAGGGTGCTGGGTGCTCAGTACTCAGGGTGCTCAGTGCTCAATACTCGGGGTGCTTGGTGCACAGTACTCAGGGTGCTCAGTGCTCAGTACTCGGGGTGCTGGGTGCTCAGTGCTCAGGGTGCTCAGTGCTCAGTGCTCGGGGTGCTGGGTGCTCAGTGTTCGGGGCGCTGGGTGCTCAGTGCTCGGGGTGCTGGGTGCTCAGTACTCGGGGTGCTGGGTGCTCAGTGCTCAGGGTGCTCAGTGCTCAGTACTCAGTGCTCAGGGTGCTCAGTGCTCAGTGCTCAGGGTGCTGGGTGTTCAGTACTCAGGGTGCTGGGTGCTCAGTACTCAGGGTGCTGGGTGCTCAGTGCTTAGGGTGCTGGGTGCTCAGTACTCTGGGTGTTGGGTGCTCAGTACTCAGGGTGCTGGGTGCTCAGTGCTCGGGGTGCTGGGTGCTCAGTACTCAGGGTGCTCAGTGCTCAGTACTCGGGGTGCTTGGTGCTCAGTACTCAGGGTGCTCAGTGCTCAGTACTCGGGGTGCTCTGTGCTCAGTGCTCAGGGTGCTCAGTGCTCAGTGCTCGGGGTGCTTGGTGCTCAGTGCTCGGGGCGCTGGTTGCTCTGTGCTCGGGGTGCTGGGTGCTCAGTACTCGGGGTGCTGGGTGCTCAGTGCTCAGTGTGCTCAGTGCTCAGTACTCAGTGCTCAGGGTGCTCAGTGCTCAGTGCTCAGAGTGCTGGGTGTTCAGTACTCAGGGTGCTGGGTGCTCAGTACTCAGGGTGCTGGGTGCTCAGTGCTTAGGGTGCTGGGTGCTCAGTACTCTGGGTGTTGGGTGCTCAGTACTCAGGGCGCTTGGTGCTCAGTGCTCAGGCTGCTGGGTGCTCAGTGCTCAGGGTGCTGGGTGCTCAGTACTCAGGGTGCTGGGTGCTCAGTGCCCAGGGTGCTGGGTGCTCAGTATTCAGGGCGCTGGGTGCTCAGTGCTCGGGGTTCTGGGTGCTCAGTGCTCAGGGTGCTGGGTGCTCAGTACTCAGGGTGCTGGGTGCTCAGTGCTCGGGGTGCTCGGTGCTCAGTACTCAAGGTGCTGGGTGCTCAGTGCTCAGGGAGCTGGGTGCTCAGTCCTCGAGGTGCACCGTGCTCAGTGATCAGGGTGCTGTGTGCTCAGTACTCAGGGTGCTCGGTGCTCAGTACTCAGGGTTCTCAGTGCTCCGTACTCAGGGGGCTGGGTGCTCAGTGCTCAGGTTGCTGGGTGCTCAGTATTCAGGGTGCTCGGTGCTCAGTACTCAGGGTTCTCAGTGCTCAGTACTCAGGGTGCTGGGTGCTCAGTACTCGGGGTGCTGGGTGCTCAGTGCTCAGGGTGCTCAGTGCTCAGTGCTCGGGGTGCTGGGTGCTCAGTACTCAGGGTGCTGGGTGCTCAGTACTCAGGGTGCTGGGTGCTCAGTGCTCAGGGTGCTGGGTGCTCAGTACTCAGGGTGCTGGGTGCTCAGTGCTCGGGGTGCTGATAGCTCAGTGCTCGGGGTGCTGGGTGCTCAGTGCTCAGGGTGCTGGGTGCTCAGTACTCAGGGTGCTGGGTGCTCAGTGCTCGGGGTGCTCGGTTCTCAGTACTCAAGGTGCTGGGTGCTCAGTGCTCAGGGAGCTGGGTGCTCAGTCCTCGAGGTGCACCTTGCTCAGTGATCAGGGTGCTGGGTGCTCAGTACTCAGGGTGCTCGGTGCTCAGTACTCAGGGTTCTCAGTGCTCAGTACTCAGGGTGCTGGGTGCTCAGTGCTCAGGGTGCTGGGTGCTCAGTACTCAGGGTGCTCAGTGCTCAGTACTCGGGGTGCTTGGGGCACAGTACTCAGGGTGCTCAGTGCTCAGTACTCGGGGTCCTGTGTGCTCAGTGCTCAGGGTGCTCAGTGCTCAGTGCTCAGGGTGCTGGGTGCTCAGTGCTCAGTGCTCAGGGTGCTGGGTGTTCAGTACTCAAGGTGCTGGGTGCTCAGTACTCAGGGTGCTGGGTGCTCAGTGCTCAGGGTGCTCAGTGCTCAGTACTCAGTGCTCAGGGTGCTGGGTGTTCAGTACTCAGGGTGCTGGGTGTTCAGTACTCGGTGTGCTGGGTGCTCAGTGCTCAGGGTGTTCAGTGCTCAGTACTCAGTGCTCAGGGTGCTCAGTGCTCAGGGTGCTGGGTGTTCAGTACTCAGGGTGCTGGGTGTTCAGTACTCGGTGTGCTGGGTGCTCAGTGCTCAGGGTGCTCAGTGCTCAGTACTCAGTGCTCAGGGTGCTCAGTGCTCAGTGCTCAGGGTGCTGGGTGTTCAGTACTCAGGGTGCAGGGTGCTCAGTGCTCAGGGTGCTGGGTGCTCAGTGCTCAGGGTGCTGGGTGCTCAGTGCTCGGGGTGCTGGGTGCTCAGTGCTCGGGGTGCTGGGTGCTCAGTGCTCAGTGCTCTGGGTGCTGGGTGCTCAGTGCTCAGTGCTCAGGGTGCTGGTTGCTTAGTACTCAGGGTGCTGGGTGCTCAGTGCTTGGGGTGCTCGGTGCTCAGTACTCAAGTTTCTGGGTGCTTAGTGCTCAGGGTGCTGGGTGCTCAGTCCTTGGGGTGCTCCGTGCTCAGTGATTAGGGTGCTGGGTGCTCAGTATTCAGGGTGCTCGGTGCTCAGTACTCAGGGTTCTCAGTGCTCAGTACTCAGGGTGCTGGGTGCTCAGTGCTCAGGGTGCTGGGTGCTCAGTACTCAGGGTGCTCAGTGCTCAGTACCCGGGGTGCTTGGTGCTCAGTACTCAGGGTGCTCAGTGCTCAGTACTCAGGTTGCTCCGTGCTCAGTGCTCAGGGTACTCAGTGCTCAGTGCTCGGGGTGCTGGGTGCTCATTGCTCGGGGCGCTGGGTGCTCAGTGCTCGGGGTGCTGGGTGCTCAGTACTCGGGGTGCTGGTTGCGCAGTGCTCAGGGTGCTCAGTGCTCAGTGCTCAGTGCTCAGGGTGCTGGGTGTTCAGTACTCAGGGTGCTGGGTGCTCAGTACTCAGGGTGCTGGGTGCTCAGTACTCAGGGTGCTGGGTGCTTAGTGTTCGAGGTGCTCGGTGCTCAGTACTCAAGGTGCTGGGTGCTCAGTGCTCAGGGTGCTGGGTGCTCAGTCCTCGGGGTGCTCCGTGCTCAGGGTGCTGGGTGCTCAGTGCTCAGGGTGCTGGGTGCTCAGTGCTCGGGGTGCTGGGTGCTGAATGCTCAGGGTGCTGGGTGCTCAGTGCTCAGGGTCCTGGGTGCTCAGTACTCAGGGTGCTGGGTGCTTAGTACTCAGGGTTCTCAGTGCTCAGTACACAGGGTGCTGGGTGCTCAGTGCTCGGTGTGCTGGGTGCTCAGTGCTCAGTACTCAGGGTGCTGGGTGCTCAGTGCTCGTGGTGCTGGGTGCTCAGTACTCAGCGTGCTGGGTGCTCAGTACTCAGGGTGCTGGGTGCTCAGTGCTCAGGGTGCTGGGTGCTCAGTGCTCAGGGTGCTGGGTGCTCAGTGATCGGGGTGCTGGGTGCTCAGTACTCAGGGTGCTCAGTGCTCGGGGAGCTCGGTGCTCAGTACTCAGGGTGCTGGGTGCTCAGTACTCAGTGCTCGGGGTCCTGGGTGCTCCGTGCTCGGGGTGCTGGGTGCTCAGTGCTCTGGGTGCTTAGTGTTCAGTACTCAGCGTGCTGGGTGCTCAGTACTCAGGGTGCTGGGTGCTCATTCTCGGGGAGCTGGGTGCTCAGTGCTCGGGGTGCTGGGAGCTCAGTACTCAGGGTGCTGGGGGCTCAGTACTCAGGGTGCTCTGTGCTCAGTACTCAGGGTGCTCGGTTCTCAGTACTCAGCGTGCTGGGTGCTCATTCTCGGGGTGCTGGGTGCTCAGTGCTCAGGGTGCTGGGTGCTCAGTACTCAGGGTGCTGGGGGCTCAGTACTCAGGGTGCTGGTTGCTCAGGACTCAGGGTGATCTGTTCTCAGTACTCAGGGTACTGGGGGCTCAGTGCTCGGGGTGCTGGGTGCTCAGTACTCGGGGTGCTCAGTGCTCAGTACTCAGGGTGCTGGGTGCTCAGTACTCAGGGTGCTGGGTGCTCAGTGCTCGGGGTGCTCGGTGCTCAGTACTCGGGGTGCTGTGTGCTCAGTACTCGGGGAGCTGGGTGCTCAGTGCTCAGGGTTCTGGGTGCTCAGTGCTTGGGGTGCTGCGTGCTCAGTGCTGAGGGTGATGGCTGCTCAGTGCTCAGGTTGCTGGGTGCTCAGTACTCAGAGTGGTCAGTGCTCAGTACTCAGGGTGCTCAGTGCTCAGTACTCAGGGTGCTGGGTGCTCAGTGCTCAGGGTGCTGGGTGCTCAGTGCTCAGGGTGCTGGGTGCTCAGTACTCAGTGTGCTGGGTGCTCAGTGCTCAGGGTGCTGGGTGCTCATTACTCAGGGTGCTGGGTGCTCAGTGCTCAGGGTGATCAGTGCTCAGTACTCAGGGTGCTGGGTGCTCAGTCCTCAGGGTCCTCAGTACTCAGGGTGCTGGGTGCTCAGTGCTCAGTACTCAGGGTGCTCAGTACTCAGTGTGCCGGGTGCTCAGTGCTCGGGTTGCTGGGTGCTCAGTACTCAGGGTGCTGGGTGCTCAGTACTCGGCGTGCTGGGTGCTCCGTACTCAGGATGCTGGGTGCTCAGTGCTCAGGGTGCTGGGTGCTCAGTGCTCAGGGTGATCGGTGCTCAGTGCTCAGGTTGCTGGGTGCTCAGTCCTCAGGGTGCTCAGTGCTCAGGGTGCTGCGTGCTCAGTGCTCGGGGTGCTCGGTGCTCAGTACTCAGTGTGCTGAGTGCTCAGTACTCAGGGTGCTGGGTGCTCAGTACTCAGGGTGCTGGGTGCTCAGTACTCAGGGTGCTGTGTGCTCAGTGCTCAGGGTGCTGGGTGCTCAGTGCTCAGGGTGCTGGGTGCTCAGTGCTCGGGGTGCTGGGTGCTCAGTGCTCGGGGTGCTGGGTGCTCAGTGCTCAGTGCTCAGGGTGCTGGGTGCTCAGTGCTCAGTGGTCATGGTGCTGGTCGCTCAGTACTCAGGGTGCTGGGTGCTCAGTACTCAGATTGCTGGGTGCTCAGTGCTCAGGGTGCTGGGTGCTCAGTACTCAGGGTGCTGGGTGCTCAGTACTCAGGGTGCTTGGTGCTCAGTACTCAGGGTGCTGGGTGCTCAGTGCTCGGGGTGCTGCGTGCTCAATGCTCAGGGTGCTGGGTGCTCAGTGCTCAGGGTGCTGGTTGCTCAGTACTCAGGGTGCTGGGTGTTCAGTGCTCGGGGTGCTAGGTGCTCTGTACTCAAGGTGCTGGGTGCTCAGTGCTCATGGTGCTGGGTGCTCAGTACTCAGGGTGCTCGGTGCTCAGTACTCAGGGTTCTCAGTGCTCAGTACTCAGGGTGCTGGGTGCTCAGTGCTCAGGGTGCTGGGTGCTCAGTACTCAGGGTGCTCAGTGCTCAGTACTCGGGGTGCTTGGTGCTCAGTGCTCAGGGTGCTCAGTGCTCAGTGCTCGGGGTGCTGGGTGCTCAGTGCTCGGGGCGCTGGGTGCTCAGTGCTCGGGGTGCTGGGTGCTCAGTACTCAGGGTGCTCAGTGCTCAGTGCTCAGGGTGCTGGGTGCTCAGTACTCAGGGTGCTCAGTGCTCTGTACTCGGGGTGCTGGGTGCTCAGTGCTCGGGGCGCTGGGTGCTCAGTGCTCGGGGTGCTGGGTGCTCAGTACTCGGGGTGCTGGGTGCTCAGTGCTCAGGGTGCTCAGTGCTCAGTACTCAGTGCTCAGGGTGCTCAGTGCTCATTGCTCAGGTTGCTGGGTGTTCAGTACTCAGGGTGCTGGGTGCTCAGTACTCAGGGTGCTGGGTGCTCAGTGCTCAGGTTGCTGGGTGCTCAGTACTCTGGGTGTTGGGTGCTCAGTACTCAGGGTGCTGGGTGCTCAGTGCTCGGGGTGCTGGGTGCTCAGTGCTCAGGGTACTGGGTGCTCAGTACTCAGGGTGCTTTGTGCTCAGTGCTCAGGGTGCTGGGTGCTTAGTGCTCGAGGTGCTCGGTGCTCAGTACTCAAGGTGCTGGGTGCTCAGTGCTCAGGGTGCTGGGTGCTCAGTCCTCGGGGTGCTACGTGCTCAGGGTGCTGGGTGCTCAGTGCTCAGGGTGCTGGGTGCTCAGTGCTCGGGGTGCTGGGTGCTGAGTGCTCAGGGTGCTGGGTGCTCAGTGCTCGGGGTGCTCGGTGCTCAGTGCTCAGGGTCCTGGGTACTCAGTACTCAGGGTGCTGGGTGCTTAGTACTCAGGGTGCTCAGTGCTCAGTACACAGGGTTCTGGGTGCTCAGTGCTCGGGGTGCTGGGTGCTCAGTGCTCAGTACTCTGTGTGCTGGGTGCTCAGTGCTCGGGGTGCTGGGTGCTCAGTACTCAGCGTGCTGGGTGCTCAGTACTCAGGGTGCTGGGTGCTCAGTGCTCAGGGTCCTGGGTGCTCAGTGCTCAGGGTGCTGGGTACTCAGTGATCGGGGTGCTGGGTGCTCAGTACTCAGGGTGCTCAGTGTTCGGGGAGCTCGGTGCTCAGTACTCAGGGTGCTGGGTGCTCAGTACTCAGTGCTCGGTGTCCTGAGTGCTCCGTGCTCGGGGTGCTGGGTGCTCAGTGCTCTGGGTGCTTAGTACTCAGTACTCAGGGTGCTGGGTGCTCAGTACTCAGGGTGCTGGGTGCTCATTCTCGGGGTGCTGGGTGCTCAGTGCTCGGGGTGCTCGGTTCTCAGTACTCAGGGTGCTGGGGGCTCAGTACTCAGGGTGCTGGGTGCTCAGTACTCAGGGTGCTCGGTTCTCAGTACTCAGGGTGCTGGGTGCTCATTCTCGGGGTGCTGGGTGCTCAGTACTCAGGGTGCTGGGTGCTCAGTGCTCGGGGTTCTGGGTGCTCAGTGCTCAGGGTGATCGGTGCTCAGTACTTAGGGTGCTGGGTGCTCAGTGCTCAGGGTGCTGGGTGCTCAGTCCTCAGGGTGCTCAGTGCTCAGGGTGCTGGGTGCTCAGTGCTCGTGGTGCTCGGTGCTCAGTACTCAGGGTGCTGAGTGCTCAGTACTCAGGGTGCTGGGTGCTCACTACTCAGGGTGCTGGGTGCTCAGTGCTCAGGGTTCTGGGTGATCAGTGCTCAGGGTGCTGGGTGCTCAGTGCTCGGGGTGCTGGGTGCTCAGTACTCAGTGTCCTGGGTGCTAAGTGCTCAGGGTGCTGGGTGCTCAGTGCTCGGGGTGCTGGGTGCTCAGTGCTCGGGGTGCTCGGAGCTCAGTACTCAGGGTGCTGGGTGCTCAGTGCTCGGGGTGATCGGTGCTCAGTACTCAGGGTGCTGGGTGCTCAGTGCTCGGGATGCTTGGTGCTCAGTACGTTGGGTGCTCACTACTCAGGGTGCTGGGTGCTCAGTGCTTGGGTGATCGGTGCTCAGTACTCAGGGTGCTGGGTGCTCAGTGCTCGGGGTGCTCTGTGGTCAATACGTTGGGTGCTCACTACTCAGGTGCTGGGTGCTCAGTGCTCAGGGTGCTGGGTGCTCAGTGCTCAGGGTGCTGGGTGCTCAGTACTCAGGGTGCTGGGTGCTCAGTGCTCAGGGTGCAGGGTACTCAGTGCTCAGGGTGCTCGGTGCTCAGTACTCGGGGTGCTGGGTGCTCATTCTCGGGGTGCTGGATGCTCACTGCTCGGGGTGCTGGGTGCTCAGTACTCAGGGTGCTGGGTGCTCAGTGCTCAGGGTGCTGGGTGCTCAGTACTCAGGGTGCTGGGTGCTCAGGGCTCAGGGTGCTGGGTGATCAGTACTCAGGGTGCTGGGTGCTCAGGGCTCAGGGTGCTGGGTGCTCAGTACTCAGGGTGCTGGGAGCTCAGTGCTCAGGGTGATCGGTGCTCAGTACTCAGGGTGCTCAGTACTCAGGGTGCTGGGTGCTCAGTGCTCGGGGTGCTTGGTGCTCAGTACTCAGGGTGCTGGGTGCTCAGTGCTCGGGGTGCTGGGTGCTCAGTGCTCAGGGTGATCGGTGCTCAGTACTCAGGGTGCTGGGTGCTCAGTGCTCAGGGTGCTGGGTGCTCAGTCCTCAGGGTGCTCAGTGCTCAGGGTGCTGGGTGCTCAGTGCTCGGGGTGCTGGGTGCTCAGTGCTCAGTGCTCAGGGTGCTGGGTGCTCAGTGCTCAGTGCTCAGGGTGCTGGTTGCTCAGTATTCAGGGTGCTGGGTGCTCAGTACTCAGGGTGCTGGGTGCTCAGTGCTCAGGGTGCTGGGTGCTCAGTACTCAGGGTGCTGGGTGATCAGTGCTCGGGGTGCTGGGTGCTCAGTGCTCAGGGTGCTGGGTGCTCAGTGCTCAGGGTGCTGGGTGCTCAGTACTCAGGGTGCTGGGTGTTCAGTGCTCGGGGTGCTCGGTGCTCAGTACTCAAGGTGCTGGGTGCTCAGTGCTCAGGGTGCTGGGTGCTCAGTGATCAGGGTGCTGGGTGCTCAGTACTCAGGGTGCTCGGTGCTCAGTACTCAGGGTTCTCAGTGCTCAGTACTCAGGGTGCTGGGTACTCAGTGCTCAGGGTGCTGGGTGCTCAGTACTCAGGGTGCTCAGTGCTCAGTACTCGGGGTGCTTGGTGCTCAGTACTCAGGGTGCTCAGTGCTCACTACTCGGGGTGCTGGGTGCTCAGTGCTCAGGGTGCTCAGTGCTCAGTGCTCGGGGTGCTGGGTGCTCAGTGCTCGGGGCGCTGGGTGCTCAGTGCTCGGGGTGCTGGGTGCTCAGTACTCGGGGTGCTGGGTGCTCAGTGCTCAGGGTGCTCTGTGCTCAGTACTCAGTGCTCAGGGTGCTCAGTGCTCAGTGCTCAGGGTGCTGGGTGTTCAGTACTCAGGGTGCTGGGTGCTCAGTACTCAGGGTGCTGGGTGCTCAGTGCTCAGGGTGCTGGGTGCTCAGTGCTCGGGGCGCTGGGTGCTCAGTGCTTGGGGTGCTCGGAGCGCAGTACTCAGGGTGCTGGGTGCTCAGTGCTCGGGGTGATCGGTGCTCAGTACTCAGGGTGCTGGGTGCTCAGTGCTCGGGGTGCTCGGTGCTCAGTACGTTGGGTGCTCACTACTCAGGGTGCTGGGTGCTCAGTGCTCAGGGTGCTGGGTGCTCAGTGCTCAGGGTGCTGGGTGCTCAGTGCTCAGGGTGCTGGGTGCTCAGTGCTCAGGGTGCTGGGTGCTCAGTGCTCGGGGTGCTGGGTGCTCAGTGCTCAGGGTGCTGGGTGCTCAGTACTCAGTGTGCTGGGTGCTCAGTACTCGGGGTGCTGGGTGCTCAGTACTCAGTGTGCTGGGTGCTCAGTACTCAGGGTGCTGGGTGCTCAGTACTCAGGTGCTGGGTGCTCAGTGCTCAGGGTGCTGGGTGCTCAGTGCTCACTGCTCGGGGTGCTGGGTGCTCAGTACTCAGGGTGCTGGGTGCTCAGTGCTCGGGTTGCTGGGTGCTCAGTACTCAGGGTGCTGGGTGCTCAGTACTCGGCGTGCTGGGTGCTCCGTACTCAGGATGCTGGGTGCTCAGTGCTCGGGGTGCTGGGAGCTCAGTGCTCAGTGTGATCGGTGCTCAGTGCTCAGGTTGCTGGGTGCTCAGTCCTCAGGGTGCTCAGTGCTCAGGGTGCTGGGTGCTCAGTGCTCGGGGTGCTCGTTGCTCAGTACTCAGGGTGCTGAGTGCTCAGTACTCAGGGTGCTGGGTGCTCAGTACTCAGGGTGCTGGGTGCTCAGTACTCAGGGTGCTGTGTGCTCAGTGCTCAGGGTGCTGGGTGCTCAGTGCTCAGGGTGCTGGGTGCTCAGTGCTCGGGGTGCTGGGTGCTCAGTGCTCGGGGTGCTGGGTGCTCAGTGCTCAGTGCTCAGGGTGCTGGGTGCTCAGTGCTCAGTGCTCATGGTGCTGGTTTGTCAGTACTCAGGGTGCTGGGTGCTCAGTACTCAGGGTGCTGGGTGCTCAGTGCTCAGGGTGCTGGGTGCTCAGTACTCAGGGTGCTGGGTGCTCAGTACTCAGGGTGCTTGGTGCTCAGTACTCAGGGTGCTGGGTGCTCAGTGCTCGGGGTGCTGCGTGCTCAGTGCTCAGGGTGCTGGGTGCTCAGTGTTCAGGGTGCTGGTTGCTCAGTACTCAAGGTGCTGGGTGCTCAGTGCTCAGGGTGCTGGGTGCTCAGTCCTCGGGGTGCTCCGTGCTCAGTGATCAGGGTGCTGGGTGCTCAGTACTCAGGGTTCTCAGTGCTCAGTACTCAGGGTGCTGGGTGCTCAGTGCTCAGGGTGCTGGGTGCTCAGTACTCAGGGTGCTCAGTGCTCAGTACTCGGGGTGCTTGGTGCTCAGTGCTCAGGGTGCTCAGTGCTCAGTGCTCGGGGTGCTGGGTGCTCAGTGCTCGGGGCACTGGTTGCTCAGTGCTCGGGGTGCTGGGTGCTCAGTACTCAGGGTGCTCAGTGCTCAGTGCTCAGGGTGCTGGGTGCTCAGTACTCAGGGTGCTCAGTGCTCAGTACTCGGGGTGCTGGGTGCTCAGTGCTCATGGTGCTCAGTGCTCAGTGCTCGGGGTGCTGGGTGCTCAGTGCTCGGGGCGCTGGGTGCTCAGTGCTCGGGTTGCTGGGTGCTCAGTACTCGGGGTGCTGGGTGCTCAGTGCTCAGGGTGCTCAGTGCTCAGTACTCAGTGCTCAGGGTGCTCAGTGCTCAGTGCTCAGGGTGCTGGGTGTTCAGTACACAGGGTGCTGGGTGCTCAGTACTCAGGGTGCTGGGTGCTCAGTGCTCAGGTTGCTGGGTGCTCAGTACTCTGGGTGTTGGGTGCTCAGTACTCAGGGTGCTGGGTGCTCAGTGCTCGGGGTGCTGGGTGCTCAGTGCTCAGGGTGCTGGGTGCTCAGTACTCAGGGTGCTTTGTGCTCAGTACTCAGGGTGCTGGGTGCTTAGTGCTCGAGGTGCTCGGTGCTCAGTACTCAAGGTGCTGGGTGCTCAGTGCTCAGGGTGCTGGGTGCTCAGTCCTCGGGGTGCTACTTGCTCAGGGTGCTGGGTGCTCAGTGCTCAGGGTGCTGGGTGCTCAGTGCTCGGGGTGCTGGGTGCTGAGTGCTCAGGGTGCTGGGTGCTCAGTGCTCGGGGTGCTCGGTGCTCAGTGCTCAGGGTCCTGGGTACTCAGTACTCAGGGTGCTGGGTGCTTAGTACTCAGGGTGCTCAGTGCTCAGTACACAGGGTGCTGGGTGCTCAGTGCTCGGGGTGCTGGGTGCGCAGTGCTCAGTACTCTGTGTGCTGGGTGCTCAGTGCTCGGGGTGCTGGGTGCTCAGTACTCAGCGTGCTGGGTGCTCAGTACTCAGGGTGCTGGGTGCTCAGTGCTCAGGGTGCTGGGTGCTCAGTGCTCAGGGTGCTGGGTACTCAGTGATCGGGGTGCTGGGTGCTCAGTACTCAGGGTGCTCAGTGCTCGGGGAGCTCGGTGCTCAGTACTCAGGGTGCTGGGTGCTCAGTCCTCAGTGCTCGGTGTCCTGGGTGCTCCGTGCTCGGGGTGCTGGGTGCTCAGTGCTCTGGGTGCTTAGTACTCAGTACTCAGGGTGCTGGGTGCTCAGTACTCAGGGTGCTGGGTGCTCATTCTCGGGGTGCTGGGTACTCAGTGCTCAGGGTGCTGGGTGCTCAGTGCTCAGGGTGCTGGGTGTTCAGTACTCAGGGTGCTGGGTGCTCAGTGCTCAGGGTGCTGGGTGCTCAGTACTCAGGGTGCTGGGTGCTCAGTACTCTGGGGGCTGGTTGCTCAGTACTCAGGGTGATCTGTTCTCAGTACTCAGGCTACTGGGGGCTCAGTGATCGGGGTGCTGGGTGCTCAGTACTCGGGGTGCTCAGTGCTCAGTACTCAGGGTGCTGGGTGCTCAGTACTCAGGGTGCTGGGTGCTCAGTGCTCGGGGTGCTGGGTGCTCAGTGCTCAGGGTGCTGGGTGCTCAGTACTCAGTGTGCTGGGTGCTCAGTACTCGGGGTGCTGGGTGCTCAGTACTCAGGGTGCTGGGTGCTCAGTACTCAGGGTGCTGGGTGCTCAGTGCTCGGGGTGCTGGGTGCTCAGTGCTCAGTGTGATCGGTGCTCAGGGCTCAGGTTGCTGGGTGCTCAGTCCTCAGGGTGCTCAGTGCTCAGGGTGCTGGGTGCTCAGTGCTCGGGGTGCTCGTTGCTCAGTACTCAGGGTGCTGAGTGCTCAGTACTCAGGGTGCTGGGTGCTCAGTACTCAGGGTGCTGGGTGCTCAGTACTCAGGGTGCTGTGTGCTCAGTGCTCAGGGTGCTGGGTGCTCAGTGCTCAGGGTGCTGGGTGCTCAGTGCTCGGGGTGCTGGGTGCTCAGTGCTCGGGGTGCTGGGTGCTCAGTGCTCAGTGCTCAGGGTGCTGGGTGCTCAGTGCTCAGTGCTCATGGTGCTGGTTGCTCAGTACTCAGGGTGCTGGGTGCTCAGTACTCAGGGTGCTGGGTGCTCAGTGCTCAGGGTGCTGGGTGCTCAGTACTCAGGGTGCTGGGTGCTCAGTACTCAGGGTGCTTGGTGCTCAGTACTCAGGGTGCTGGGTGCTCAGTGCTCGGGGTGCTGCGTGCTCAGTGCTCAGGGTGCTGGGTGCTCAGTGTTCAGGGTGCTGGTTGCTCAGTACTCAAGGTGCTGGGTGCTCAGTGCTCAGGGTGCTGGGTGCGCAGTCCTCGGGGTGCTCCGTGCTCAGTGATCAGGGTGCTGGGTGCTCAGTACTCAGGGTTCTCAGTGCTCAGTACTCAGGGTGCTGGGTGCTCAGTGCTCAGGGTGCTGGGTGCTCAGTACTCAGGGTGCTCAGTGCTCAGTACTCGGGGTGCTTGGTGCTCAGTGCTCAGGGTGCTCAGTGCTCAGTGCTCGAAGTGCTGGGTGCTCAGTGCTCGGGGCACTGGTTGCTCAGTGCTCGGGGTGCTGGGTGCTCAGTACTCAGGGTGCTCAGTGCTCAGTGCTCAGGGTGCTGGGTGCTCAGTACTCAGGGTGCTCAGTGCTCAGTACTCGGGGTGCTGGGTGCTCAGTGCTCAGGGTGCTCAGTGCTCAGTGCTCGGGGTGCTGGGTGCTCAGTGCTCGGGGCGCTGGGTGCTCAGTGCTCGGGGTGCTGGGTGCTCAGTACTCGGGGTGCTGGGTGCTCAGTGCTCAGGGTGCTCAGTGCTCAGTACTCAGTGCTCAGGGTGCTCAGTGCTCAGTGCTCAGGGTGCTGGGTGTTCAGTACACAGGGTGCTGGGTGCTCAGTACTCAGGGTGCTGGGTGCTCAGTGCTCAGGTTGCTGGGTGCTCAGTACTCTGGGTGTTGGGTGCTCAGTACTCAGGGTGCTGGGTGCTCAGTGCTCGGGGTGCTGGGTGCTCAGTGCTCAGGGTGCTGGGTGCTCAGTACTCAGGGTGCTTTGTGCTCAGTACTCAGGGTGCTGGGTGCTTAGTGCTCGAGGTGCTCGGTGCTCAGTACTCAAGGTGCTGGGTGCTCAGTGCTCAGGGTGCTGGGTGCTCAGTCCTCGGGGTGCTACTTGCTCAGGGTGCTGGGTGCTCAGTGCTCAGGGTGCTGGGTGCTCAGTGCTCGGGGTGCTGGGTGCTGAGTGCTCAGGGTGCTGGGTGCTCAGTGCTCGGGGTGCTCGGTGCTCAGTGCTCAGGGTCCTGGGTACTCAGTACTCAGGGTGCTGGGTGCTTAGTACTCAGGGTGCTCAGTGCTCAGTACACAGGGTGCTGGGTGCTCAGTGCTCGGGGTGCTGGGTGCGCAGTGCTCAGTACTCTGTGTGCTGGGTGCTCAGTGCTCGGGGTGCTGGGTGCTCAGTACTCAGCGTGCTGGGTGCTCAGTACTCAGGGTGCTGGGTGCTCAGTGCTCAGGGTGCTGGGTGCTCAGTGCTCAGGGTGCTGGGTACTCAGTGATCGGGGTGCTGGGTGCTCAGTACTCAGGGTGCTCAGTGCTCGGGGAGCTCGGTGCTCAGTACTCAGGGTGCTGGGTGCTCAGTCCACAGTGCTCGGTGTCCTGGGTGCTCCGTGCTCGGGGTGCTGGGTGCTCAGTGCTCTGGGTGCTTAGTACTCAGTACTCAGGGTGCTGGGTGCTCAGTACTCAGGGTGCTGGGTGCTCATTCTCGGGGTGCTGGGTACTCAGTGCTCAGGGTGCTGGGTGCTCAGTGCTCAGGGTGCTGGGTGTTCAGTACTCAGGGTGCTGGGTGCTCAGTGCTCAGGGTGCTGGGTGCTCAGTACTCAGGGTGCTGGGTGCTCAGTACTCTGGGGGCTGGTTGCTCAGTACTCAGGGTGATCTGTTCTCAGTACTCAGGCTACTGGGGGCTCAGTGCTCGGGGTGCTGGGTGCTCAGTACTCGGGGTGCTCAGTGCTCAGTACTCAGGGTGCTGGGTGCTCAGTACTCAGGGTGCTGGGTGCTCAGTACTCAGGGTGATCTGTTCTCAGTACTCAGGGTACTGGGGGCTCAGTGCTCGGGGTGCTGGGTGCTCAGTGCTCGGGGTGCTGGGTGCTCAGTACTCAGGGTGCTGGGGGCTCAGTACTCAGGGTGCTGGTGGCTCAGTACTCAGGGTGATCTGTTCTCAGTACTCAGGGTATTGGGGGCTCAGTGCTCGGTGTGCTGGATGCTCAGTACTCGGGGTGCTCAGTGCTCAGTACTCAGGGTGCTGGGTGCTCAGTACTCAGGGTGCTGGGTGCTCAGTGCTCGGGGTGCTCGGTGCTCAGTACTCAGGGTTCTCAGTGCTCAGTACTCAGGGTGCTGGGTACTCAGTGCTCAGGGTGCTGGGTGCTCAGTACTCAGGGTGCTCAGTGCTCAGTACTCGGGGTGCTTGGTGCTCAGTACTCAGGGTGCTCAGTGCTCACTACTCGGGGTGCTGGGTGCTCAGTGCTCAGGGTGCTCAGTGCTCAGTGCTCGGGGTGCTGGGTGCTCAGTGCTCGGGGCGCTGGGTGCTCAGTGCTCGGGGTGCTGGGTGCTCAGTACTCGGGGTGCTGGGTGCTCAGTGCTCAGGGTGCTCTGTGCTCAGTACTCAGTGCTCCGGGTGCTCAGTGCTCAGTGCTCAGGGTGCTGGGTGTTCAGTACTCAGGGTGCTGGGTGCTCAGTACTCAGGGTGCTGGGTGCTCAGTGCTCAGGGTGCTTAGTACTCAGTACTCAGGGTGCTGGGTGCTCAGTACTCAGGGTGCTGGGTGCTCATTCTCGGGGTGCTGGGTACTCAGTGCTCAGGGTGCTGGGTGCTCAGTGCTCAGGGTGCTGGGTGTTCAGTACTCAGGGTGCTGGGTGCTCAGTGCTCAGGGTGCTGGGTGCTCAGTACTCAGGGTGCTGGGTGCTCAGTACTCAGGGGGCTGGTTGCTCAGTACTCAGGGTGATCTGTTCTCAGTACTCAGGCTACTGGGGGCTCAGTGCTCGGGGTGCTGGGTGCTCAGTACTCGGGGTGCTCAGTGCTCAGTACTCAGGGTGCTGGGTGCTCAGTACTCAGGGTGCTGGGTGCTCAGTACTCAGGGTGATCTGTTCTCAGTACTCAGGGTACTGGGGGCTCAGTGCTCGGGGTGCTGGGTGCTCAGTTCTCGGGGTGCTGGGTGCTCAGTACTCAGGGTGCTGGGGGCTCAGTACTCAGGGTGCTGGTGGCTCAGTACTCAGGGTGATCTGTTCTCAGTACTCAGGGTATTGGGGGCTCAGTGCTCGGTGTGCTGGGTGCTCAGTACTCGGGGTGCTCAGTGCTCAGTACTCAGGGTGCTGGGTGCTCAGTACTCAGGGTGCTGGGTGCTCAGTGCTCGGGGTGCTCGGTGCTCAGTACTCGGGGTGCTGTGTGCTCAGTACTCGGGGAGCTGGGTGCTCAGTGCTCAGGGTGCTGGTTGCTCAGTGCTTGGGGTGCTGCGTGCTCAGTGCTGAGGGTGATGGCTGCTCAGTGCTCAGGGTGCTGGGTGCTCAGTACTCAGAGTGGTCGGTGCTCAGTACTCAGGGAGCTCAGTGCTCAGTACTCAGGGTGCAGGGAGCTCAGTGCTCAGGGTGCTGGGTGCTCAGTGCTCAGGGTGCTGGGTGCTCAGTACTCAGTGTGCTGGGTGCTCAGTGCTCAGGGTGCTGGGTGCTCAGTACTCAGGGTGCTGGGTGCTCAGTGCTCAGGGTGATCAGTGCTCAGTACTCAGGGTGCTGGGTGCTCAGTGCTCAGGGTGCTGGGTGCTCAGTCCTCAGGGTCCTCAGTACTCAGGGTGCTGGGTGCTCAGTGCTCAGTACTCAGGGTGCTCAGTACTCAGTGTGCCGGGTGCTCAGTGCTCGGGTTGCTGGGTGCTCAGTACTCAGGGTGCTGTGTGCTCAGTACTCGGCGTGCTGGGTGCTCCGTACTCAGAATGCTGGGTGCTCAGTGCTCGGGGTGCTGGGTGCTCAGTGCTCAGGGTGATCGGTGCTCAGTGCTCAGGTTGCTGGGTGCTCAGTCCTCAGGGTGCTCAGTGCTCAGGGTGCTGGGTGCTCAGTGCTCGGGGTGCTCGGTGCTCAGTACTCAGGGTGCTGAGTGCTCAGTACTCAGGGTGCTGGGTGCTCAGTACTCAGGGTGCTGGGTGCTCAGTACTCAGGGTGCTGTGTGCTCAGTGCTCAGGGTGCTGGGTGCTCAGTGCTCAGGGTGCTGGGTGCTCAGTGCTCGGGGTGCTGGGTGCTCAGTGCTCGGGGTTCTGGGTGCTCAGTGCTCAGGGTGATCGGTGCTCAGTACTTAGGGTGCTGGGTGCTCAGTGCTCAGGGTGCTGGGTGCTCAGTCCTCAGGGTGCTCGGTGCTCAGGGTGCTGGGTGCTCAGTGCTCGTGGTGCTCGGTGCTCAGTACTCAGGGTGCTGAGTGCTCAGTACTCAGGGTGCTGGGTGCTCACTACTCAGGGTGCTGGGTGCTCAGTGCTCAGGGTTCTGGGTGATCAGTGCTCAGGGTGCTGGGTGCTCAGTCCTCGGGGTGCTGGGTGCTCAGTACTCAGTGTCCTGGGTGCTAAGTGCTCAGGGTGCTGGGTGCTCAGTGCTCGGGGCGCTGGGTGCTCAGTGCTCGGGGTGCTCGGAGCTCAGTACTCAGGGTCCTGGGTGCTCAGTGCTCGGGGTGATCGGTGCTCAGTACTCAGGGTGCTGGGTGCTCAGTGCTCGGGATGCTCGGTGCTCAGTACGTTGGGTGCTCACTACTCAGGGTGCTGGGTGCTCAGTGCTTGGGTGATCGGTGCTCAGTACTCAGGGTGCTGGGTGCTCAGTGCTCGGGGTGCTCTGTGGTCAATACGTTGGGTGCTCACTACTCAGGTGCTGGGTGCTCAGTGCTCAGGGTGCTGGGTGTTCAGTACTCAGGGTGCTGGGTGCTCAGTCCTCAGGGTGCTGGGTGCTCAGTACTCAGGGTGCTGGGTGCTCAGTACTCAGGGTGCTGGGTGCTCAGTGCTCAGGGTGCAGGGTACTCAGTGCTCAGGGTGCACGGTGCTCAGTACTCGGGGTGCTGGATGCTCACTGCTCGGGGTGCTGGGTGCTCAGTACTCAGGGTGCTGGGTGCTCAGTGCTCAGGGTGCTGGGTGCTCAGTACTCAGGGTGCTGGGTGCTCAGGGCTCAGGGTGCTGGGTGCTCAGTACTCAGGGTGCTGGGAGCTCAGTGCTCAGGGTGATCGGTGCTCAGTACTCAGGGTGCTCAGTACTCAGGGTGCTGGGTGCTCAGTGCTCGGGGAGCTGGGTGCTCAGTACTCAGGGTGCTGGGTGCTCAGTGCTCGGGGTGCTGGGTGCTCAGTGCTCAGGGTGATCGGTGCTCAGTACTCAGGGTGCTGGGTGCTCAGTGCTCAGGGTGCTGGGTGCTCAGTCCTCAGGGTGCTCAGTGCTCAGGGTGCTGGGTGCTCAGTGCTCGAGGTGCTGGGTGCTCAGTGCTCAGTGCTCAGGGTGCTGGGTGCTCAGTGCTCAGTGCTCAGGGTGCTGGTTGCTCAGTATTCAGGGTGCTGGGTGCTCAGTACTCAGGGTGCTGGGTGCTCAGTGCTCAGGGTGCTGGGTGCTCAGTACTCAGGGTGCTGGGTGATCAGTGCTCGGGGTGCTGGGTGCTCAGTGCTCAGGGTGCTGGGTGCTCAGTGCTCAGGGTGCTGGGTGCTCAGTACTCAGGGTGCTGGGTGTTCAGTGCTCGGGATGCTCGGTGCTCAGTACTCAAGGTGCTGGGTGCTCAGTGCTCAGGGTGCTGGGTGCTCAGTGATCAGGGTGCTGGGTGCTCAGTACTCAGGGTGCTCGGTGCTCAGTACTCAGGGTTCTCAGTGCTCAGTACTCAGGGTGCTGGGTACTCAGTGCTCAGGGTGCTGGGTGCTCAGTACTCAGGGTGCTCAGTGCTCAGTACTCGGGGTGCTTGGTGCTCAGTACTCAGGGTGCTCAGTGCTCAGTACTCGGGGTGCTGGGTGCTCAGTGCTCAGGGTGCTCAGTGCTCAGTGCTCGGGGTGCTGGGTGCTCATTGCTCGGGGCGCTGGGTGCTCAGTGCTCGGGGTGCTGGGTGCTCAGTACTCGGGGTGCTGGGTGCTCAGTGCTCAGGGTGCTCAGTGCTCAGTACTCAGTGCTCAGGGTGCTCAGTGCTCAGTGCTCAGGGTGCTGGGTGTTCAGTACTCAGGGTGCTGGGTGCTCAGTGCTCAGGGTGCTGGGTGCTCAGTATTCAGGGTGCTGGGTGCTCAGTACTCAGGGTGCTGGGTGCTCAGTGCTCAGGGTGCAGGGTACTCAGTGCTCAGGGTGCTCGGTGCTCAGTACTCGGGGTGCTGGATGCTCACTGCTCGGGGTGCTGGGTGCTCAGAGCTCAGGGTGCTGGGTGCTCAGTACTCAGGGTGCTGGGTGCTCAGGGCTCAGGGTGCTGGGTGATCAGTACTCAGGGTGCTGGGTGCTCAGGGCTCAGGGTGCTGGGTGCTCAGTACTCAGGGTGATGGGAGCTCAGTGCTCAGGGTGATCGGTGCTCAGTACTCAGGGTGCTCAGTACTCAGGGTGCTGGGTGCTCAGTGCTCGGGGAGCTGGGTGCTCAGTACTCAGGGTGCTGGGTGCTCAGTGCTCGGGGTGCTGGGTGCTCAGTGCTCAGGGTGATCGGTGCTCAGTACTCAGGGTGCTGGGTGCTCAGTGCTCGGGGTGCTGGGTGCTCAGTGCTCAGTGCTCAGGGTGCTGGGTGCTCAGTGCTCAGTGCTCAGGGTGCTGGTTGCTCAGTATTCAGGGTGCTGGGTGCTCAGTCCTCAGGGTGCTCAGTGCTCAGGGTGCTGGGTGCTCAGTGCTCGGGGTGCTCGGTGCTCAGTACTCAGGGTGCTGAGTGCTCAGTACTCAGGGTGCTGGGTTCTCAGTACTCAGGGTGCTGGGTGCTCAGTACTCAGGGTGCTGTGTGCTCAGTGCTCAGGGTGCTGGGTGCTCAGTGCTCAGGGTGCTGGGTGCTCAGTGCTCGGGGTGCTGGGTGCTCAGTGCTCGGGGTGCTGGGTGCTCAGTGCTCAGTGCTCAGGGTGCTGGGTGCTCAGTGCTCAGTGCTCATGGTGCTGGTTGCTCAGTACTCAGGGTACTGGGTGCTCAGTACTCAGGGTGCTGGGTGCTCAGTGCTCAGGGTGCTGGGTGCTCAGTACTCAGGGTGCTGGGTGCTCAGTACTCAGGGTGCTTGGTGCTCAGTACTCAGGGTGCTGGGTTCTCAGTGCTCAGGGTGCTGGGTGCTCAGTGTTCAGGGTGCTGGTTGCTCAGTACTCAGGGTGCTGGGTGTTCAGTGCTCGGGGTGCTAGGTGCTCAGTACTCAAGGTGCTGGGTGCTCAGTGCTCAGGGTGCTGGGTGCTCAGACCTCGGAGTGCTCCGTGCTCAGTGACCAGGGTGCTGGGTGCTCAGTACTCAGGGTGCTCGGTGCTCAGTACTCAGGGTTCTCAGTGCTCAGTACTCAGGGTGCTGGGTGCTCAGTGCTCAGGGTGCTGGGTGCTCAGTACTCAGGGTGCTCAGTGCTCAGTACTCGGGGTGCTTGGTGCTCAGTGCTCAGGGTGCTCAGTGCTCAGTGCTCGGGGTGCTGGGTGCTCAGTACTCGGGGTGCTGGGTGCTCAGTGCTCAGGGTGCTCAGTGCTCAGTACTCAGTGCTCAGGGTGCTCAGTGCTCAGTGCTCAGGGTGCTGGGTGTTCAGTACTCAGGGTGCTGGGTGCTCAGTACTCAGGGTGCTGGGTGCTCAGTGCTCAGGTTGCTGGGTGCTCAGTACTCTGGGTGTTGGGTGCTCAGTACTCAGGGTGCTGGGTGCTCAGTGCTCGGGGTGCTGGGTGCTCAGTGCTCAGGGTGCTGGGTGCTCAGTACTCAGGGTGCTTTGTGCTCAGTACTCAGGGTGCTGGGTGCTTAGTGCTCGAGGTGCTCGGTGCTCAGTGCTCGGAGTGCTGGGTGCTCAGTGCTCAGTACTCTGTGTGCTGGGTGCTCAGTGCTCGGGGTGCTGGGTGCTCAGTACTCAGCGTGCTGGGTGCTCAGTACTCAGGGTGCTGGGTGCTCAGTGCTCAGGGTGCTGGGTGCTCAGTGCTCAGGTTGCTGGGTACTCAGTGATCGGGGTGCTGGGTGCTCAGTACTCAGGGTGCTCAGTGCTCAGGGTGCTGGGTGCTCAGTACTCAGGGTGCTGGGTGCTCAGGGCTCAGGGTGCTGGGTGATCAGTACTCAGGGTGCTGGGTGCTCAGGGCTCAGGGTGCTGGGTGCTCAGTACTCAGGGTGCTGGGAGCTCAGTGCTCAGGGTGATCGGTGCTCAGTACTCAGGGTGCTCAGTACTCAGGGTGCTGGGTGCTCAGTGCTCGGGGAGCTGGGTGCTCAGTACTCAGGGTGCTGGGTGCTCAGTGCTCGGGGTGCTGGGTGCTCAGTGCTCAGGGTGATCGGTGCTCAGTACTCAGGGTGCTGGGTGCTCAGTGCTCGGGGTGCTGGGTGCTCAGTGCTCAGTGCTCAGGGTGCTGGGTGCTCAGTGCTCAGTGCTCAGGGTGCTGGTTGCTCAGTATTCAGGGTGCTGGGTGCTCAGTCCTCAGGGTGCTCAGTGCTCAGGGTGCTGGGTGCTCAGTGCTTGGGGTGCTCGGTGCTCAGTACTCAGGGTGCTGAGTGCTCAGTACTCAGGGTGCTGGGTTCTCAGTACACAGGGTGCTGGGTGCTCAGTACTCAGGGTGCTGTGTGCTCAGTGCTCAGGGTGCTGGGTGCTCAGTGCTCAGGGTGCTGGGTGCTCAGTGCTCGGGGTGCTGGGTGCTCAGTGCTCGGGGTGCTGGGTGCTCAGTGCTCAGTGCTCAGGGTGCTGGGTGCTCAGTGCTCAGTGCTCATGGTGCTGGTTGCTCAGTACTCAGGGTACTGGGTGCTCAGTACTCAGGGTGCTGGGTGCTCAGTGCTCAGGGTGCTGGGTGCTCAGTACTCAGGGTGCTGGGTGCTCAGTACTCAGGGTGCTTGGTGCTCAGTACTCAGGGTGCTGGGTTCTCAGTGCTCAGGGTGCTGGGTGCTCAGTGTTCAGGGTGCTGGTTGCTCAGTACTCAGGGTGCTGGGTGTTCAGTGCTCGGGGTGCTAGGTGCTCAGTACTCAAGGTGCTGGGTGCTCAGTGCTCAGGGTGCTGGGTGCTCAGTCCTCGGGGTGCTCCGTGCTCAGTGACCAGGGTGCTGGGTGCTCAGTACTCAGGGTGCTCGGTGCTCAGTACTCAGGGTTCTCAGTGCTCAGTACTCAGGGTGCTGGGTGCTCAGTGCTCAGGGTGCTGGGTGCTCAGTACTCAGGGTGCTCAGTGCTCAGTACTCGGGGTGCTTGGTGCTCAGTGCTCAGGGTGCTCAGTGCTCAGTGCTCGGGGTGCTGGGTGCTCAGTGCTCGGGGCGCTGGGTGCTCAGTGCTCAGGGTGCTGGGTGCTCAGTACTCAGGGTGCTCAGTGCTTAGTGCTCAGGGTGCTGGGTGCTCAGTACTCAGGGTGCTCAGGGCTCAGTACTCGGGGTGCTGGGTGCTCAGTGCTCAGGGTGCTCAGTGCTCAGTGCTCGGGGTGCTGGGTGCTCAGTGCTCGGGGCGCTGGGTGCTCAGTGCTCGGGGTGCTGGGTGCTCAGTACTCGGGGTGCTGGGTGCTCAGTGCTCAGGGTGCTCAGTGCTCAGTACTCAGTGCTCAGGGTGCTCAGTGCTCAGTGCTCAGGGTGCTGGGTGTTCAGTACTCAGGGTGCTGGGTGCTCAGTACTCAGGGTGCTGGGTGCTCAGTGCTCAGGTTGCTGGGTGCTCAGTACTCTGGGTGTTGGGTGCTCAGTACTCAGGGTGCTGGGTGCTCAGTGCTCGGGGTGCTGGGTGCTCAGTGCTCAGGGTGCTGGGTGCTCAGTACTCAGGGTGCTTTGTGCTCAGTACTCAGGGTGCTGGGTGCTTAGTGCTCGAGGTGCTCGGTGCTCAGTGCTCGGAGTGCTGGGTGCTCAGTGCTCAGTACTCTGTGTGCTGGGTGCTCAGTGCTCGGGGTGCTGGGTGCTCAGTACTCAGCGTGCTGGGTGCTCAGTACACAGGGTGCTGGGTGCTCAGTGCTCAGGGTGCTGGGTGCTCAGTGCTCAGGGTGCTGGGTACTCAGTGATCGGGGTGCTGGGTGCTCAGTACTCAGGGTGCTCAGTGCTCGGGGAGCTCGGTGCTCAGTACTCAGGGTGCTGGGTGCTCAGTACTCAGGGTGCTGGGTGCTCATTCTCGGGGTGCTGGGTACTCAGTGCTCAGGGTGCTGGGTGCTCAGTACTCAGGGTGCTCATTGCTCAGTACTCGGGGTGCTTGGTGCTCAGTACTCAGGGTGCTCAGTGCTCAGTACTCGGGGTGCTGGGTGCTCAGTGCTCAGGGTGCTCAGTGCTCAGTGCTCGGGGTGCTGGGTGCTCAGTGCTCGGGGCGCTGGGTGCTCAGTGCTCGGGGTGCTGGGTGCTCAGTACTCGGGGTGCTGGGTGCTCAGTGCTCAGGGTGCTCAGTGCTCAGTACTCAGTGCTCAGGGTGCTCAGTGCTCAGTGCTCAGGGTGCTGGGTGTTCAGTACTCAGGGTGCTGGGTGCTCAGTACTCAGGGTGCTGGGTGCTCAGTGCTCAGGGTGCTGGGTGCTCAGTGCTCGGGGTGCTGGGTGCTCAGTGCTCAGGGTGCTGGGTGCTCAGTACTCAGTGTGCTGGGTGCTCAGTACTCGGGGTGCTGGGTGCTCAGTACTCAGGGTGCTGGGTGCTCAGTACTCAGGGTGCTGGGTGCTCAGTACTCAGGTGCTGGGTGCTCAGTGCTCAGGGTGCTGGGTGCTCATTGCTCGGGGTGCTCGGTGCTCAGTACGTTGGGTGCTCACTACTCAGTGTGCTGGGTGCTCAGTGCTCAGGGTGCTGGGTGCTCAGTACTCAGGGTGCTGGGTGCTCAGTGCTCAGGGTGATCAGTGCTCAGTACCCAGGGTGCTGGGTGCTCAGTGCTCAGGGTGCTGGGTGCTCAGTCCTCAGGGTCCTCAGTACTCAGGGTGCTGGGTGCTCAGTGCTCAGTACTCAGGGTGCTCAGTACTCAGTGTGCCGGGTGCTCAGTGCTCGGGTTGCTGGGTGCTCAGTACTCAGGGTGCTGGGTGCTCAGTACTCGGCGTGCTGGGTGCTCCGTACTCAGGATGCTGGGTGCTCAGTGCTCGGGGTGCTGGGTGCTCAGTGCTCAGGGTGATCGGTGCTCAGTGCTCAGGTTGCTGGGTGCTCAGTCTTCAGGGTGCTCAGTGCTCAGGGTGCTGGGTGCTCAGTGCTCGGGGTGCTCGGAGCTCAGTACTCAGGGTGCTGAGTGCTCAGTACTCAGGGTGCTGGGTGCTCAGTACTCAGGGTGCTGGGTGCTCTGTACTCAGGGTGCTGTGTGCTCAGTGCTCAGGGTGCTGGGTGCTCAGTGCTCAGGGTGCTGGGTGCTCAGTACTCAGGGTGCTTGGTGCTCAGTACTCAGGGTGCTGGGTGCTCAGTGCTCGGGGTGCTGCGTGCTCAGTGCTCAGGGTGCTGGGTGCTCAGTGCTCAGGGTGTTGGTTGCTCAGTACTCAGGGTGCTGGGTGTTCAGTGCTCGGGGTGCTAGGTGCTCAGTACTCAAGGTGCTGGGTGCTCAGTGCTCAGGGTGCTGGGTGCTCAGTCCTCGGGGTGCTCCGTGCTCAGTGATCAGGGTGCTGGGTGCTCAGTACTCAGGGTGCTCGGTGCTCAGTACTCAGGGTTCTCAGTGCTCAGTACTCAGGGTGCTGGGTGCTCAGTACTCTGGGTGTTGGGTGCTCAGTACTCAGGGTGCTGGGTGCTCAGTGCTCGGGGTGCTGGGTGCTCAGTGCTCAGGGTGCTGGGTGCTCAGTACTCAGGGTGCTTTGTGCTCAGTACTCAGGGTGCTGGGTGCTTAGTGCTCGAGGTGCTCGGTGCTCAGTGCTCGGAGTGCTGGGTGCTCAGTGCTCAGTACTCTGTGTGCTGGGTGCTCAGTGCTCGGGGTGCTGGGTGCTCAGTACTCAGCGTGCTGGGTGCTCAGTACTCAGGGTGCTGGGTGCTCAGTGCTCAGGATGCTGGGTGCTCAGTGCTCAGGTTGCTGGGTACTCAGTGATCGGGGTGCTGGGTGCTCAGTACTCAGGGTGCTCAGTGCTCAGGGTGCTGGGTGCTCAGTACTCAGGGTGCTGGGTGCTCAGGGCTCAGGGTGCTGGGTGATCAGTACTCAGGGTGCTGGGTGCTCAGGGCTCAGGGTGCTGGGTGCTCAGTACTCAGGGTGCTGGGAGCTCAGTGCTCAGGGTGATCGGTGCTCAGTACTCAGGGTGCTCAGTACTCAGGGTGCTGGGTGCTCAGTGCTCGGGGAGCTGGGTGCTCAGTACTCAGGGTGCTGGGTGCTCAGTGCTCGGGGTGCTGGGTGCTCAGTGCTCAGGGTGATCGGTGCTCAGTACTCAGGGTGCTGGGTGCTCAGTGCTCGGGGTGCTGGGTGCTCAGTGCTCAGTGCTCAGGGTGCTGGGTGCTCAGTGCTCAGTGCTCAGGGTGCTGGTTGCTCAGTATTCAGGGTGCTGGGTGCTCAGTCCTCAGGGTGCTCAGTGCTCAGGGTGCTGGGTGCTCAGTGCTTGGGGTGCTCGGTGCTCAGTACTCAGGGTGCTGAGTGCTCAGTACTCAGGGTGCTGGGTTCTCAGTACTCAGGGTGCTGGGTGCTCAGTACTCAGGGTGCTGTGTGCTCAGTGCTCAGGGTGCTGGGTGCTCAGTGCTCAGGGTGCTGGGTGCTCAGTGCTCGGGGTGCTGGGTGCTCAGTGCTCGGGGTGCTGGGTGCTCAGTGCTCAGTGCTCAGGGTGCTGGGTGCTCAGTGCTCAGTGCTCATGGTGCTGGTTGCTCAGTACTCAGGGTACTGGGTGCTCAGTACTCAGGGTGCTGGGTGCTCAGTGCTCAGGGTGCTGGGTGCTCAGTACTCAGGGTGCTGGGTGCTCAGTACTCAGGGTGCTTGGTGCTCAGTACTCAGGGTGCTGGGTTCTCAGTGCTCAGGGTGCTGGGTGCTCAGTGTTCAGGGTGCTGGTTGCTCAGTACTCAGGGTGCTGGGTGTTCAGTGCTCGGGGTGCTAGGTGCTCAGTACTCAAGGTGCTGGGTGCTCAGTGCTCAGGGTGCTGGGTGCTCAGTCCTCGGGGTGCTCCGTGCTCAGTGACCAGGGTGCTGGGTGCTCAGTACTCAGGGTGCTCGGTGCTCAGTACTCAGGGTTCTCAGTGCTCAGTACTCAGGGTGCTGGGTGCTCAGTGCTCAGGGTGCTGGGTGCTCAGTACTCAGGGTGCTCAGTGCTCAGTACTCGGGGTGCTTGGTGCTCAGTGCTCAGGGTGCTCAGTGCTCAGTGCTCGGGGTGCTGGGTGCTCAGTGCTCGGGGCGCTGGGTGCTCAGTGCTCAGGGTGCTGGGTGCTCAGTACTCAGGGTGCTCAGTGCTTAGTGCTCAGGGTGCTGGGTGCTCAGTACTCAGGGTGCTCAGGGCTCAGTACTCGGGGTGCTGGGTGCTCAGTGCTCAGGGTGCTCAGTGCTCAGTGCTCGGGGTGCTGGGTGCTCAGTGCTCGGGGCGCTGGGTGCTCAGTGCTCGGGGTGCTGGGTGCTCAGTACTCGGGGTGCTGGGTGCTCAGTGCTCAGGGTGCTCAGTGCTCAGTACTCAGTGCTCAGGGTGCTCAGTGCTCAGTGCTCAGGGTGCTGGGTGTTCAGTACTCAGGGTGCTGGGTGCTCAGTACTCAGGGTGCTGGGTGCTCAGTGCTCAGGTTGCTGGGTGCTCAGTACTCTGGGTGTTGGGTGCTCAGTACTCAGGGTGCTGGGTGCTCAGTGCTCGGGGTGCTGGGTGCTCAGTGCTCAGGGTGCTGGGTGCTCAGTACTCAGGGTGCTTTGTGCTCAGTACTCAGGGTGCTGGGTGCTTAGTGCTCGAGGTGCTCGGTGCTCAGTGCTCGGAGTGCTGGGTGCTCAGTGCTCAGTACTCTGTGTGCTGGGTGCTCAGTGCTCGGGGTGCTGGGTGCTCAGTACTCAGCGTGCTGGGTGCTCAGTACACAGGGTGCTGGGTGCTCAGTGCTCAGGGTGCTGGGTGCTCAGTGCTCAGGGTGCTGGGTACTCAGTGATCGGGGTGCTGGGTGCTCAGTACTCAGGGTGCTCAGTGCTCGGGGAGCTCGGTGCTCAGTACTCAGGGTGCTGGGTGCTCAGTACTCAGGGTGCTGGGTGCTCATTCTCGGGGTGCTGGGTACTCAGTGCTCAGGGTGCTGGGTGCTCAGTACTCAGGGTGCTCATTGCTCAGTACTCGGGGTGCTTGGTGCTCAGTACTCAGGGTGCTCAGTGCTCAGTACTCGGGGTGCTGGGTGCTCAGTGCTCAGGGTGCTCAGTGCTCAGTGCTCGGGGTGCTGGGTGCTCAGTGCTCGGGGCGCTGGGTGCTCAGTGCTCGGGGTGCTGGGTGCTCAGTACTCGGGGTGCTGGGTGCTCAGTGCTCAGGGTGCTCAGTGCTCAGTACTCAGTGCTCAGGGTGCTCAGTGCTCAGTGCTCAGGGTGCTGGGTGTTCAGTACTCAGGGTGCTGGGTGCTCAGTACTCAGGGTGCTGGGTGCTCAGTGCTCAGGGTGCTGGGTGCTCAGTGCTCGGGGTGCTGGGTGCTCAGTGCTCAGGGTGCTGGGTGCTCAGTACTCAGTGTGCTGGGTGCTCAGTACTCGGGGTGCTGGGTGCTCAGTACTCAGGGTGCTGGGTGCTCAGTACTCAGGGTGCTGGGTGCTCAGTACTCAGGTGCTGGGTGCTCAGTGCTCAGGGTGCTGGGTGCTCATTGCTCGGGGTGCTCGGTGCTCAGTACGTTGGGTGCTCACTACTCAGTGTGCTGGGTGCTCAGTGCTCAGGGTGCTGGGTGCTCAGTACTCAGGGTGCTGGGTGCTCAGTGCTCAGGGTGATCAGTGCTCAGTACCCAGGGTGCTGGGTGCTCAGTGCTCAGGGTGCTGGGTGCTCAGTCCTCAGGGTCCTCAGTACTCAGGGTGCTGGGTGCTCAGTGCTCAGTACTCAGGGTGCTCAGTACTCAGTGTGCCGGGTGCTCAGTGCTCGGGTTGCTGGGTGCTCAGTACTCAGGGTGCTGGGTGCTCAGTACTCGGCGTGCTGGGTGCTCCGTACTCAGGATGCTGGGTGCTCAGTGCTCGGGGTGCTGGGTGCTCAGTGCTCAGGGTGATCGGTGCTCAGTGCTCAGGTTGCTGGGTGCTCAGTCTTCAGGGTGCTCAGTGCTCAGGGTGCTGGGTGCTCAGTGCTCGGGGTGCTCGGAGCTCAGTACTCAGGGTGCTGAGTGCTCAGTACTCAGGGTGCTGGGTGCTCAGTACTCAGGGTGCTGGGTGCTCTGTACTCAGGGTGCTGTGTGCTCAGTGCTCAGGGTGCTGGGTGCTCAGTGCTCAGGGTGCTGGGTGCTCAGTACTCAGGGTTCTTGGTGCTCAGTACTCAGGGTGCTGGGTGCTCAGTGCTCGGGGTGCTGCGTGCTCAGTGCTCAGGGTGCTGGGTGCTCAGTGCTCAGGGTGTTGGTTGCTCAGTACTCAGGGTGCTGGGTGTTCAGTGCTCGGGGTGCTAGGTGCTCAGTACTCAAGGTGCTGGGTGCTCAGTGCTCAGGGTGCTGGGTGCTCAGTCCTCGGGGTGCTCCGTGCTCAGTGATCAGGGTGCTGGGTGCTCAGTACTCAGGGTGCTCGGTGCTCAGTACTCAGGGTTCTCAGTGCTCAGTACTCAGGGTGCTGGGTGCTCAGTGCTCGGGGTGCTGGGTGCTCAGTGCTCAGTGCTCAGGGTGCTGGGTGCTCAGTGCTCAGTGCTCATGGTGCTGGTTGCTCAGTACTCAGGGTGCTGGGTGCTCAGTACTCAGGGTGCTGGGTGCTCAGTGCTCAGGGTGCTGGGTGCTCAGTACTCAGGGTGCTGGGTGCTCAGTACTCAGGGTGCTTGGTGCTCAGTACTCAGGGTGCTGGGTGCTCAGTGCTCGGTGTGCTGCGTGCTCAGTGCTCAGGGTGCTGGGTGCTCAGTGCTCAGGGTGCTGGTTGCTCAGTACTCAGGGTGCTGGGTGTTCAGTGCTCGGGGTGCTAGGTGCTCAGTACTCAAGGTGCTGGGTGCTCAGTGCTCAGGGTGCTGGGTGCTCAGTCCTCGGGGTGCTCCGTGCTCAGTGATCAGGGTGCTGGGTGCTCAGTACTCAGGGTTCTCAGTGCTCAGTACTCAGGGTGCTGGGTGCTCAGTGCTCAGGGTGCTGGGTGCTCAGTACTCAGGGTGCTCAGTGCTCAGTACTCGGGGTGCTTGGTGCTCAGTGCTCAGGGTGCTCAGTGCTCAGTGCTCGGGGTGCTGGGTGCTCAGTGCTCGGGGCGCTGGGTGCTCAGAGCTCGGGGTGCTGGGTACTCAGTACTCAGGGTGCTCAGTGCTCAGTGCTCAGGGTGCTGGGTGCTCAGTACTCAGGGTGCTCAGTGCTCAGTACTCGGGGTGCTGGGTGCTGAGTGCTCAGGGAGCTCAGTGCTCAGTGCTCGGGGTGCTGGGTGCTCAGTGCTCAGGGTGATCGGTGCTCAGTGCTCAGGTTGCTGGGTGCTCAGTCTTCAGGGTGCTCAGTGCTCAGGGTGCTGGGTGCTCAGTGCTCGGGGTGCTCGGAGCTCAGTACTCAGGGTGCTGAGTGCTCAGTACTCAGGGTGCTGGGTGCTCAGTACTCAGGGTGCTGGGTGCTCAGTACTCAGGGTGCTTGGTGCTCAGTACTCAGGGTGCTGGGTGCTCAGTGCTCGGGGTGCTGCGTGCTCAGTGCTCAGGGTGCTGGGTGCTCAGTGCTCAGGGTGCTGGTTGCTCAGTACTCAGGGTGCTGGGTGTTCAGTGCTCAGGGTGCTAGGTGCTCAGTACTCAAGGTGCTGGGTGCTCAGTGCTCAGGGTGCTGGGTGCTCAGTCCTCGGGGTGCTCCGTGCTCAGTGATCAGGGTGCTGGGTGCTCAGTACTCAGGGTTCTCAGTGCTCAGTACTCAGGGTGCTGGGTGCTCAGTGCTCAGGGTGCTGGGTGCTCAGTACTCAGGGTGCTCAGTGCTCAGTACTCGGGGTGCTTGGTGCTCAGTGCTCAGGGTGCTCAGTGCTCAGTGCTCGGGGTGCTGGGTGCTCAGTGCTCGGGGCGCTGGGTGCTCAGTGCTCGGGGTGCTGGGTACTCAGTACTCAGGGTGCTCAGTGCTCAGTGCTCAGGGTGCTGGGTGCTCAGTACTCAGGGTGCTCAGTGCTCAGTACTCGGGGTGCTGGGTGCTGAGTGCTCAGGGAGCTCAGTGCTCAGTGCTCGGGGTGCTGGGTGCTCAGTGCTCGGGGCGCTGGGTGCTCAGTGCTCGGGGTGCTGGGTGCTCAGTACTAGGGGGGCTGGGTGCTCAGTGCTCAGGGTGCTCAGTGCTCAGTACTCAGTGCTCAGGGTGCTCAGTGCTCAGTGCTCAGAGTGCTGGGTGTTCAGTACTCAGGGTGCTGGGTGCTCAGTACTCAGGGTGCTGGGTGCTCAGTGCTCAGGTTGCTGGGTGCTCAGTACTCTGGATGTTGGGTGCTCAGTACTCAGGGTGCTGGGTGCTCAGTGCTCGGGGTGCTGGGTGCTCAGTGCTCAGGGTGCTGGGTGCTCAGTACTCAGGGTGCTTTGTGCTCAGTACTCAGGGTGCTGGGTGCTTAGTGCTCGAGGTGCTCGGTGCTCAGTACTCAAGGTGCTGGGTGCTCAGTGCTCAGGGTGCTGGGTGCTCAGTCCTCGGGGTGCTACGTGCTCAGGGTGCTGGGTGCTCAGTGCTCGGGGTGCTGGGTGCTCAGTGCTCGGGGTGCTGGGTGCTGAGTGCTCAGGGTGCTGGGTGCTCAGTGCTCGTGGTGCTCGGTGCTCAGTGCTCAGGGTCCTGGGTACTCAGTACTCAGGGTGCTGGGTGCTTAGTACTCAGGGTGCTCAGTGCTCAGTACACAGGGTGCTGGGTGCTCAGTGCTCGGGGTGCTGGGTGCTCAGTGCTCAGTACTCTGTGTGCTGGGTGCTCAGTGCTCGGGGTGCTGGGTGCTCAGTACTCAGCGTGCTGGGTGCTCAGTACTCAGGGTGCTGGGTGCTCAGTGCTCATGGTGCTGGGTGCTCAGTGCTCAGGGTGCTGGGTACTCAGTGATCGGGGTGCTGGGTGCTCAGTACTCAGGGTGCTCAGTGCTCGGGGAGCTCGGTGCTCAGTACTCAGGGTGCTGGTTGCTCAGTACTCAGTGCTCGGTGTCCTGGGTGCTCCGTGCTCGGGGTGCTGGGTGCTCAGTGCTCTGGGTGCTTAGTACTCAGTACTCAGGGTGCTGGGTGCTCAGTACTCAGGGTGCTGGGTGCTCATTCTCGGGGTGCTGGGTGCTCAGTGCTCGGGGTGCTCCTTTCTCAGTACTCAGGGTGCTGGGTGCTCATTCTCGGGGTGCTGGGTGCTCAGTACTCAGGGTGCTGGGTGCTCAGTACTCAGGGTGCTGGGTGCTCATTCTCGGGGTGCTGGGGGCTCAATACTCAGGGTGCTGGGTGCTCAGTACTCAGGGTGCTCGGTTCTCAGTACTCAGGGTGCTGGGTGCTCATTCTCGGGGTGCTGGGTGCTCAGTACTCAGGGTGCTGGGTGCTCAGTGCTCGGGGTTCTGGGTGCTCAGTGCTCAGGGTGATCGGTGCTCAGTACTTAGGGTGCTGGGTGCTCAGTGCTCAGGGTGCTGGGTGCTCAGTCCTCAGGGTGCTCAGTGCTCAGGGTGCTGGGTGCTCAGTGCTCGTGGTGCTCGGTGCTCAGTACTCAGGGTGCTGAGTGCTCAGTACTCAGGGTGCTGGGTGCTCACTACTCAGGGTGATGGGTGCTCAGTGCTCAGGGTGCTGGGTGATCAGTGCTCAGGGTGCTGGGTGCTCAGTGCTCGGGGTGCTGGGTGCTCAGTACTCAGTGTCCTGGGTGCTAAGTGCTCAGGGTGCTGGGTGCTCAGTGCTCGGGGCGCTGGGTGCTCAGTGCTCGGGGTGCTCGGAGCTCAGTACTCAGGGTGCTGGGTGCTCAGTGCTCGGGGTGATCGGTGCTCAGTACTCAGGGTGCTGGGTGCTCAGTGCTCGGGATGCTCGGTGCTCAGTACGTTGGGTGCTCACTACTCAGGGTGCTGGGTGCTGAGTGCTTGGGTGATCGGTGCTCAGTACTCTGGGTGCTGGGTGCTCAGTGCTCGGGGTGCTCTGTGGTCAATACGTTGGGTGCTCACTACTCAGGTGCTGGGTGCTCAGTGCTCAGGGTGCTGGGTGCTCAGTGCTCAGGGTGCTGGGTGCTCAGTGCTCAGGGTGCTGGGTGTTCAGTACTCAGGGTGCTGGGTGCTCAGTGCTCAGGGTGCTGGGTGCTCAGTACTCAGGGTGCTGGGTGCTCAGTACTCAGGGTGCTGGGTGCTCAGTGCTCAGGGTGCAGGGTACTCAGTGCTCAGGGTGCTCGGTGCTCAGTACTCGGGGTGCTGGGTGCTCATTCTCGGGGTGCTGGATGCTCACTGCTCGGGGTGCTGGGTGCTCAGTACTCAGGGTGCTGGGTGCTCAGTGCTCAGGGTGCTGGGTGCTCAGTACTCAGGGTGCTGGGTGCTCAGGGCTCAGGGTGCTGGGTGCTCAGTACTCAGGGTGCTGGGTGATCAGTGCTCGGGGTGCTGGGTGCTCAGTGCTCAGGGTGCTGGGTGCTCAGTGCTCAGGGTGCCGGGTGCTCAGTACTCAGGGTGCTGGGTGTTCAGTGCTCGGGGTGCTCGGTGCTCAGTACTCAAGGTGCTGGGTTCTCAGTGCTCAGGGTGCTGGGTGCTCAGTGATCAGGGTGCTGGGTGCTCAGTACTCAGGGTGCTCGGTGCTCAGTACTCAGGGTTCTCAGTGCTCAGTACTCAGGGTGCTGGGTACTCAGTGCTCAGGGTGCTGGGTGCTCAGTACTCAGGGTGCTCAGTGCTCAGTACTTGGGGTGATTGGTGCTCAGTACTCAGGGTGCTCAGTGCTCAGTACTCGGGGTGCTGGGTGCTCAGTGCTCAGGGTGCTCAGTGCTCAGTGCTCGGGTTGCTGGGTGCTCAGTGCTAGGGGCGCTGGGTTCTCAGTGCTCGGGGTGCTGGGTGCTCAGTACTCGGGGTGCTGGGTGCTCAGTGCTCAGGGTGCTCAGTGCTCAGTACTCAGTGCTCAGGGTGCTCAGTGCTCAGTGCTCAGGGTGCTGGGTGTTCAGTACTCAGGGTGCTGGGTGCTCAGTACTCAGGGTGCTGGGTGCTCAGTGCTCAGGGTGCTGGGTGCTGAGTGCTCGGGGCGCTGGGTGCTCAGTGCTTGGGGTGCTCGGAGCGCAGTACTCAGGGTGCTGGGTGCTCAGTGCTCGGGGTGATCGGTGCTCAGTACTCAGGGTGCTGGGTGCTCAGTGCTCGGGGTGCTCGGTGCTCAGTACGTTGGGTGCTCACTACTCAGGGTGCTGGGTGCTCAGTGCTCAGGGTGCTGGGTGCTCAGTGCTCAGGGTGCTGGGTGCTCAGTGCTCAGGGTGCTGGGTGCTCAGTACTCAGGGTTCTGGGTGCTCAGTGCTCAGGGTGCTGGGTGCTCAGTGCTCAGGGTGCTGGGTGCTCAGTACTCAGTGTGCTGGGTGCTCAGTACTCGGGATGCTGGGTGCTCAGTACTCAGGGTGCTGGGTGCTCAGTACTCAGGGTGCTGGGTGCTCAGTGCTCAGGGTGCTGGGTGCTCAGTGCTCGGTGTGCTGTGTGCTCAGTGCTCAGTAGTCAGGGTGCTGGGTGCTCAGTGCTCGAGGTGCTCGGTGCTCAGTACGTTGGGTGCTCACTACTCAGGGTGCTGGGTGCTCAGTGCTCAGGGTGCTGGGGGCTCAGTGCTCAGGGTGCTGGTTGCTCAGTGCTCAGGGTGCAGGGTACTCAGTGCTCAGGGTGCTCGGTGCTCAGTACTCGGGGTGCTGGGTGCTCATTCTCGGGGTGCTGGATGCTCACTGCTCGGGGTGCTGGGTGATCAGTACTCAGGGTGCTGGGTGCTCAGGGCTCAGGGTGCTGGGTGCTCAGTACTCAGGGTGCTGGGTGCTCAGGGCTCAGGGTGCTGGGTGCTCAGTACTCAGGGTGCTGGGAGCTCAGTGCTCAGGGTGATCGGTGCTCAGTACTCAGGGTGCTCAGTACTCAGGGTGCTGGGAGCTCAGTGCTCGGGGTGCTGGGTGCTCAGTACTCAGGGTGCTGGGTGCTCAGTGCTCGGGGTGCTGGGTGCTCAGTGCTCAGCGTGATCGGTGCTCAGTACTCAGGGTGCTGGGTGCTCAGTGCTCAGGGTGCTGGGTGCTCAGTCCTCAGGGTGCTCAGTGCTCAGGGTGCTGGGTGCTCAGTGCTCGGGGTGCTGGGTGCTCAGTGCTCAGTGCTCAGGGTGCTGGGTGCTCAGTGCTCAGTGCTCAGGGTGCTGGTTGCTCAGTATTCAGGGTGCTGGGTGCTCAGTACTCAGGGTGCTGGGTGCTCAGTGCTCAGGGTGCTGGGTGCTCAGTACTCAGGGTGCTGGGTGATCAGTTCTCGGGGTGCTGGGTGCTCAGTGCTCAGGGTGCTGGGTGCTCAGTGCTCAGGGTGCCGGGTGCTCAGTACTCAGGGTGCTGGGTGTTCAGTGCTCGGGGTGCTCGGTGCTCAGTACTCAAGGTGCTGGGTTCTCAGTGCTCAGGGTGCTGGGTGCTCAGTGATCAGGGTGCTGGGTGCTCAGTACTCAGGGTGCTCGGTGCTCAGTACTCAGGGTTCTCAGTGCTCAGTACTCAGGGTGCTGGGTAGTCAGTGCTCAGGGTTCTGGGTGCTCAGTACTCAGGGTGCTCAGTGCTCAGTACTCGGGGTGCTTGGTGCTCAGTACTCAGGGTGCTCAGTGCTCAGTACTCGGGGTGCTGGGTGCTCAGTGTTAGGGGCGCTGGGTGCTCAGTGCTAGGGGCGCTGGGTGCTCAGTACTCGGGGTGCTGGGTGCTCAGTACTCAGGGTGCTGGGTGCTCAGTACTCAGGGTGCTGGGTGCTCAGTACTCAGGTGCTGGGTGCTCAGTCCTCAGGGTGCTGGGTGCTCAGTGCTCGGTGTGCTGTGTGCTCAGTGCTCAGTAGTCAGGGTGCTGGGTGCTCAGTGCTCGGGGTGCTCGGTGCTCAGTACGTTGGGTGCTCACTACTCAGGGTGCTGGGTGCTCAGTGCTCAGGGTGCTGGGGGCTCAGTGCTCAGGGTGCTGGGTGCTCAGTGCTCAGGGTGCTGGGTGCTCAGTACTCAGGGTGCTGGGTGCTCAGTGCTTGGGGTGCTGAGTGCTCAGTGCTCCGGGTGCTGGGTGCTCAGTACTCGGGGTGCTGGGTGCTCAGTACTCAGGGTGCTGGGTGCTCAGTGCTCAGGGTGCTGGGTGCTCAGTACTCAGGGTGCTGGGAGCTCAGTGCTCAGGGTGATCGGTGCTCAGTACTCAGGGTGCTCAGTACTCAGGGTGCTGGGTGCTCAGTGCTCAGGGTGCTGGGTGCTCAATACTCAGGGTGCTGGGTGCTCAGTGCTCGGGTTTCTGGGTGCTCAGTGCTCAGGGTGATCGGTGCTCAGTACTCAGGGTGCTGGGTGCTCAGTGCTCAGGGTGCTGGGTGCTCAGTCCTCAGGGTGCTCAGTGCTCGGGGTGCTGGGTGCTGAGTGCTCAGGGTGCTGGGTGCTCAGTGCTCGGGGTGCTCGGTGCTCAGTGCTCAGTGTCCTGGGTACTCAGTACTCAGGGTGCTGGGTGATTAGTACTCAGGGTGCTCAGTGCTCAGTACACATGGTGCTGGGTGCTCAGTGCTCGGGGTGCTGGGTGCTCAGTGCTCAGTACTCTGTGTGCTGGGTGCTCAGTGCTTGGGGTGCTGGGTGCTCAGTACTCAGCGTGCTGGGTGCTCAGTACTCAGGGTGCTGGGTGCTCAGTGCTCAGGGTGCTGGGTGCTCAGTGCTCAGGGTGCTGGGTACTCAGTGATCGGGGTGCTGGGTGCTCAGTACTCAGGGTGCTCAGTGCTCGGGGAGCTCGGTGCTCAGTGCTCGTGGTGCTCGGTGCTCAGTACTCAGGGTGCTGAGTGCTCAGTACTCAGGGAGCTGGGTGCTCACTACTCAGGGTGCTGGGTGCTCAGTGCTCAGGGTGCTGGGTGATCAGTGCTCAGGGTGCTGGGTGCTCAGTGCTCGGGGTGCTGGGTGCTCAGTACTCAGTGTCCTGGGAGCTAAGTGCTCAGGGTGCTGGGTGCTCAGTGCTCGGGGCGCTGGGTGCTCAGTGCTCGGGGTGCTCGGAGCTCAGTACTCAGGGTGCTGGGTGCTCAGTGCTCGGGGTGATCGGTGCTCAGTACTCAGGGTGCTGGGTGCTCAGTGCTCGGGATGCTCGGTGCTCAGTACGTTGGGTGCTCACTACTCAGGGTGCTGGGTGCTCAGTGCTTGGGTGATCGGTGCTCAGTACTCAGGGTGCTGGGTGCTCAGTGCTCGGGGTGCTCTGTGCTCAATACGTTGGGTGCTCACAACTCAGGGTGCTGGGTGCTCAGTGCTCAGGGTGCTGGGTGCTCAGTGCTCAGGGAGCTGGGTGCTCAGTGCTCAGGGTGCTGGGTGCTCAGTGCTCAGGGTGCTGGGTGTTCAGTACTCCGGGTGCTGGGTGCTCAGTGCTCAGGGTGCTGGGTGCTCAGTACTCAGGGTGCTGGGTGCTCAGTACTCAGGGTGCTGGGTGCTCAGTGCTCAGGGTGCAGGGTACTCAGTGCTCAGGGTGCTCGGTGCTCAGTACTCGGGGTGCTGGGTGCTCATTCTCGGGGTGCTGGATGCTCACTGCTCGGGGTGCTGGGTGCTCAGTACTCAGGGTGCTGGGTGCTCAGTGCTCAGGGTGCTGGGTGCTCAGTACTCAGGGTGCTGGGTGCTCAGGGCTCAGGGTGCTGGGTGCTCCGTACTCAGGGTGCTGGGTGCTCAGTGCTCAGGGTGCTGGGTGCTCAGTACTCAGGGTGCTGGGAGCTCAGTGATCAGGGTGATCGGTGCTCAGTACTCAGGGTGCTCAGTACTCAGGGTGCTGGGTGCTCAGTGCTCGGGGTGCTGGGTGCTCAGTACTCAGCGTGCTGGGTGCTCAGTGTTCGGGGTGCTGGGTGCTCAGTGCTCAGGGTGATCGGTGCTCAGTACTCAGGGTGCTGGGTGCTCAGTGCTCAGGGTGCTGGGTGCTCAGTCCTCAGGGTGCTCAGTGCTCAGGGTGCTGGGTGCTCAGTGCTCGGGGTGGTGGGTGCTCAGTGCTCAGTGCTCAGGGTGCTGGGTGCACAGTGCTCAGTGCTCAGGGTGCTGGGTGCTCAGTGCTCGGGGTGCTGGGTGCTCAGTGCTCAGTACTCAGGGTGCTGGGAGCTCAGTGCTCAGGGTGATCGGTGCTCAGTACTCAGGGTGCTCAGTACTCAGGGTGCTGGGTGCTCAGTGCTCAGTGTGCTGGGTGCTCAGTACTCAGGGTGCTGGGTGCTCAGTGCTCGGGGTTCTGGGTGCTCAGTGCTCAGGGTGATCGGTGCTCAGTACTCAGGGTGCTGGGTGCTCAGTGCTCAGGGTGCTGGGTGCTCAGTCCTCAGGGTGCTCAGTGCTCAGGGTGCTGGGTGCTCAGTGCTCGTGGTGCTCGGCGCTCAGTACTCAGGGTGCTGAGTGCTCAGTACTCAGGGTGCTGGGTGCTCAGTGCTCAGGGTGCTGGGTGATCAGTGCTCAGGGTGCTGGGTGCTCAGTGCTCGGGGTGCTGGGTGCTCAGTACTCAGGGTCCTGGGTGCTAAGTGCTCAGGGTGCTGGGTGCTCAGTGCTCGGGGCGCTGGGTGCTCAGTGCTCGGGGTGCTCGGAGCTCAGTACTCAGTGTGCTGGGTGCTCAGTGCTCGGGGTGATCGGTGCTCAGTACTCAGGGTGCTGGGTGCTCAGTGCTCAGGGTGCTTGGTGCTCAGTACGTTGGGTGCTCACTACTCAGGGTGCTGGGTGCTCAGTGCTTGGGTGATCGGTGCTCAGTACTCAGGGTGCTGGGTGCTCAGTGCTCAGGGTGCTGGGTGCTCAGTGCTCAGGGTGCTGGGTGCTCAGTGCTCAGGGTGCTGGGTGTTCAGTACTCAGGGTGATGGGTGCTCAGTGCTCAGGGTGCTGGGTGCTCAGTACTCAGCGTGCTGGGTGCTCAGTACTCAGGGTGCTGGGTGCTCAGTGCTCAGGGTGCTGGGTACTCAGTGCTCAGGGTGCTCGGTGCTCAGTACTCGGGGTGCTGGGTGCTCATTCTCTGGGTGCTGGGTGCTCAGTGCTCGGGGTGCTGGGTGCTCAGTACTCAGGGTGCTGGGTGCTCAGTGCTCAGGGTGCTGGGTGCTCAGTACTCAGGGTGCTGGGTGCACAGGGCTCAGGGTGCTGGGTGCTCAGTACTCAGGGTGCTGGGTGCTCAGTGCTCAGGGTGATGGGTGCTCAGTACTCAGGGTGCTGGGAGCTCAGTGCTCAGGGTGATCGGTGCTCAGTACTCAGGGTGCTCAGTACTCAGGGTGCTGGTTGCTCAGTGCTCGGGGTGCTGGGTGCTCAGTACTCAAGGTGCTGGATGCTCAGTGCTCGGGGTGCTGGGTGCTCAGTGCTCAGGGTGCTGGGTGCTCAGTACTCAGGGTGCTGGGTGCTCAGTGCTCAGGGTGCTGGGTGCTCAGTCCTCAGGGTGCTCAGTCCTCAGGGTGCTCAGTGCTCAGGGTGCTGGGTGCTCAGTGCTCGGGGTGCTGGGTGCTCAGTGCTCAGTGCTCAGGGTGCTGGGTGCTCAGTGCTCAGTGCTCAGGGTGCTGGTTGCTCAGTATTCAGGGTGCTGGGTGCTCAGTACTCAGGGTGCTGGGTGCTCAGTGCTCAGGGTGCTGGGTGCTCAGTACTCAGGGTGCTGGGTGATCAGTTCTCGGGGTGCTGGGTGCTCAGTGCTCAGGGTGCTGGGTGCTCAGTGCTCAGGGTGCCGGGTGCTCAGTACTCAGGGTGCTGGGTGTTCAGTGCTCGGGGTGCTCGGTGCTCAGTACTCAAGGTGCTGGGTTCTCAGTGCTCAGGGTGCTGGGTGCTCAGTGATCAGGGTGCTGGGTGCTCAGTACTCAGGGTGCTCGGTGCTCAGTACTCAGGGTTCTCAGTGCTCAGTACTCAGGGTGCTGGGTGCTCAGTACTCAGGGTGCTCAGTGCTCAGTACTCGGGGTGCTTGGTGCTCAGTACTCAGGGTGCTCAGTGCTCAGTACTCGGGGTGCTGGGTGCTCTGTGCTAGGGGCGCTGGGTGCTCAGTGCTAGGGGCGCTGGGTGCTCAGTACTCGGGGTGCTGGGTGCTCAGTACTCAGGGTGCTGGGTGCTCAGTACTCAGGGTGCTGGGTGCTCAGTACTCAGGTGCTGGGTGCTCAGTGCTCAGGGTGCTGGGTGCTCAGTGCTCGGTGTGCTGTGTGCTCAGTGCTCAGTAGTCAGGGTGCTGGGTGCTCAGTGCTCGGGGTGCTCGGTGCTCAGTACGTTGGGTGCTCACTACTCAGGGTGCTGGGTGCTCAGTGCTCAGGGTGCTGGGGGCTCAGTGCTCAAGGTGCTGGGTGCTCAGTGCTCAGGGTGCTGGGTGCTCAGTACTCAGGGTGCTGGGTGCTCAGTGCTTGGGGTGCTGAGTGCTCAGTGCTCCGGGTGCTGGGTGCTCAGTACTCGGGGTGCTGGGTGCTCAGTACTCAGGGTGCTGGGTGCTCAGTGCTCAGGGTGCTGGGTGCTCAGTACTCAGGGTGCTGGGAGCTCAGTGCTCAGGGTGATCGGTGCTCAGTACTCAGGGTGCTCAGTACTCAGGGTGCTGGGTGCTCAGTGCTCGGGGTGCTGGGTGCTCAATACTCAGGGTGCTGGGTGCTCAGTGCTCGGGTTTCTGGGTGCTCAGTGCTCAGGGTGATCGGTGCTCAGTACTCAGGGTGCTGGGTGCTCAGTGCTCAGGGTGCTGGGTGCTCAGTCCTCAGGGTGCTCAGTGCTCGGGGTGCTGGGTGCTGAGTGCTCAGGGTGCTGGGTGCTCAGTGCTCGGGGTGCTCGGTGCTCAGTGCTCAGTGTCCTGGGTACTCAGTACTCAGGGTGCTGGGTGATTAGTACTCAGGGTGCTCAGTGCTCAGTACACATGGTGCTGGGTGCTCAGTGCTCGGGGTGCTGGGTGCTCAGTGCTCAGTACTCTGTGTGCTGGGTGCTCAGTGCTTGGGGTGCTGGGTGCTCATTACTCAGCGTGCTGGGTGCTCAGTACTCAGGCTGCTGGGTGCTCAGTGCTCAGGGTGCTGGGTGCTCAGTGCTCAGGGTGCTGGGTACTCAGTGATCGGGGTGCTGGGTGCTCAGTACTCAGGGTGCTCAGTGCTCGGGGAGCTCGGTGCTCAGTGCTCGTGGTGCTCGGTGCTCAGTACTCAGGGTGCTGAGTGCTCAGTACTCAGGGAGCTGGGTGCTCACTACTCAGGGTGCTGGGTGCTCAGTGCTCAGGGTGCTGGGTGATCAGTGCTCAGGGTGCTGGGTGCTCAGTGCTCGGGGTGCTGGGTGCTCAGTACTCAGTGTCCTGGGAGCTAAGTGCTCAGGGTGCTGGGTGCTCAGTGCTCGGGGCGCTGGGTGCTCAGTGCTCGGGGTGCTCGGAGCTCAGTACTCAGGGTGCTGGGTGCTCAGTGCTCGGGGTGATCGGTGCTCAGTACTCAGGGTGCTGGGTGCTCAGTGCTCGGGATGCTCGGTGCTCAGTACGTTGGGTGCTCACTACTCAGGGTGCTGGGTGCTCAGTGCTTGGGTGATCGGTGCTCAGTACTCAGGGTGCTGGGTGCTCAGTGCTCGGGGTGCTCTGTGCTCAATACGTTGGGTGCTCACAACTCAGGGTGCTGGGTGCTCAGTGCTCAGGGTGCTGGGTGCTCAGTGCTCAGGGAGCTGGGTGCTCAGTGCTCAGGGTGCTGGGTGCTCAGTGCTCAGGGTGCTGGGTGTTCAGTACTCCGGTTGCTGGGTGCTCAGTGCTCAGGGTGCTGGGTGCTCAGTACTCAGGGTGCTGGGTGCTCAGTACTCAGGGTGCTGGGTGCTCAGTGCTCAGGGTGCAGGGTACTCAGTGCTCAGGGTGCTCGGTGCTCAGTACTCGGGGTGCTGGGTGCTCATTCTCGGGGTGCTGGATGCTCACTGCTCGGGGTGCTGGGTGCTCAGTACTCAGGGTGCTGGGTGCTCAGTGCTCAGGGTGCTGGGTGCTCAGTACTCAGGGTGCTGGGTGCTCAGGGCTCAGGGTGCTGGGTGCTCCGTACTCAGGGTGCTGGGTGCTCAGTGCTCAGGGTGCTGGGTGCTCAGTACTCAGGGTGCTGGGAGCTCAGTGATCAGGGTGATCGGTGCTCAGTACTCAGGGTGCTCAGTACTCAGGGTGCTGGGTGCTCAGTGCTCGGGGTGCTGGGTGCTCAGTACTCAGCGTGCTGGGTGCTCAGTGTTCGGGGTGCTGGGTGCTCAGTGCTCAGGGTGATCGGTGCTCAGTACTCAGGGTGCTGGGTGCTCAGTGCTCAGGGTGCTGGGTGCTCAGTCCTCAGGGTGCTCAGTGCTCAGGGTGCTGGGTGCTCAGTGCTCGGGGTGGTGGGTGCTCAGTGCTCAGTGCTCAGGGTGCTGGGTGCACAGTGCTCAGTGCTCAGGGTGCTGGGTGCTCAGTGCTCGGGGTGCTGGGTGCTCAGTGCTCAGTACTCAGGGTGCTGGGAGCTCAGTGCTCAGGGTGATCGGTGCTCAGTACTCAGGGTGCTCAGTACTCAGGGTGCTGGGTGCTCAGTGCTCGGTGTGCTGGGTGCTCAGTACTCAGGGTGCTGGGTGCTCAGTGCTCGGGGTTCTGGGTGCTCAGTGCTCAGGGTGATCGGTGCTCAGTACTCAGGGTGCTGGGTGCTCAGTGCTCAGGGTGCTGGGTGCTCAGTCCTCAGGGTGCTCAGTGCTCAGGGTGCTGGGTGCTCAGTGCTCGTGGTGCTCGGCGCTCAGTACTCAGGGTGCTGAGTGCTCAGTACTCAGGGTGCTGGGTGCTCAGTGCTCAGGGTGCTGGGTGATCAGTGCTCAGGGTGCTGGGTGCTCAGTGCTCGGGGTGCTGGGTGCTCAGTACTCAGGGTCCTGGGTGCTAAGTGCTCAGGGTGCTGGGTGCTCAGTGCTCGGGGCGCTGGGTGCTCAGTGCTCGGGGTGCTCGGAGCTCAGTACTCAGTGTGCTGGGTGCTCAGTGCTCGGGGTGATCGGTGCTCAGTACTCAGGGTGCTGGGTGCTCAGTGCTCAGGGTGCTTGGTGCTCAGTACGTTGGGTGCTCACTACTCAGGGTGCTGGGTGCTCAGTGCTTGGGTGATCGGTGCTCAGTACTCAGGGTGCTGGGTGCTCAGTGCTCAGGGTGCTGGGTGCTCAGTGCTCAGGGTGCTGGGTGCTCAGTGCTCAGGGTGCTGGGTGTTCAGTACTCAGGGTGATGGGTGCTCAGTGCTCAGGGTGCTGGGTGCTCAGTACTCAGCGTGCTGGGTGCTCAGTACTCAGGGTGCTGGGTGCTCAGTGCTCAGGGTGCTGGGTACTCAGTGCTCAGGGTGCTCGGTGCTCAGTACTCGGGGTGCTGGGTGCTCATTCGCTGGGTGCTCAGTGCTCGGGGTGCTGGGTGCTCAGTACTCAGGGTGCTGGGTGCTCAGTGCTCAGGGTGCTGGGTGCTCAGTACTCAGGGTGCTGGGTGCACAGGGCTCAGGGTGCTGGGTGCTCAGTACTCAGGGTGCTGGGTGCTCAGTGCTCAGGGTGATGGGTGCTCAGTACTCATGGTGCTGGGAGCTCAGTGCTCAGGGTGATCGGTGCTCAGTACTCAGGGTGCTCAGTACTCAGGGTGCTGGTTGCTCAGTGCTCGGGGTGCTGGGTGCTCAGTACTCAAGGTGCTGGATGCTCAGTGCTCGGGGTGCTGGGTGCTCAGTGCTCAGGGTGCTGGGTGCTCAGTACTCAGGGTGCTGGGTGCTCAGTGCTCAGGGTGCTGGGTGCTCAGTCCTCAGGGTGCTCAGTCCTCAGGGTGCTCAGTGCTCAGGGTGCTGGGTGCTCAGTGCTCGGGGTGCTGGGTGCTCAGTGCTCAGTGCTCAGGGTGCTGGGTGCTCAGTGCTCAGTGCTCAGGGTGCTGGTTGCTCAGTATTCAGGGTGCTGGGTGCTCAGTACTCAGGGTGCTGGGTGCTCAGTGCTCAGGGTGCTGGGTGCTCAGTACTCAGGGTGCTGGGTGATCAGTGCTCGGGGTGCTGGGTGCTCAGTGCTCAGGGTGCTGGGTGCTCAGTGCTCAGGGTGCCGGGTGCTCAGTACTCAGGGTGCTGGGTGTTCAGTGCTCGGGGTGCTCGGTGCTCAGTACTCAAGGTGCTGGGTTCTCAGTGCTCAGGGTGCTGGGTGCTCAGTGATCAGGGTGCTGGGTGCTCAGTACTCAGGGTGCTCGGTGCTCAGTACTCAGGGTTCTCAGTGCTCAGTACTCAGGGTGCTGGGTACTCAGTGCTCAGGGTGCTGGGTGCTCAGTACTCAGGGTGCTCAGTGCTCAGTACTCGGGGTGCTTGGTGCTCAGTACTCAGGGTGCTCAGTGCTCAGTACTCGGGGTGCTGGGTGCTCAGTGCTCAGGGTGCTCAGTGCTCAGTGCTCGGGGTGCTGGGTGCTCAGTGCTAGGGGCGCTGGGTGCTCAGTGCTCGGGGTGCTGGGTGCTCAGTACTCGGGGTGCTGGGTGCTCAGTGCTCAGGGTGCTCAGTGCTCAGTACTCAGTGCTCAGGGTGCTCAGTGCTCAGGGTGCTGGGTGTTCAGTACTCAGGGTGCTGGGTGCTCAGTACTCAGGGTGCTGGGTGCTCAGTGCTCAGGGTGCTGGGTGCTCAGTGCTCGGGGCGCTGGGTGCTCAGTGCTTGGGGTGCTCGGAGCGCAGTACTCAGGGTGCTGGGTGCTCAGTGCTCGAGGTGATCGGTGCTCAGTACTCAGGGTGCTGGGTGCTCAGTGCTCGGGGTGCTCGGTGCTCAGTACGTTGGGTGCTCACTACTCAGGGTGCTGGGTGCTCAGTGCTCAGGGTGCTGGGTGTTCAGTGCTCAGGGTGCTGGGTGCTCAGTTCTCAGGGTGCTGGGTGCTCAGTACTCAGGGTGCTGGGTGCTCAGTGCTCGGGGTGCTGGGTGCTCAGTGCTCAGCGTGCTGGGTGCTCAGTACTCAGTGTGCTGGGTGCTCAGTACTCGGGGTGCTGGGTGCTCAGTACTCAGGGTGCTGGGTGCTCAGTACTCAGGGTGCTGGGTGCTCAGTACTCAGGTGCTGGGTGCTCAGTGCTCAGGGTGCTGGGTGCTCAGTGCTCGGTGTGCTGTGTGCTCAGTGCTCAGTAGTCAGGGTGCTGGGTGCTCAGTGCTCGGGGTGCTCGGTGCTCAGTACGTTGGGTGCTCACTACTCAGGGTGCTGGGTGCTCAGTGCTCAGGGTGCTGGGGGCTCAGTGCTCAGGGTGCTGGGTGCTCAGTGCTCAGGGTGCTGGGTGCTCAGTACTCAGGGTGCTGGGTGCTCAGTGCTTGGGGTGCTGAGTGCTCAGTGCTCGGGGTGCTGGGTGCTCAGTACTCGGGGTGCTGGGTGCTCAGTACTCAGGGTGCTGGGTGCTCAGTGCTCAGGGTGCTGGGTGCTCAGTACTCAGGGTGCTGGGAGCTCAGTGCTCAGGGTGATCGGTGCTCAGTACTCAGGGTGCTCAGTACTCAGGGTGCTGGGTGCTCAGTGCTCGGGGTGCTGGGTGCTCATTACTCAGGGTGCTGGGTGCTCAGTGCTCGGGGTTCTGGGTGCTCAGTGCTCAGGGTGATCGCTGCTCAGTACTCAGGGTGCTGGGTGCTCAGTGCTCAGGGTGCTGGGTGCTCAGTCCTCAGGGTGCTCAGTGCTCGGGGTGCTGGGTGCTGAGTGCTCAGGGTGCTGGGTGCTCAGTGCTCGGGGTGCTCGGTGCTCAGTGCTCAGTGTCCTGGGTACTCAGTACTCAGGGTGCTGGGTGATTAGTACTCAGGGTGCTCAGTGCTCAGTACACAGGGTGCTGGGTGCTCAGTGCTCGGGGTGCTGGGTGCTCAGTGCTCAGTACTCTGTGTGCTGAGTGCTCAGTGCTTGGGGTGCTGGGTGCTCAGTACTCAGCGTGCTGGGTGCTCAGTACTCAGGGTGCTGGGTGCTCAGTGCTCAGGGTGCCGGGTGCTCAGTGCTCAGGGTGCTGGGTACTCAGTGATCGGGGTGCTGGGTGCTCAGTACTCAGGGTGCTCAGTGCTCGGGGAGCTCGGTGCTCAGTGCTCGTGGTGCTCGGTGCTCAGTACTCAGGGTGCTGAGTGCTCAGTACTCAGGGAGCTGGGTGCTCACTACTCAGGGTGCTGGGTGCTCAGTGCTCAGGGTGCTGGGTGATCAGTACTCAGGGTGCTCAGTACTCAGGGTGCTGGGTGCTCAGTACTCAGGGTGCTGGGTGCTCAGTGCTCAGGGTGCTGGGTGCTCACTACTCAGGGTGCTGGGTGCTCAGTGCTCAGGGTGCTGGGTGATCAGTACTCAGGGTGCTCAGTACTCAGGCTGCTGGGTGCTCAGTACTCAGGGTGCTGGGTACTCAGTGCTCAGAGTGCTCGGTGCTCAGTACTCGGGGTGCTGGGTGCTCATTCTCGGGGTGCTGGATGCTCACTGCTCGGGGTGCTGGGTGCTCAGTACTCAGGGTGCTGGGTGCTCAGTGCTCAGGGTGCTGGGTGCTCAGTACTCAGGGTGCTGGGTGCTTAGGGCTCAGGGTGCTGGGTGCTCAGTACTCAGGGTGCTGGGTGCTCAGTGCTCAGGGTGCTGGGTGCTCAGTACCCAGGGTGCTGGGAGCTCAGTGCTCAGGGTGATCGGTGCTCAGTACTCAGGGTGCTCAGTACTCAGGGTGCTGGGTGCTCAGAGCTCGGGGTGCTGGGTGCTCAGTACTCAGGGTGCTGGGTGCTCAGTGCTCGGGGTGCTGGGTGCTCAGTGCTCAGGGTGATCGGTGCTCAGTACTCAGGGTGCTGGGTGCTCAGTGCTCAGGGTGCTGGGTGCTCAGTCCTCAGGGTGCTCAGTGCTCAGGGTGCTGGGTGCTCAGTGCTCGGGGTGCTGGGTGCTCAGTGCTCAGTGCTCAGGGTGCTGGGTGCTCAGTGCTCAGTGCTCAGGGTGCTAGGTGCTCAGTGCTCGGGGTGCTGGGTGCTCAGTGCTCAGTACTCAGGGTGCTGGGAGCTCAGTGCTCAGGGTGATCGGTGCTCAGTACTCAGTGTGCTCAGTACTCAGGGTGCTGGGTGCTCAGTGCTCGGTGTGCTGGGTGCTCAGTACTCAGGGTGCTGGGTGCTCAGTGCTCGGGGTTCTGGGTGCTCAGTGCTCAGGGTGATCGGTGCTCAGTACTCAGGGTGCTGGGTGCTCAGTGCTCAGGGTGCTGGGTGCTCAGTCCTCAGGGTGCTCAGTGCTCAGGGTGCTGGGTGCTCAGTGCTCGTGGTGCTCGGCGCTCAGTACTCAGGGTGCTGAGTGCTCAGTACTCAGGGTGCTGGGTGCTCACTACTCAGGGTGCTGGGTGCTCAGTGCTCAGGGTGCTGGGTGATCAGTGCTCAGGTTGCTGGGTGCTCAGTGCTCGGGGTGCTGTGTGCTCAGTACTCAGGGTCCTGGGTGCTAAGTGCTCAGGGTGCTGGGTGCTCAGTGCTCGGGGCGCTGGGTGCTCAGTGCTCGGGGTGCTCGGAGCTCAGTACTCAGTGTGCTGGGTGCTCAGTGCTCGGGGTGATCGGTGCTCAGTACTCAGGGTGCTGGGTGCTCAGTGCTCAGGGTGCTTGGTGCTCAGCACGTTGGGTGCTCACTACTCAGGGTGCTGGGTGCTCAGTGCTTGGGTGATCGGTGCTCAGTACTCAGGGTGCTGGGTGCTCAGTGCTCAGGGTGCTGGGTGCTCAGTGCTCAGGGTGCTGGGTGCTCAGTGCTCAGGGTGCTGGGTGTTCAGTACTCAGGGTTCTGGGTGCTCAGTGCTCAGGGTGCTGGGTGCTCAGTACTCAGCGTGCTGGGTGCTCAGTACTCAGGGTGCTGGGTGCTCAGTGCTCAGGGTGCTGGGTACTCAGTGCTCAGGGTGCTCGGTGCTCAGTACTCGGGGTGCTGGGTGCTCATTCTCTGGGTGCTGGGTGCTCAGTGCTCGGGGTGCTGGGTGCTCAGTACTCAGGGTGCTGGGTGCTCAGTGCTCAGGGTGCTGGGTGCTCAGTACTCAGGGTGCTGGGTGCTCAGGGCTCAGGGTGCTGGGTGCTCAGTACTCAGGGTGCTGGGTGCTCAGTGCTCAGGGTGATGGGTGCTCAGTACTCAGGGTGCTGGGAGCTCAGTGCTCAGGGTGATCGGTGCTCAGTACTCAGGGTGCTCAGTACTCAAGGTGCTGGGTGCTCAGTGCTCGGGGTGCTGGGTGCTCAGTACTCAGGGTGCTGGATGCTCAGTGCTCGGGGTGCTGGGTGCTCAGTGCTCAGGGTGATCGGTGCTCAGTACTCAGGGTGCTGGGTGCTCAGTGCTCAGGGTGCTGGGTGCTCAGTCCTCAGGGTGCTCAGTGCTCAGGGTGCTGGGTGCTCAGTGCTCGGGGTGCTGGGTGCTCAGTGCTCAGTGCTCAGGGTGCTGGGTGCTCAGTGCTCAGTGCTCAGGGTGCTGGTTGCTCAGTATTCAGGGTGCTGGGTGCTCAGTACTCAGGGTGCTGGGTGCTCAGTGCTCAGGGTGCTGGGTGCTCAGTACTCAGGGTGCTGGGTGATCAGTGCTCGGGGTGCTGGGTGCTCAGTGCTCAGGGTCCTGGGTGCTAAGTGCTCAGGGTGCTGGGTGCTCAGTGCTCGGGGCGCTGGGTGCTCAGTGCTCGGGGTGCTCGGAGCTCAGTACTCAGTGTGCTGGGTGCTCAGTGCTCGGGGTGATCGGTGCTCAGTACTCAGGGTGCTGGGTGCTCAGTGCTCAGGGTGCTTGGTGCTCAGTACGTTGGGTGCTCACTACTCAGGGTGCTGGGTGCTCAGTGCTTGGGTGATCGGTGCTCAGTACTCAGGGTGCTGGGTGCTCAGTGCTCAGGGTGCTGGGTGCTCAGTGCTCAGGGTGCTGGGTGCTCAGTGCTCAGGGTGCTGGGTGTTCAGTACTCAGGGTGATGGGTGCTCAGTGCTCAGGGTGCTGGGTGCTCAGTACTCAGCGTGCTGGGTGCTCAGTACTCAGGGTGCTGGGTGCTCAGTGCTCAGGGTGCTGGGTACTCAGTGCTCAGGGTGCTCGGTGCTCAGTACTCGGGGTGCTGGGTGCTCAGTGCTCGGGGTGGTGGGTGCTCAGTGCTCAGTGCTCAGGGTGCTGGGTGCACAGTGCTCAGTTCTCAGGGTGCTGGGTGCTCAGTGCTCGGGGTGCTGGGTGCTCAGTGCTCAGTACTCAGGGTGCTGGGAGCTCAGTGCTCAGGGTGATCGGTGCTCAGTACTCAGGGTGCTCAGTACTCAGGGTGCTGGGTGCTCAGTGCTCGGTGTGCTGGGTGCTCAGTACTCAGGGTGCTGGGTGCTCAGTGCTCGGGGTTCTGGGTGCTCAGTGCTCAGGGTGATCGGTGCTCAGTACTCAGGGTGCTGGGTGCTCAGTGCTCAGGGTGCTGGGTGCTCAGTCCTCAGGGTGCTCAGTGCTCAGGGTGCTGGGTGCTCAGTGCTCGTGGTGCTCGGCGCTCAGTACTCAGGGTGCTGAGTGCTCAGTACTCAGGGTGCTGGGTGCTCAGTGCTCAGGGTGCTGGGTGATCAGTGCTCAGGGTGCTGGGTGCTCAGTGCTCGGGGTGCTGGGTGCTCAGTACTCAGGGTCCTGGGTGCTAAGTGCTCAGGGTGCTGGGTGCTCAGTGCTCGGGGCGCTGGGTGCTCAGTGCTCGGGGTGCTCGGAGCTCAGTACTCAGTGTGCTGGGTGCTCAGTGCTCGGGGTGATCGGTGCTCAGTACTCAGGGTGCTGGGTGCTCAGTGCTCAGGGTGCTTGGTGCTCAGTACGTTGGGTGCTCACTACTCAGGGTGCTGGGTGCTCAGTGCTTGGGTGATCGGTGCTCAGTACTCAGGGTGCTGGGTGCTCAGTGCTCAGGGTGCTGGGTGCTCAGTGCTCAGGGTGCTGGGTGCTCAGTGCTCAGGGTGCTGGGTGTTCAGTACTCAGGGTGATGGGTGCTCAGTGCTCAGGGTGCTGGGTGCTCAGTACTCAGCGTGCTGGGTGCTCAGTACTCAGGGTGCTGGGTGCTCAGTGCTCAGGGTGCTGGGTACTCAGTGCTCAGGGTGCTCGGTGCTCAGTACTCGGGGTGCTGGGTGCTCATTCTCTGGGTGCTGGGTGCTCAGTGCTCGGGGTGCTGGGTGCTCAGTACTCAGGGTGCTGGGTGCTCAGTGCTCAGGGTGCTGGGTGCTCAGTGCTCAGGGTGCTGGGTGCACAGGGCTCAGGGTGCTGGGTGCTCAGTACTCAGGGTGCTGGGTGCTCAGTGCTCAGGGTGATGGGTGCTCAGTACTCATGGTGCTGGGAGCTCAGTGCTCAGGGTGATCGGTGCTCAGTACTCAGGGTGCTCAGTACTCAGGGTGCTGGTTGCTCAGTGCTCGGGGTGCTGGGTGCTCAGTACTCAAGGTGCTGGATGCTCAGTGCTCGGGGTGCTGGGTGCTCAGTGCTCAGGGTGCTGGGTGCTCAGTACTCAGGGTGCTGGGTGCTCAGTGCTCAGGGTGCTGGGTGCTCAGTCCTCAGGGTGCTCAGTCCTCAGGGTGCTCAGTGCTCAGGGTGCTGGGTGCTCAGTGCTCGGGGTGCTGGGTGCTCAGTGCTCAGTGCTCAGGGTGCTGGGTGCTCAGTGCTCAGTGCTCAGGGTGCTGGTTGCTCAGTATTCAGGGTGCTGGGTGCTCAGTACTCAGGGTGCTGGGTGCTCAGTGCTCAGGGTGCTGGGTGCTCAGTACTCAGGGTGCTGGGTGATCAGTGCTCGGGGTGCTGGGTGCTCAGTGCTCAGGGTGCGGGGTGCTCAGTGCTCAGGGTGCCGGGTGCTCAGTACTCAGGGTGCTGGGTGTTCAGTGCTCGGGGTGCTCGGTGCTCAGTACTCAAGGTGCTGGGTTCTCAGTGCTCAGGGTGCTTCGTGCTCAGTGATCAGGGTGCTGGGTGCTCAGTACTCAGGGTGCTCGGTGCTCAGTACTCAGGGTTCTCAGTGCTCAGTACTCAGGGTGCTGGGTACTCAGTGCTCAGGGTGCTGGGTGCTCAGTACTCAGGGTGCTCAGTGCTCAGTACTCGGGGTGCTTGGTGCTCAGTACTCAGGGTGCTCAGTGCTCAGTACTCGGGGTGCTGGGTGCTCAGTGCTCAGGGTGCTCAGTGCTCAGTGCTCGGGGTGCTGGGTGCTCAGTGCTAGGGGCGCTGGGTGCTCAGTGCTCGGGGTGCTGGGTGCTCAGTACTCGGGGTGCTGGGTGCTCAGTGCTCAGGGTGCTCAGTGCTCAGTACTCAGTGCTCAGGGTGCTCAGTGCTCAGGGTGCTGGGTGTTCAGTACTCAGGGTGCTGGGTGCTCAGTACTCAGGGTGCTGGGTGCTCAGTGCTCAGGGTGCTGGGTGCTCAGTGCTCGGGGCGCTGGGTGCTCAGTGCTTGGGGTGCTCGGAGCGCAGTACTCAGGGTGCTGGGTGCTCAGTGCTCGGGGTGATCGGTGCTCAGTACTCAGGGTGCTGGGTGCTCAGTGCTCGGGGTGCTCGGTGCTCAGTACGTTGGGTGCTCACTACTCAGGGTGCTGGGTGCTCAGTGCTCAGGGTGCTGGGTGTTCAGTGCTCAGGGTGCTGGGTGCTCAGTTCTCAGGGTGCTGGGTGCTCAGTACTCAGGGTGCTGGGTGCTCAGTGCTCGGGGTGCTGGGTGCTCAGTGCTCAGCGTGCTGGGTGCTCAGTACTCAGTGTGCTGGGTGCTCAGTACTCGGGGTGCTGGGTGCTCAGTACTCAGGGTGCTGGGTGCTCAGTACTCAGGGTGCTGGGTGCTCAGTACTCAGGTGCTGGGTGCTCAGTGCTCAGGGTGCTGGGTGCTCAGTGCTCGGTGTGCTGTGTGCTCAGTGCTCAGTAGTCAGGGTGCTGGGTGCTCAGTGCTCGGGGTGCTCGGTGCTCAGTACGTTGGGTGCTCACTACTCAGGGTGCTGGGTGCTCAGTGCTCAGGGTGCTGGGGGCTCAGTGCTCAGGGTGCTGGGTGCTCAGTGCTCAGGGTGCTGGGTGCTCAGTACTCAGGGTGCTGGGTGCTCAGTGCTTGGGGTGCTGAGTGCTCAGTGCTCGGGGTGCTGGGTGCTCAGTACTCGGGGTGCTGGGTGCTCAGTACTCAGGGTGCTGGGTGCTCAGTGCTCAGGGTGCTGGGTGCTCAGTACTCAGGGTGCTGGGAGCTCAGTGCTCAGGGTGATCGGTGCTCAGTACTCAGGGTGCTCAGTACTCAGGGTGCTGGGTGCTCAGTGCTCGGGGTGCTGGGTGCTCAGTACTCAGGGTGCTGGGTGCTCAGTGCTCGGGGTTCTGGGTGCTCAGTGCTCAGGGTGATCGCTGCTCAGTACTCAGGGTGCTGGGTGCTCAGTGCTCAGGGTGCTGGGTGCTCAGTCCTCAGGGTGCTCAGTGCTCGGGGTGCTGGGTGCTCAGTGCTCGGGGTGCTCGGTGCTCAGTGCTCAGTGTCCTGGGTACTCAGTACTCAGGGTGCTGGGTGATTAGTACTCAGGGTGCTCAGTGCTCAGTACACAGGGTGCTGGGTGCTCAGTGCTCGGGGTGCTGGGTGCTCAGTGCTCAGTACTCTGTGTGCTGAGTGCTCAGTGCTTGGGGTGCTGGGTGCTCAGTACTCAGCGTGCTGGGTGCTCAGTACTCAGGGTGCTGGGTGCTCAGTGCTCAGGGTGCCGGGTGCTCAGTGCTCAGGGTGCTGGGTACTCAGTGATCGGGGTGCTGGGTGCTCAGTACTCAGGGTGCTCAGTGCTCGGGGAGCTCGGTGCTCAGTGCTCGTGGTGCTCGGTGCTCAGTACTCAGGGTGCTGAGTGCTCAGTACTCAGGGAGCTGGGTGCTCACTACTCAGGGTGCTGGGTGCTCAGTGCTCAGGGTGCTGGGTGATCAGTACTCAGGGTGCTCAGTACTCAGGGTGCTGGGTGCTCAGTACTCAGGGTGCTGGGTGCTCAGTGCTCAGGGTGCTGGGTGCTCACTACTCAGGGTGCTGGGTGCTCAGTGCTCAGGGTGCTGGGTGATCAGTACTCAGGGTGCTCAGTACTCAGGCTGCTGGGTGCTCAGTACTCAGGGTGCTGGGTACTCAGTGCTCAGAGTGCTCGGTGCTCAGTACTCGGGGTGCTGGGTGCTCATTCTCGGGGTGCTGGATGCTCACTGCTCGGGGTGCTGGGTGCTCAGTACTCAGGGTGCTGGGTGCTCAGTGCTCAGGGTGCTGGGTGCTCAGTACTCAGGGTGCTGGGTGCTTAGGCCTCAGGGTGCTGGGTGCTCAGTACTCAGGGTGCTGGGTGCTCAGTGCTCAGGGTGCTGGGTGCTCAGTACCCAGGGTGCTGGGAGCTCAGTGCTCAGGGTGATCGGTGCTCAGTACTCAGGGTGCTCAGTTCTCAGGGTGCTGGGTGCTCAGAGCTCGGGGTGCTGGGTGCTCAGTACTCAGGGTGCTGGGTGCTCAGTGCTCGGGGTCCTGGGTGCTCAGTGCTCAGGGTGATCGGTGCTCAGTACTCAGGGTGCTGGGTGCTCAGTGCTCAGGGTGCTGGGTGCTCAGTCCTCAGGGTGCTCAGTGCTCAGGGTGCTGGGTGCTCAGTGCTCGGGGTGCTGGGTGCTCAGTGCTCAGTGCTCAGGGTGCTGGGTGCTCAGTGCTCAGTGCTCAGGGTGCTAGGTGCTCAGTGCTCGGGGTGCTGGGTGCTCAGTGCTCAGTACTCAGGGTGCTGGGAGCTCAGTGCTCAGGGTGATCGGTGCTCAGTACTCAGTGTGCTCAGTACTCAGGGTGCTGGGTGCTCAGTGCTCGGTGTGCTGGGTGCTCAGTACTCAGGGTGCTGGGTGCTCAGTGCTCGGGGTTCTGGGTGCTCAGTGCTCAGGGTGATCGGTGCTCAGTACTCAGGGTGCTGGGTGCTCAGTGCTCAGGGTGCTGGGTGCTCAGTCCTCAGGGTGCTCAGTGCTCAGGGTGCTGGGTGCTCAGTGCTCGTGGTGCTCGGCGCTCAGTACTCAGGGTGCTGAGTGCTCAGTACTCAGGGTGCTGGGTGCTCACTACTCAGGGTGCTGGGTGCTCAGTGCTCAGGGTGCTGGGTGATCATTGCTCAGGGTGCTGGGTGCTCAGTGCTCGGGGTGCTGTGTGCTCAGTACTCAGGGTCCTGGGTGCTAAGTGCTCAGGGTGCTGGGTGCTCAGTGCTCGGGGCGCTGGGTGCTCAGTGCTCGGGGTGCTCGGAGCTCAGTACTCACTGTGCTGGGTGCTCAGTGCTCGGGGTGATCGGTGCTCAGTACTCAGGGTGCTGGGTGCTCAGTGCTCAGGGTGCTTGGTGCTCAGCACGTTGGGTGCTCACTACTCAGGGTGCTGGGTGCTCAGTGCTTGGGTGATCGGTGCTCAGTACTCAGGGTGCTGGGTGCTCAGTGCTCAGGGTGCTGGGTGCTCAGTGCTCAGGGTGCTGGGTGCTCAGTGCTCAGGGTGCTGGGTGTTCAGTACTCAGGGTGCTGGGTGCTCAGTGCTCAGGGTGCTGGGTGCTCAGTACTCAGCGTGCTGGGTGCTCAGTACTCAGGGTGCTGGGTGCTCAGTGCTCAGGGTGCTGGGTACTCAGTGCTCAGGGTGCTCGGTGCTCAGTACTCGGGGTGCTGGGTGCTCATTCTCTGGGTGCTGGGTGCTCAGTGCTCGGGGTGCTGGGTGCTCAGTACTCAGGGTGCTGGGTGCTCAGTGCTCAGGGTGCTGGGTGCTCAGTACTCAGGGTGCTGGGTGCTCAGGGCTCAGGGTGCTGGGTGCTCAGTACTCAGGGTGCTGGGTGCTCAGTGCTCAGGGTGATGGGTGCTCAGTACTCAGGGTGCTGGGAGCTCAGTGCTCAGGGTGATCGGTGCTCAGTACTCAGGGTGCTCAGTACTCAAGGTGCTGGGTGCTCAGTGCTCGGGGTGCTGGGTGCTCAGTACTCAGGGTGCTGGATGCTCAGTGCTCGGGGTGCTGGGTGCTCAGTGCTCAGGGTGATCGGTGCTCAGTACTCAGGGTGCTGGGTGCTCAGTGCTCAGGGTGCTGGGTGCTCAGTCCTCAGGGTGCTCAGTGCTCAGGGTGCTGGGTGCTCAGTGCTCGGGGTGCTGGGTGCTCAGTGCTCAGTGCTCAGGGTGCTGGGTGCTCAGTGCTCAGTGCTCAGGGTGCTGGTTGCTCAGTATTCAGGGTGCTGGGTGCTCAGTACTCAGGGTGCTGGGTGCTCAGTGCTCAGGGTGCTGGGTGCTCAGTACTCAGGGTGCTGGGTGATCAGTGCTCGGGGTGCTGGGGCTCAGTGCTCAGGGTGCTGGGTGCTCAGTGCTCAGGGTGCTGGGTGCTCAGTACTCAGGGTGCTGGGTGCTCAGTACTCAGGGTGCTGGGTGCTCAGTACTCAGGGTGCTGGGTGCTCAGTACTCAGGGTGCTGGGTACTCAGTGCTCAGGGTGCTGGGTGCTCAGTACTCAGGGTGCTCAGTGATCAGTACTCGGGGTGCTTGGTGCTCAGTACTCAGGGTGCTCAGTGCTCAGTACTCGGCGTGCTGGGTGCTCAGTGCTCAGGGTGCTCAGTGCTCAGTGCTCGGGGTGCTGGGTGCTCAGTGCTCGGGGCGCTGGGTGCTCAGTGCTCGGGGTGCTGGGTGCTCAGTACTCGGGGTGCTGGGTGCTCAGTGCTCAGGGTGCTCAGTGCTCAGTACTCAGTGCTCAGGGTGCTCAGTGCTCAGTGCTCAGGGTGCTGGGTGTTCAGTACTCAGGGTGCTGCGTGCTCAGTACTCAGGGTGCTGGGTGCTCAGTGCTCAGGGTGCTGGGTGCACACTACTCAGGGTGCTGGGTGCTCAGTGCTCAGGGTGCTGGGTGATCAGTACTCGGGGTGCTGGGTGCTCACTACTCAGGGTGCTGGGTGCTCAGTGCTCAGGGTGCTTGGTGATCAGTACTCAGGGTGCTCAGTACTCAGGGTGCTCAGTACTCAGGGTGCTGGGTGCTCAGTACTCAGGGTGCTGGGTGCTCAGTGCTCAGGGTGCTGGGTGATCAGTACTCAGGGTGCTCAGTACTCAGGGTGCTGGGTGCTCAGTACTCAGGGTGCTGGGTACTCAGTGCTCAGAGTGCTCGGTGCTCAGTACTCGGGGTGCTGGGTGCTCATTCTCGGGGTGCTGGATGCTCACTGCTCGGGGTGCTGGGTGCTCAGTACTCAGGGTGCTGGGTGCTCAGTGCTCAGGGTGCTGGGTGCTCAGTACTCAGGGTGCTGGGTGCTCAGGCCTCAGGGTGCTGGGTGCTCAGTACTCAGGGTGCTGGGTGCTCAGTGCTCAGGGTGCTGGGTGCTCAGTACCCAGGGTGCTGGGAGCTCAGTGCTCAGGGTGATCGGTGCTCAGTACTCAGTGTGCTCAGTACTCAGGGTGCTGGGTGCTCAGTGCTCGGTGTGCTGGGTGCTCAGTACTCAGGGTGCTGGGTGCTCAGTGCTCGGGGTTCTGGGTGCTCAGTGCTCAGGGTGATCGGTGCTCAGTACTCAGGGTGCTGGGTGCTCAGTGCTCAGGGTGCTGGGTGCTCAGTCCTCAGGGTGCTCAGTGCTCAGGGTGCTGGGTGCTCAGTGCTCGTGGTGCTCGGCGCTCAGTACTCAGGGTGCTGAGTGCTCAGTACTCAGGGTGCTGGGTGCTCACTACTCAGGGTGCTGGGTGCTCAGTGCTCAGGGTGCTGGGTGATCATTGCTCAGGGTGCTGGGTGCTCAGTGCTCGGGGTGCTGTGTGCTCAGTACTCAGGGTCCTGGGTGCTAAGTGCTCAGGGTGCTGGGTGCTCAGTGCTCGGGGCGCTGGGTGCTCAGTGCTCGGGGTGCTCGGAGCTCAGTACTCACTGTGCTGGGTGCTCAGTGCTCGGGGTGATCGGTGCTCAGTACTCAGGGTGCTGGGTGCTCAGTGCTCAGGGTGCTTGGTGCTCAGCACGTTGGGTGCTCACTACTCAGGGTGCTGGGTGCTCAGTGCTTGGGTGATCGGTGCTCAGTACTCAGGGTGCTGGGTGCTCAGTGCTCAGGGTGCTGGGTGCTCAGTGCTCAGGGTGCTGGGTGCTCAGTGCTCAGGGTGCTGGGTGTTCAGTACTCAGGGTGCTGGGTGCTCAGTGCTCAGGGTGCTGGGTGCTCAGTACTCAGCGTGCTGGGTGCTCAGTACTCAGGGTGCTGGGTGCTCAGTGCTCAGGGTGCTGGGTACTCAGTGCTCAGGGTGCTCGGTGCTCAGTACTCGGGGTGCTGGGTGCTCATTCTCTGGGTGCTGGGTGCTCAGTGCTCGGGGTGCTGGGTGCTCAGTACTCAGGGTGCTGGGTGCTCAGTGCTCAGGGTGCTGGGTGCTCAGTACTCAGGGTGCTGGGTGCTCAGGGCTCAGGGTGCTGGGTGCTCAGTACTCAGGGTGCTGGGTGCTCAGTGCTCAGGGTGATGGGTGCTCAGTACTCAGGGTGCTGGGAGCTCAGTGCTCAGGGTGATCGGTGCTCAGTACTCAGGGTGCTCAGTACTCAAGGTGCTGGGTGCTCAGTGCTCGGGGTGCTGGGTGCTCAGTACTCAGGGTGCTGGATGCTCAGTGCTCGGGGTGCTGGGTGCTCAGTGCTCAGGGTGATCGGTGCTCAGTACTCAGGGTGCTGGGTGCTCAGTGCTCAGGGTGCTGGGTGCTCAGTCCTCAGGGTGCTCAGTGCTCAGGGTGCTGGGTGCTCAGTGCTCGGGGTGCTGGGTGCTCAGTGCTCAGTGCTCAGGGTGCTGGGTGCTCAGTGCTCAGTGCTCAGGGTGCTGGTTGCTCAGTATTCAGGGTGCTGGGTGCTCAGTACTCAGGGTGCTGGGTGCTCAGTGCTCAGGGTGCTGGGTGCTCAGTACTCAGGGTGCTGGGTGATCAGTGCTCGGGGTGCTGGGGCTCAGTGCTCAGGGTGCTGGGTGCTCAGTGCTCAGGGTGCTGGGTGCTCAGTACTCAGGGTGCTGGGTGCTCAGTACTCAGGGTGCTGGGTGCTCAGTACTCAGGGTGCTGGGTGCTCAGTACTCAGGGTGCTGGGTACTCAGTGCTCAGGGTGCTGGGTGCTCAGTACTCAGGGTGCTCAGTGATCAGTACTCGGGGTGCTTGGTGCTCAGTACTCAGGGTGCTCAGTGCTCAGTACTCGGCGTGCTGGGTGCTCAGTGCTCAGGGTGCTCAGTGCTCAGTGCTCGGGGTGCTGGGTGCTCAGTGCTCGGGGCGCTGGGTGCTCAGTGCTCGGGGTGCTGGGTGCTCAGTACTCGGGGTGCTGGGTGCTCAGTGCTCAGGGTGCTCAGTGCTCAGTACTCAGTGCTCAGGGTGCTCAGTGCTCAGTGCTCAGGGTGCTGGGTGTTCAGTACTCAGGGTGCTGCGTGCTCAGTACTCAGGGTGCTGGGTGCTCAGTGCTCAGGGTGCTGGGTGCACACTACTCAGGGTGCTGGGTGCTCAGTGCTCAGGGTGCTGGGTGATCAGTACTCGGGGTGCTGGGTGCTCACTACTCAGGGTGCTGGGTGCTCAGTGCTCAGGGTGCTTGGTGATCAGTACTCAGGGTGCTCAGTACTCAGGGTGCTCAGTACTCAGGGTGCTGGGTGCTCAGTACTCAGGGTGCTGGGTGCTCAGTGCTCAGGGTGCTGGGTGATCAGTACTCAGGGTGCTCAGTACTCAGGGTGCTGGGTGCTCAGTACTCAGGGTGCTGGGTACTCAGTGCTCAGAGTGCTCGGTGCTCAGTACTCGGGGTGCTGGGTGCTCATTCTCGGGGTGCTGGATGCTCACTGCTCGGGGTGCTGGGTGCTCAGTACTCAGGGTGCTGGGTGCTCAGTGCTCAGGGTGCTGGGTGCTCAGTACTCAGGGTGCTGGGTGCTCAGGCCTCAGGGTGCTGGGTGCTCAGTACTCAGGGTGCTGGGTGCTCAGTGCTCAGGGTGCTGGGTGCTCAGTACCCAGGGTGCTGGGAGCTCAGTGCTCAGGGTGATCGGTGCTCAGTACTCAGGGTGCTCAGTACTCAGGGTGCTGGGTGCTCAGTGCTCGGGGTGCTGGGTGCTCAGTACTCAGGGTGCTGGGTGCTCAGTGCTCGGGGTGCTGGGTGCTCAGTGCTCAGAGTGATCGGTGCTCAGTACTCAGGGTGCTGGGTGCTCAGTGCTCAGGGTGCTGGGTGCTCAGTCCTCAGGGTGCTCAGTGCTCAGGGTGCTGGGTGCTCAGTGCTCAGTGCTCAGGGTGCTAGGGGCTCAGTGCTCGGGGTGCTGGGTGCTCAGTGCAAAGTACTCAGGGTGCTGGGAGCTCAGTGCTCAGGGTGATCGGTGCTCAGTACTCAGTGTGCTCAGTACTCAGGGTGCTGGGTGCTCAGTGCTCGTGGTGCTCGGCGCTCAGTACTCAGGGTGCTGAGTGCTCAGTACTCAGGGTGCTGGGTGCTCACTACTCAGGGTGCTGGGTGCTCAGTGCTCAGGGTGCTGGGTGATCAGTGCTCAGGGTGCTGGGTCCTCAGTGCTCGGGGTGCTGGGTGCTCAGTACTCAGGGTCCTGGGTGCTAAGTGCTCAGGGTGCTGGGTGCTCAGTGCTCGGGGCGCTGGGTGCTCAGTGCTCGGGGTGCTCGGAGCTCAGTACTCAGTGTGCTGGATGCTCAGTGCTCAGGGTGATCGGTGCTCAGTACTCAGGGTGCTGGGTGCTCAGTGCTCAGGGTGCTTGGTGCTCAGCACGTTGGGTGCTCACTACTCAGGGTGCTGGGTGCTCAGTGCTTGGGTGATCGGTGCTCAGTACTCAGGGTGCTGGGTGCTCAGTGCTCAGGGTGCTGGGTGCTCAGTGCTCAGGGTGCTGGGTGCTCAGTGCTCAGGGTGCTGGGTGTTCAGTAATCAGGGTGCTGGGTGCTCAGTGCTCAGGGTGCTGGTTGCTCAGTACTCAGCGTGCTGGGTGCTCAGTACTCAGGGTGCTGGGTGCTCAGTGCTCAGGGTGCTGGGTACTCAGTGCTCAGGGTGCTCGGTGCTCAGTACTCGGGGTGCTGGGTGCTCATTCTCTGGGTGCTGGGTGCTCAGTGCTCGGGGTGCTGGGTGCTCAGTACTCAGGGTGCTGGGTGCTCAGTGCTCAGGGTGCTGGGTGCTCAGTACTCAGGGTGCTGGGTTCTCAGGGCTCAGGGTGCTGGGTGCTCAGTACTCAGGGTGCTGGGTGCTCAGTGCTCAGGGTGATGGGTGCTCAGTACTCAGGGTGCTGGGAGCTCAGTGCTCAGGGTGATCGGTGCTCAGTACTCAGGGTGCTCAGTACTCAGGGTGCTGGGTGCTCAGTGCTCAGGGTGCTGGGTGCTCAGTACTCAGGGTGCTGGATGCTCAGTGCTCGGGGTGCTGGGTGCTCAGTGCTCAGGGTGATCGGTGCTCAGTACTCAGGGTGCTGGGTGCTCAGTGCTCAGGGTGCTGGGTGCTCAGTCCTCAGGGTGCTCAGTGCTCAGGGTGCTGGGTGCTCAGTGCTCGGGGTGCTGGGTGCTCAGTGCTCAGTGCTCAGGGTGCTGGGTGCTCAGTGCTCAGTGCTCAGGGTGCTGGTTGCTCAGTATTCAGGGTGCTGGGTGCTCAGTACTCAGGGTGCTGGGTGCTCAGTGCTCAGGGTGCTGGGTGCTCAGTACTCAGGGTGCTGGGTGATCAGTGCTCGGGGTGCTGGGTGCTCAGTGCTCAGGGTGCTGGGTGCTCAGTGCTCAGGGTGCTGGGTGCTCAGTACTCAGGGTGCTGGGTGCTCAGTACTCAGGGTGCTGGGTGCTCAGTACTCAGGGTGCTGGGTGCTCAGTACTCAGGGTGCTGGGTACTCAGTGCTCAGGGTGCTGGGTGCTCAGTACTCAGGGAGCTCAGTGATCAGTACTCGGGGTGCTTGGTGCTCAGTACTCAGGGTGCTCAGTGCTCAGTACTCGGCGTGCTGGGTGCTCAGTGCTCAGGGTGCTCAGTGCTCAGTGCTCGGGGTGCTGGGTGCTCAGTGCTCGGGGCACTGGGTGCTCAGTGCTCGGGGTGCTGGGTGCTCAGTACTCGGGGTGCTGGGTGCTCAGTGCTCAGGGTGCTCAGTGCTCAGTACTCAGTGCTCAGGGTGCTCAGTGCTCAGTGCTCAGGGTGCTGGGTGTTCAGTACTCAGGGTGCTGCGTGCTCAGTACTCAGGGTGCTGGGTGCTCAGTGCTCAGGGTGCTGGGTGCTCAGTGCTCGGGGCGCTGGGTGTTCAGTGCTCGGGGTGCTCAGAGCGCAGTACTCAGGGTGCTGGGTGCTCAGTGCTCGGGGTGATCGGTGCTCAGTACTCAGGGTGCTGGGTGCTCAGTGCTCGGGGTGCTCAGAGCTCAGTACGTTGGGTGCTCACTATTCAGGGTGCTGGGTGCTCAGTGCTCGGGGTGCTGGGTGCTCAGTCCTCAGGGTGCTCAGTGCTCAGGGTGCTGGGTGCTCAGTGCTCATGGTGCTCGGCGCTCAGTACTCAGGGTGCTGAGTGCTCAGTACTCAGGGTGCTGGGTGCTCACTACTCAGGGTGCTGGGTGCTCAGTGCTCAGTGTGCTGGGTGATCAGTGCTCAGGGTGCTGCGTGCTCAGTGCTCGGGGTGCTGGGTGCTCAGTACTCAGGGTCCTGGGTGCTAAGTGCTCAGGGTGCTGGGTGCTCAGTGCTCGGGGCGCTGGGTGCTCAGTGCTCGGGGTGCTCGGAGCTCAGTACTCAGTGTGCTGGGTGCTCAGTGCTCGGGGTGATCGGTGCTCAGTACTCAGGGTGCTGGGTGCTCAGTACTCGGGGTGCTGGGTGCTCAGTGCTCAGGGTGCTCAGTGCTCAGTACTCAGTGCTCAGGGTGCTCAGTGCTCAGTGCTCAGGGTGCTGGGTGTTCAGTACTCAGGGTGCTGCGTGCTCAGTACTCAGGGTGCTGGGTGCTCAGTGCTCAGGGTGCTGGGTACTCAGTGCTCAGGGTGCTCGGTGCTCAGTACTCGGGGTGCTGGGTGCTCATTCTCTGGGTGCTGGGTGCTCAGTGCTCGGGGTGCTGGGTGTTCAGTACTCAGGGTGCTGGGTGCTCAGTGCTCAGGGTGCTGGGTGCTCAGTACTCAGCGTGCTGGGTGCTCAGTACTCAGGTTGCTGGGTGCTCAGTGCTCAGGGTGCTGGGTACTCAGTGCTCAGGGTGCTCGGTGCTCAGTACTCGGGGTGCTGGGTGCTCATTCTCTGGGTGCTGGGTGCTCAGTGCTCGGGGTGCTGGGTGCTCAGTACTCAGGGTGCTGGGTGCTCAGTGCTCAGGGTGCTGGGTGCTCAGTACTCAGGGTGCTGGGTGCTCAGGGCTCAGGGTGCTGGGTGCTCAGTACTCAGGGTGCTGGGTGCTCAGTGCTCAGGGTGATGGGTGCTCAGTACTCAGGGTGCTGGGAGCTCAGTGCTCAGGGTGATCGGTGCTCAGTACTCAGGGTGCTCAGTACTCAAGGTGCTGGGTGCTCAGTGCTCGGGGTGCTGGGTGCTCAGTACTCAGGGTGCTGGATGCTCAGTGCTCGGGGTGCTGGGTGCTCAGTGCTCAGGGTGATCGGTGCTCAGTACTCAGGGTGCTGGGTGCTCAGTGCTCAGGGTGCTGGGTGCTCAGTCCTCAGGGTGCTCAGTGCTCAGGGTGCTGGGTGCTCAGTGCTCGGGGTGCTGGGTGCTCAGTGCTCAGTGCTCAGGGTGCTGGGTGCTCAGTGCTCAGTGCTCAGGGTGCTGGTTGCTCAGTATTCAGGGTGCTGGGTGCTCAGTACTCAGGGTGCTGGGTGCTCAGTGCTCAGGGTGCTGGGTGCTCAGTACTCAGGGTGCTGGGTGATCAGTGCTCGGGGTGCTTGGTGCTCAGTGCTCAGGGTGCTGGGTGCTCAGAGCTCAGGGTGCTGGGTGCTCAGTACTCAGGGTGCTGGGTGCTCAGTACTCAGGGTGCTGGGTGCTCAGTACTCAGGGTGCTGGGTGCTCAGTACTCAGGGTGCTGGGTACTCAGTGCTCAGGGTGCTGGGTGCTCAGTACTCAGGGTGCTCAGTGATCAGTACTCGGGGTGCTTGGTGCTCAGTACTCAGGGTGCTCAGTGCTCAGTACTCGGCGTGCTGGGTGCTCAGTGCTCAGGGTGCTCAGTGCTCAGTGCTCGGGGTGCTGGGTGCTCAGTGCTCGGGGCGCTGGGTGCTCAGTGCTCGGGGTGCTGGGTGCTCAGTACTCGGGGTGCTGGGTGCTCAGTGCTCAGGGTGCTCAGTGCTCAGTACTCAGTGCTCAGGGTGCTCAGTGCTCAGTGCTCAGGGTGCTGGGTGTTCAGTACTCAGGGTGCTGCGTGCTCAGTACTCAGGGTGCTGGGTGCTCAGTGCTCAGGGTGCTGGGTGCACACTACTCAGGGTGCTGGGTGCTCAGTGCTCAGGGTGCTGGGTGATCAGTACTCGGGGTGCTGGGTGCTCACTACTCAGGGTGCTGGGTGCTCAGTGCTCAGGGTGCTTGGTGATCAGTACTCAGGGTGCTCAGTACTCAGGGTGCTCAGTACTCAGGGTGCTGGGTGCTCAGTACTCAGGGTGCTGGGTGCTCAGTGCTCAGGGTGCTGGGTGATCAGTACTCAGGGTGCTCAGTACTCAGGGTGCTGGGTGCTCAGTACTCAGGGTGCTGGGTACTCAGTGCTCAGAGTGCTCGGTGCTCAGTACTCGGGGTGCTGGGTGCTCATTCTCGGGGTGCTGGATGCTCACTGCTCGGGGTGCTGGGTGCTCAGTACTCAGGGTGCTGGGTGCTCAGTGCTCAGGGTGCTGGGTGCTCAGTACTCAGGGTGCTGGGTGCTCAGGCCTCAGGGTGCTGGGTGCTCAGTACTCAGGGTGCTGGGTGCTCAGTGCTCAGGGTGCTGGGTGCTCAGTACCCAGGGTGCTGGGAGCTCAGTGCTCAGGGTGATCGGTGCTCAGTACTCAGGGTGCTCAGTACTCAGGGTGCTGGGTGCTCAGTGCTCGGGGTGCTGGGTGCTCAGTACTCAGGGTGCTGGGTGCTCAGTGCTCGGGGTGCTGGGTGCTCAGTGCTCAGAGTGATCGGTGCTCAGTACTCAGGGTGCTGGGTGCTCAGTGCTCAGGGTGCTGGGTGCTCAGTCCTCAGGGTGCTCAGTGCTCAGGGTGCTGGGTGCTCAGTGCTCAGTGCTCAGGGTGCTAGGGGCTCAGTGCTCGGGGTGCTGGGTGCTCAGTGCTCAGTACTCAGGGTGCTGGGAGCTCAGTGCTCAGGGTGATCGGTGCTCAGTACTCAGTGTGCTCAGTACTCAGGGTGCTGGGTGCTCAGTGCTCGTGGTGCTCGGCGCTCAGTACTCAGGGTGCTGAGTGCTCAGTACTCAGGGTGCTGGGTGCTCACTACTCAGGGTGCTGGGTGCTCAGTGCTCAGGGTGCTGGGTGATCAGTGCTCAGGGTGCTGGGTCCTCAGTGCTCGGGGTGCTGGGTGCTCAGTACTCAGGGTCCTGGGTGCTAAGTGCTCAGGGTGCTGGGTGCTCAGTGCTCGGGGCGCTGGGTGCTCAGTGCTCGGGGTGCTCGGAGCTCAGTACTCAGTGTGCTGGATGCTCAGTGCTCAGGGTGATCGGTGCTCAGTACTCAGGGTGCTGGGTGCTCAGTGCTCAGGGTGCTTGGTGCTCAGCACGTTGGGTGCTCACTACTCAGGGTGCTGGGTGCTCAGTGCTTGGGTGATCGGTGCTCAGTACTCAGGGTGCTGGGTGCTCAGTGCTCAGGGTGCTGGGTGCTCAGTGCTCAGGGTGCTGGGTGCTCAGTGCTCAGGGTGCTGGGTGTTCAGTACTCAGGGTGCTGGGTGCTCAGTGCTCAGGGTGCTGGGTGCTCAGTACTCAGCGTGCTGGGTGCTCAGTACTCAGGGTGCTGGGTGCTCAGTGCTCAGGGTGCTGGGTACTCAGTGCTCAGGGTGCTCGGTGCTCAGTACTCGGGGTGCTGGGTGCTCATTCTCTGGGTGCTGGGTGCTCAGTGCTCGGGGTGCTGGGTGCTCAGTACTCAGGGTGCTGGGTGCTCAGTGCTCAGGGTGCTGGGTGCTCAGTACTCAGGGTGCTGGGTTCTCAGGGCTCAGGGTGCTGGGTGCTCAGTACTCAGGGTGCTGGGTGCTCAGTGCTCAGGGTGATGGGTGCTCAGTACTCAGGGTGCTGGGAGCTCAGTGCTCAGGGTGATCGGTGCTCAGTACTCAGGGTGCTCAGTACTCAGGGTGCTGGGTGCTCAGTGCTCAGGGTGCTGGGTGCTCAGTACTCAGGGTGCTGGATGCTCAGTGCTCGGGGTGCTGGGTGCTCAGTGCTCAGGGTGATCGGTGCTCAGTACTCAGGGTGCTGGGTGCTCAGTGCTCAGGGTGCTGGGTGCTCAGTCCTCAGGGTGCTCAGTGCTCAGGGTGCTGGGTGCTCAGTGCTCGGGGTGCTGGGTGCTCAGTGCTCAGTGCTCAGGATGCTGGGTGCTCAGTGCTCAGTGCTCAGGGTGCTGGTTGCTCAGTATTCAGGGTGCTGGGTGCTCAGTACTCAGGGTGCTGGGTGCTCAGTGCTCAGGGTGCTGGGTGCTCAGTACTCAGGGTGCTGGGTGATCAGTGCTCGGGGTGCTGGGTGCTCAGTGCTCAGGGTGCTGGGTGCTCAGTGCTCAGGGTGCTGGGTGCTCAGTACTCAGGGTGCTGGGTGCTCAGTACTCAGGGTGCTGGGTGCTCAGTACTCAGGGTGCTGGGTGCTCAGTACTCAGGGTGCTGGGTACTCAGTGCTCAGGGTGCTGGGTGCTCAGTACTCAGGGAGCTCAGTGATCAGTACTCGGGGTGCTTGGTGCTCAGTACTCAGGGTGCTCAGTGCTCAGTACTCGGCGTGCTGGGTGCTCAGTGCTCAGGGTGCTCAGTGCTCAGTGCTCGGGGTGCTGGGTGCTCAGTGCTCGGGGCACTGGGTGCTCAGTGCTCGGGGTGCTGGGTGCTCAGTACTCGGGGTGCTGGGTGCTCAGTGCTCAGGGTGCTCAGTGCTCAGTACTCAGTGCTCAGGGTGCTCAGTGCTCAGTGCTCAGGGTGCTGGGTGTTCAGTACTCAGGGTGCTGCGTGCTCAGTACTCAGGGTGCTGGGTGCTCAGTGCTCAGGGTGCTGGGTGCTCAGTGCTCGGGGCGCTGGGTGTTCAGTGCTCGGGGTGCTCGGAGCGCAGTACTCAGGGTGCTGTGTGCTCAGTGCTCGGGGTGATCGGTGCTCAGTACTCAGGGTGCTGGGTGCTCAGTGCTCGGGGTGCTCAGAGCTCAGTACGTTGGGTGCTCACTATTCAGGGTGCTGGGTGCTCAGTGCTCGGGGTGCTGGGTGCTCAGTCCTCAGGGTGCTCAGTGCTCAGGGTGCTGGGTGCTCAGTGCTCATGGTGCTCGGCGCTCAGTACTCAGGGTGCTGAGTGCTCAGTACTCAGGGTGCTGGGTGCTCACTACTCAGGGTGCTGGGTGCTCAGTGCTCAGTGTGCTGGGTGATCAGTGCTCAGGGTGCTGCGTGCTCAGTGCTCGGGGTGCTGGGTGCTCAGTACTCAGGGTCCTGGGTGCTAAGTGCTCAGGGTGCTGGGTGCTCAGTGCTCGGGGCGCTGGGTGCTCAGTGCTCGGGGTGCTCGGAGCTCAGTACTCAGTGTGCTGGGTGCTCAGTGCTCGGGGTGATCGGTGCTCAGTACTCAGGGTGCTGGGTGCTCAGTACTCGGGGTGCTGGGTGCTCAGTGCTCAGGGTGCTCAGTGCTCAGTACTCAGTGCTCAGGGTGCTCAGTGCTCAGTGCTCAGGGTGCTGGGTGTTCAGTACTCAGGGTGCTGCGTGCTCAGTACTCAGGGTGCTGGGTGCTCAGTGCTCAGGGTGCTGGGTGCTCAGTGCTCGGGGCGCTGGGTGCTCAGTGCTCGGGGTGCTCGGAGCGCAGTACTCAGGGTGCTGGGTGCTCAGTGCTCGGGGTGATCGGTGCTCAGTACTCAGGGTGCTGGGTGCTCAGTGCTCGGGGTGCTCGGAGCTCAGTACGTTGGGTGCTCACTACTCAGGGTGCTGGGTGCTCAGTGCAAAGGGTGCTGGGTGCTCAGTGCTCAGTGTGCTGGGTGCTCAGTGCTCAGGGTGCTGGGTGCTCAGTACTCAGGGTGCTGGGTGCTCAGTGCTCGGGGTGCTGGGTGCTCAGTCCTCAGGGTGCTCAGTGCTCAGGGTGCTGGGTGCTCAGTGCTCGTGGTGCTCGGCGCTCAGGACTCAGGGTGCTGAGTGCTCAGTACTCAGGGTGCTGGGTGCTCACTACTCAGGGTGCTGGGTGCTCAGTTCTCAGTGTGCTGGGTGATCAGTGCTCAGGGTGCTGGGTGCTCAGTGCTCGGGGTGCTGGGTGCTCAGTACTCAGGGTCCTGGGTGCTAAGTGCTCAGGGTGCTGGGTGCTCAGTGCTCGGGGCGCTGGGTGCTCAGTGCTCGGGGTGCTCGGAGCTCAGTACTCAGTGTGCTGGGTGCTCAGTGCTCGGGGTGATCGGTGCTCAGTACTCAGGGTGCTTGGTGCTCAGTGCTCGGGGTGCTCGGTGCTCAGTACGTTGGGTGCTCACTACTCAGGGTGCTGGGTGCTCAGTGCTCGGGGTGCTGGGTGCTCAGTGCTCGGGGTGCTCGGAGCTCAGTACTCAGTGTGCTGGGTGCTCAGTGCTCGGGGTGATCGGTGCTCAGTACTCAGTGTGCTGGGTGCTCAGTGCTCGGGGTGATCGGTGCTCAGTACTCAGTGTGCTGGGTGCTCAGTGCTCGGGGTGATCGGTGCTCAGTACTCAGTGTGCTGGGTGCTCAGTGCTCGGGGTGATCGGTGCTCAGTACTCAGAGTGCTGGGTGCTCAGTGCTCGGGGTGATCGGTGCTCAGTACTCAGGGTGCTCAGTACTCAGGGTGCTGGGTGCTCAGTGCTCGGGGTGCTGGGTGCTCAGTACTCAGGGTGCTGGATGCTCAGTCCTCGGGGTGCTGGGTGCTCAGTGCTCAGGGTGATCGGTGCTCAGTACTAAGGGTGCTGGGTGCTCAGTGCTCAGGGTGCTGGGTGCTCAGTCCTCAGGGTGCTCAGTGCTCAGGCTGCTGGGTTCTCAGTGCTAGGAGTGCTGGGTGCTCAGTGCTCAGTGCTCAGGGTGCTGGGTGCTCAGTGCTCAGTGCTCAGGGTGCTGGTTGCTCAGTATTCAGGGTGCTGGGTGCTCAGTACTCAGGGCGCTGGGTGCTCAGTGCTCAGGGTGCTGGGTGCTCAGTACTCAGGGTGCTGGGTGATCAGTGCTCGGGGTGCTGGGTGATCAGTGCTCAGGGTGCTGGGTGCTCAGTGCTCGGGGTGCTGGGTGCTCAGTACTCAGGGTCCTGGGTGCTAAGTGCTCAGGGTGCTGGGTGCTCAGTGCTCGGGGCGCTGGGTGCTCAGTGCTCGGGGTGCTCGGAGCGCAGTACTCAGTGTGCTGGGTGCTCAGTGCTCGGGGTGATCGGTGCTCAGTACTCAGGGTGCTGGGTGCTCAGTGCTCGGGGTGCTCGGTGCTCAGTACGTTGGGTGCTCACTACTCAGGGTGCTGGGTCCTCAGTGCTTGGGTGATCGGTGCTCAGTACTCAGGGTGCTGGGTGCTCAGTGCTCAGGGTGCCGGGTGCTCAGTGCTCAGGGTGCTGGGTACTCAGTGATCGGGGTGCTGGGTGCTCAGTACTCAGGGTGCTCAGTGCTCGGGGAGCTCGGTGCTCAGTGCTCGTGGTGCTCGGTGCTCAGTACTCAGGGTGCTGAGTGCTCAGTACTCAGGGAGCTGGGTGCTCACTACTCAGGGTGCTGGGTGCTCAGTGCTCAGGGTGCTGGGTGATCAGTACTCAGGGTGCTCAGTACTCAGGGTGCTGGGTGCTCAGTACTCAGGGTGCTGGGTGCTCAGTGCTCAGGGTGCTGGGTGCTCACTACTCAGGGTGCTGGGTGCTCAGTGCTCAGGGTGCTGGGTGATCAGTACTCAGGGTGCTCAGTACTCAGGCTGCTGGGTGCTCAGTACTCAGGGTGCTGGGTACTCAGTGCTCAGAGTGCTCGGTGCTCAGTACTCGGGGTGCTGGGTGCTCATTCTCGGGGTGCTGGATGCTCACTGCTCGGGGTGCTGGGTGCTCAGTACTCAGGGTGCTGGGTGCTCAGTGCTCAGGGTGCTGGGTGCTCAGTACTCAGGGTGCTGGGTGCTTAGGCCTCAGGGTGCTGGGTGCTCAGTACTCAGGGTGCTGGGTGCTCAGTGCTCAGGGTGCTGGGTGCTCAGTACCCAGGGTGCTGGGAGCTCAGTGCTCAGGGTGATCGGTGCTCAGTACTCAGGGTGCTCAGTACTCAGGGTGCTGGGTGCTCAGAGCTCGGGGTGCTGGGTGCTCAGTACTCAGGGTGCTGGGTGCTCAGTGCTCGGGGTGCTGGGTGCTCAGTGCTCAGGGTGATCGGTGCTCAGTACTCAGGGTGCTGGGTGCTCAGTGCTCAGGGTGCTGGGTGCTCAGTCCTCAGGGTGCTCAGTGCTCAGGGTGCTGGGTGCTCAGTGCTCGGGGTGCTGGGTGCTCAGTGCTCAGTGCTCAGGGTGCTGGGTGCTCAGTGCTCAGTGCTCAGGGTGCTAGGTGCTCAGTGCTCGGGGTGCTGGGTGCTCAGTGCTCAGTACTCAGGGTGCTGGGAGCTCAGTGCTCAGGGTGATCGGTGCTCAGTACTCAGTGTGCTCAGTACTCAGGGTGCTGTGTGCTCAGTGCTCGGTGTGCTGGGTGCTCAGTACTCAGGGTGCTGGGTGCTCAGTGCTCGGGGTTCTGGGTGCTCAGTGCTCAGGGTGATCGGTGCTCAGTACTCAGGGTGCTGGGTGCTCAGTGCTCAGGGTGCTGGGTGCTCAGTCCTCAGGGTGCTCAGTGCTCAGGGTGCTGGGTGCTCAGTGCTCGGGGTGCTGGGTGCTCAGTGCTCAGTACTCAGGGTGCTGGGTACTCAGTGCTCAGAGTGCTCGGTGCTCAGTACTCGGGGTGCTGGGTGCTCATTCTCGGGGTGCTGGATGCTCACTGCTCGGGGTGCTGGGTGCTCAGTACTCAGGGTGCTGGGTGCTCAGTGCTCAGGGTGCTGGGTGCTCAGTACTCAGGGTGCTGGGTGCTTAGGCCTCAGGGTGCTGGGTGCTCAGTACTCAGGGTGCTGGGTGCTCAGTGCTCAGGGTGCTGGGTGCTCAGTACCCAGGGTGCTGGGAGCTCAGTGCTCAGGGTGATCGGTGCTCAGTACTCAGGGTGCTCAGTACTCAGGGTGCTGGGTGCTCAGAGCTCGGGGTGCTGGGTGCTCAGTACTCAGGGTGCTGGGTGCTCAGTGCTCGGGGTGCTGGGTGCTCAGTGCTCAGGGTGATCGGTGCTCAGTACTCAGGGTGCTGGGTGCTCAGTGCTCAGGGTGCTGGGTGCTCAGTCCTCAGGGTGCTCAGTGCTCAGGGTGCTGGGTGCTCAGTGCTCGGGGTGCTGGGTGCTCAGTGCTCAGTGCTCAGGGTGCTGGGTGCTCAGTGCTCAGTGCTCAGGGTGCTAGGTGCTCAGTGCTCGGGGTGCTGGGTGCTCAGTGCTCAGTACTCAGGGTGCTGGGAGCTCAGTGCTCAGGGTGATCGGTGCTCAGTACTCAGTGTGCTCAGTACTCAGGGTGCTGGGTGCTCAGTGCTCGGTGTGCTGGGTGCTCAGTACTCAGGGTGCTGGGTGCTCAGTGCTCGGGGTTCTGGGTGCTCAGTGCTCAGGGTGATCGGTGCTCAGTACTCAGGGTGCTGGGTGCTCAGTGCTCAGGGTGCTGGGTGCTCAGTCCTCAGGGTGCTCAGTGCTCAGGGTGCTGGGTGCTCAGTGCTCGTGGTGCTCGGCGCTCAGTACTCAGGGTGCTGAGTGCTCAGTACTCAGGGTGCTGGGTGCTCACTACTCAGGGTGCTGGGTGCTCAGTGCTCAGGGTGCTGGGTGATCAGTGCTCAGGGTGCTGGGTGCTCAGTGCTCGGGGTGCTGTGTGCTCAGTACTCAGGGTCCTGGGTGCTAAGTGCTCAGGGTGCTGGGTGCTCAGTGCTCGGGGCGCTGGGTGCTCAGTGCTCGGGGTGCTCGGAGCTCAGTACTCACTGTGCTGGGTGCTCAGTGCTCGGGGTGATCGGTGCTCAGTACTCAGGGTGCTGGGTGCTCAGTGCTCAGGGTGCTTGGTGCTCAGCACGTTGGGTGCTCACTACTCAGGGTGCTGGGTGCTCAGTGCTTGGGTGATCGGTGCTCAGTACTCAGGGTGCTGGGTGCTCAGTGCTCAGGGTGCTGGGTGCTCAGTGCTCAGGGTGCTGGGTGCTCAGTTCTCAGGGTGCTGGGTGTTCAGTACTCAGGGTGCTGGGTGCTCAGTGCTCAGGGTGCTGGGTGCTCAGTACTCAGCGTGCTGGGTGCTCAGTACTCAGGGTGCTGGGTGCTCAGTGCTCAGGGTGCTGGGTACTCAGTGCTCAGGGTGCTCGGTGCTCAGTACTCGGGGTGCTGGGTGCTCATTCTCTGGGTGCTGGGTGCTCAGTGCTCGGGGTGCTGGGTGCTCAGTACTCAGGGTGCTGGGTGCTCAGTGCTCAGGGTGCTGGGTGCTCAGTACTCAGGGTGCTGGGTGCTCAGGGCTCAGGGTGCTGGGTGCTCAGTACTCAGGGTGCTGGGTGCTCAGTGCTCAGGGTGATGGGTGCTCAGTACTCAGGGTGCTGGGAGCTCAGTGCTCAGGGTGATCGGTGCTCAGTACTCAGGGTGCTCAGTACTCAAGGTGCTGGGTGCTCAGTGCTCGGGGTGCTGGGTGCTCAGTACTCAGGGTGCTGGATGCTCAGTGCTCGGGGTGCTGGGTGCTCAGTGCTCAGGGTGATCGGTGCTCAGTACTCAGGGTGCTGGGTGCTCAGTGCTCAGGGTGCTGGGTGCTCAGTCCTCAGGGTGCTCAGTGCTCAGGGTGCTGGGTGCTCAGTGCTCGGGGTGCTGGGTGCTCAGTGCTCAGTGCTTAGGGTGCTGGGTGCTCAGTGCTCAGTGCTCAGGGTGCTGGTTGCTCAGTATTCAGGGTGCTGGGTGCTCAGTACTCAGGGTGCTGGGTGCTCAGTGCTCAGGGTGCTGGGTGCTCAGTACTCAGGGTGCTGGGTGATCAGTGCTCGGGGTGCTGGGTGCTCAGTGCTCAGGGTGCTGGGTGCTCAGTGCTCAGGGTGCTGGGTGCTCAGTACTCAGGGTGCTGGGTGCTCAGTACTCAGGGTGCTGGGTGCTCAGTACTCAGGGTGCTGGGTGCTCAGTACTCAGGGTGCTGGGTACTCAGTGCTCAGGGTGCTAGGTGCTCAGTACTCAGGGTGCTCAGTGATCAGTACTCGGGGTGCTTGGTGCTCAGTACTCAGGGTGCTCAGTGCTCAGTACTCGGCGTGCTGGGTGCTCAGTGCTCAGGGTGCTCAGTGCTCAGTGCTCGGGGTGCTGGGTGCTCAGTGCTCGGGGCGCTGGGTGCTCAGTGCTCGGGGTGCTGGGTGCACAGTACTCGGGGTGCTGGGTGCTCAGTGCTCAGGGTGCTCAGTGCTCAGTACTCAGTGCTCAGGGTGCTCAGTGCTCAGTGCTCAGGGTGCTGGGTGTTCAGTACTCAGGGTGCTGCGTGCTCAGTACTCAGGGTGCTGGGTGCTCAGTGCTCAGGGTGCTGGGTGCACACTACTCAGGGTGCTGGGTGCTCAGTGCTCAGGGTGCTGGGTGATCAGTACTCGGGGTGCTGGGTGCTCACTACTCAGGGTGCTGGGTGCTCAGTGCTCAGGGTGCTTGGTGATCAGTACTCAGGGTGCTCAGTACTCAGGGTGCTCAGTACTCAGGGTGCTGGGTGCTCAGTACTCAGGGTGCTGGGTGCTCAGTGCTCAGGGTGCTGGGTGATCAGTACTCAGGGTGCTCAGTACTCAGGGTGCTGGGTGCTCAGTACTCAGGGTGCTGGGTACTCAGTGCTCAGAGTGCTCGGTGCTCAGTACTCGGGGTGCTGGGTGCTCATTCTCGGGGTGCTGGATGCTCACTGCTCGGGGTGCTGGGTGCTCAGTACTCAGGGTGCTGGGTGCTCAGTGCTCAGGGTGCTGGGTGCTCAGTACTCAGGGTGCTGGGTGCTCAGGCCTCAGGGTGCTGGGTGCTCAGTACTCAGGGTGCTGGGTGCTCAGTGCTCAGGGTGCTGGGTGCTCAGTACCCAGGGTGCTGGGAGCTCAGTGCTCAGGGTGATCGGTGCTCAGTACTCAGGGTGCTCAGTACTCAGGGTGCTGGGTGCTCAGTGCTCGGGGTGCTGGGTGCTCAGTACTCAGGGTGCTGGGTGCTCAGTGCTCGGGGTGCTGGGTGCTCAGTGCTCAGAGTGATCGGTGCTCAGTACTCAGGGTGCTGGGTGCTCAGTGCTCGGGGTGCTCAGAGCTCAGTACGTTGGGTGCTCACTATTCAGGGTGCTGGGTGCTCAGTGCTCGGGGTGCTGGGTGCTCAGTCCTCAGGGTGCTCAGTGCTCAGGGTGCTGGGTGCTCAGTGCTCATGGTGCTCGGCGCTCAGTACTCAGGGTGCTGAGTGCTCAGTACTCAGGGTGCTGGGTGCTCACTACTCAGGGTGCTGGGTGCTCAGTGCTCAGTGTGCTGGGTGATCAGTGCTCAGGGTGCTGCGTGCTCAGTGCTCGGGGTGCTGGGTGCTCAGTACTCAGGGTCCTGGGTGCTAAGTGCTCAGGGTGCTGGGTGCTCAGTGCTCGGGGCGCTGGGTGCTCAGTGCTCGGGGTGCTCGGAGCTCAGTACTCAGTGTGCTGGGTGCTCAGTGCTCGGGGTGATCGGTGCTCAGTACTCAGGGTGCTGGGTGCTCAGTACTCGGGGTGCTGGGTGCTCAGTGCTCAGGGTGCTCAGTGCTCAGTACTCAGTGCTCAGGGTGCTCAGTGCTCAGTGCTCAGGGTGCTGGGTGTTCAGTACTCAGGGTGCTGCGTGCTCAGTACTCAGGGTGCTGGGTGCTCAGTGCTCAGGGTGCTGGGTGCTCAGTGCTCGGGGCGCTGGGTGCTCAGTGCTCGGGGTGCTCGGAGCGCAGTACTCAGGGTGCTGGGTGCTCAGTGCTCGGGGTGATCGGTGCTCAGTACTCAGGGTGCTGGGTGCTCAGTGCTCGGGGTGCTCGGAGCTCAGTACGTTGGGTGCTCACTACTCAGGGTGCTGGGTGCTCAGTGCAAAGGGTGCTGGGTGCTCAGTGCTCAGTGTGCTGGGTGCTCAGTGCTCAGGGTGCTGGGTGCTCAGTACTCAGGGTGCTGGGTGCTCAGTGCTCGGGGTGCTGGGTGCTCAGTCCTCATGGTGCTCAGTGCTCAGGGTGCTGGGTGCTCAGTGCTCGTGGTGCTCGGCGCTCAGTACTCAGGGTGCTGAGTGCTCAGTACTCAGGGTGCTGGGTGCTCACTACTCAGGGTGCTGGGTGCTCAGTTCTCAGTGTGCTGGGTGATCAGTGCTCAGGGTGCTGGGTGCTCAGTGCTCGGGGTGCTGGGTGCTCAGTACTCAGGGTCCTGGGTGCTAAGTGCTCAGGGTGCTGGGTGCTCAGTGCTCGGGGCGCTGGGTGCTCAGTGCTCGGGGTGCTCGGAGCTCAGTACTCAGTGTGCTGGGTGCTCAGTGCTCGGGGTGATCGGTGCTCAGTACTCAGGGTGCTTGGTGCTCAGTGCTCGGGGTGCTCGGTGCTCAGTACGTTGGGTGCTCACTACTCAGGGTGCTGGGTGCTCAGTGCTCGGGGTGCTGGGTGCTCAGTGCTCGGGGTGCTCGGAGCTCAGTACTCAGTGTGCTGGGTGCTCAGTGCTCGGGGTGATCGGTGCTCAGTACTCAGTGTGCTGGGTGCTCAGTGCTCGGGGTGATCGGTGCTCAGTACTCAGTGTGCTGGGTGCTCAGTGCTCGGGGTGATCGGTGCTCAGTACTCAGTGTGCTGGGTGCTCAGTGCTCGGGGTGATCGGTGCTCAGTACTCAGAGTGCTGGGTGCTCAGTGCTCGGGGTGATCGGTGCTCAGTACTCAGGGTGCTCAGTACTCAGGGTGCTGGGTGCTCAGTGCTCGGGGTGCTGGGTGCTCAGTACTCAGGGTGCTGGATGCTCAGTCCTCGGGGTGCTGGGTGCTCAGTGCTCAGGGTGATCGGTGCTCAGTACTAAGGGTGCTGGGTGCTCAGTGCTCAGGGTGCTGGGTGCTCAGTCCTCAGGGTGCTCAGTGCTCAGGCTGCTGGGTGCTCAGTGCTAGGAGTGCTGGGTGCTCAGTGCTCAGTGCTCAGGGTGCTGGGTGCTCAGTGCTCAGTGCTCAGGGTGCTGGTTGCTCAGTATTCAGGGTGCTGGGTGCTCAGTACTCAGGGCGCTGGGTGCTCAGTGCTCAGGGTGCTGGGTGCTCAGTACTCAGGGTGCTGGGTGATCAGTGCTCGGGGTGCTGGGTGATCAGTGCTCAGGGTGCTGGGTGCTCAGTGCTCGGGGTGCTGGGTGCTCAGTACTCAGGGTCCTGGGTGCTAAGTGCTCAGGGTGCTGGGTGCTCAGTGCTCGGGGCGCTGGGTGCTCAGTGCTCGGGGTGCTCGGAGCGCAGTACTCAGTGTGCTGGGTGCTCAGTGCTCGGGGTGATCGGTGCTCAGTACTCAGGGTGCTGGGTGCTCAGTGCTCGGGGTGCTCGGTGCTCAGTACGTTGGGTGCTCACTACTCAGGGTGCTGGGTCCTCAGTGCTTGGGTGATCGGTGCTCAGTACTCAGGGTGCTGGGTGCTCAGTGCTCAGGGTGCTGGGTTCTCAGTGCTCATGGTGCTGGGTGCTCAGTGCTCAGGGTGCTTGGTGTTCAGTACTCAGGGTGCTGGGTGCTCAGTGCTCAGGGTGCTGGGTGCTCAGTACTCAGGGTGCTGGGTGCTCAGTACTCAGGGTGCTGGGTGCTCAGTGCTCAGGGTGCTGGGTACCCAGTGCTCAGGGTGCTCGGTGCTCAGTACTCGGGGTGCTGGGTGCTCATTCTCTGGGTGCTGGGTGCTCAGTGCTCGGGGTGCTGGGTGCTCAGTACTCAGGGTGCTGGGTGCTCAGTGCTCAGGGTGCTGGGTGCTCAGTACTCAGGGTGCTGGCTGCTCAGGGCTCAGGGTGCTGGGTGCTCAGTACTCAGGGTGCTGGGTGCTCAGGGCTCAGGGTGCTGGGTGCTCAGTACTCAGGGTGCTGGTTGCTCAGTGCTCAGGGTGCTGGGTGCTCAGTACTCAGGGTGCTGGGAGCTCAGTTCTCAGGGTGATCGGTGCTCAGTACTCAGGGTGCTCAGTACTCAGGGTGCTGGGTGCTCAGTGCTCGGGGTGCTGGGTGCTCAGTACTCAGGGTGCTGGATGCTCAGTGCTCGGGGTGCTGGGTGCTCAGTGCTCAGGGTGATCGGTGCTCAGTACTCAAGGTGCTGGGTGCTCAGTGCTCAGGGTGCTGGGTGCTCAGTCCTCAGGGTGCTCAGTGCTCAGGGTGCTGGGTGCTCAGTGCTCGGGGTGCTGGGTGCTCAGTCCTCAGTGCTCAGGGTGCTGGGTGCTCAGTGCTCAGTGCTCAGGGTGCTGGTTGCTCAGTATTCAGGGTGCTGGGTGCTCAGTACTCAGGGTGCTGGGTGCTCAGTGCTCAGGGTGCTGGGTGCTCAGTACTCAGGGTGCTGGGTGATCAGTGCTCGGGGTGCTGGGTGCTCAGTGCTCAGGGTGCTGGGTGCTCAGTGCTCAGGGTGCTGGGTGCTCAGTACTCAGGGTGCTGGGTGCTCAGTGCTCGGGGTGCTCGGTGCTCAGTACTCAAGGTGCTGGGTGCTCAGTGCTCAGGGTGCTGGGTGCTCAGTGATCAGGGTGCTGGGAGCTCAGTACTCAGGGTGCTCGGTGCTCAGTACTCAGGGTTCTCAGTGCTCAGTACTCAGGGTGCTGGGTACTCAGTGCTCAGGGTGCTGGGTGCTAAGTACTCAGGGTGCTCAGTGATCAGTACTCGGGGTGCTTGGTGCTCAGTACTCAGGGTGCTCAGTGCTCAGTACTCGGCGTGCTGGGTGCTCAGTGCTCAGGGTGCTCAGTGTTCCGTGCTCAGGGTGCTGGGTGCTCAGTGCTCGGGGCGCTGGGTGCTCAGTGCTCGGGGTGCTGGGTGCTCAGTACTCGGGGTGCTGGGTGCTCAGTGCACAGGGTGCTCAGTGCTCAGTACTCAGTGCTCAGGGTGCTCAGTGCTCAGTGCTCAGTGTGCTGGGTGTTCAGTACTCAGGGTGCTGCGTGCTCAGTACTCAGGGTGCTGGGTGCTCAGTGCTCAGGGTGCTGGGTGCTCAGTGCTCGGGGCGCTGGGTGCTCAGTGCTCGGGGTGCTCGGAGCGCATTACTCAGCGTGCTGGGTGCTCATTGCTCGGGGTGATCGGTGCTCAGTACTCAGGGTGCTGGGTGCTCAGTGCTCGGGGTGCTCGGAGCTCAGTACGTTGGGTGCTCACTACTCAGGGTGCTGGGTGCTCAGCACTCAGGGTGCTGGGTGCTCAGTGCTCAGGGTGCTGGGTGCTCAGTGCTCAGGGTGCTGGGTGCTCAGTACTCAGGTTGCTGGGTGCTCAGTGCTCGGGGTGCTGGGTGCTCAGTGCTCATGGTGCTGGGTGCTCAGTACTCAGTGTGCTTGGTGCTCAGTACTCGGGGTGCTGGGTGCTCAGTACTCAGGGTGCTGGGTGCTCAGTACTCAGGGTGCTGGGTGCTCAGTACTCAGGTGCTGGGTGCTCAGTGCTCAGGGTGCTGGGTGCTCAGTGCTCAGTAGTCAGGGTGCTGGGTGCTCAGTGCTTGGGGTGCTCGGTGCTCAGTACGTTGGGTGCTCACTACTCAGGGTGCTGGGTGCTCAGTGCTCAGGGTGCTGGGGGCTCAGTGCTCAGGGTGCAGGGTGCTCAGTGCTCAGGGTGCTGGGTGCTCAGTACTCAGGGTGCTGGGTGCTCAGTGCTTGGGGTGCTGAGTGCTCAGTGCTCAGGGTGCTGGGTGCTCAGTACTCGGGGTGCTGGGTGCTCAGTGCTCAGGGTGCTGGGTGCTCAGTACTCAGGGTGCTGGGTGCTCAGTGCTCAGGGTGCTGGGTGCTCAGTACTCAGGGTGCTGGGATCTCAGTGCTCAGGGTGATCGGTGCTCAGTACTCAGGGTGCTCAGTACTCAGGGTGCTGGGTGCTCAGTGCTCGGGGTTCTGGGTGCTCAGTGCTCCGGGTGATCGGTGCTCAGTGCTCAGGGTGCTGGGTGCTCAGTGCTCAGGGTGCTGGGTGCTCAGTCCTCAGGGTGCTCAGTGCTCAGGGTGCTGGGTGCTCAGTGCTCGTGGTGCTCGGCGCTCAGTACCCAGGGTGCTGAGTGCTCAGTACTCAGGGTGCTGGGTGCTCACTACTCAGGGTGCTGGGTGCTCAGTGCTTGGGTGATCGGTGCTCAGTACTCAGGGTGCTGGGTGCTCAGTGCTCAGGGTGCTGGGTGCTCAGTGCTCAGGGTGCTGGGTGCTCAGTGCTCAGGGTGCTGGGTGTTCAGTACTCAGGGTGCTGGGTGCTCAGTGCTCAGGGTGCTGGGTGCTCAGTACTCAGGGTGCTGGGTGCTCAGTACTCAGGGTGCTGGGTGCTCAGTGCTCAGGGTGCTGGGTACTCAGTGCTCAGGGTGCTCGGTGCTCAGTACTCGGGGTGCTGGGTGCTCATTCTCTGGGTGCTGGGTGCTCAGTGCTCGGGGTGCTGGGTGCTCAGTACTCAGGGTGCTGGGTGCTCAGTGCTCAGGGTGCTGGGTGCTCTGTACTCAGGGTGCTGGGTGCTCAGGGCTCAGGGTGCTGGGTGCTCAGTACTCAGGGTTCTGGGTGCTCAGTGCTCAGGGTGCTGGGTGCTCAGTACTCAGGGTGCTGGGAGCTCAGTGCTCAGGGTGATCGGTGCTCAGTACTCAGGGTGCTCAGTACTCAGGGTGCTGGGTGCTCAGTGCTCGGGGTGCTGGGTGCTCAGTACTCAGGGTGCTGGATGCTCAGTGCTCGGGGTGCTGGGTGCTCAGTGCTCAGGGTGATCGGTGCTCAGTACTCAGGGTGCTGGGTGCTCAGTGCTCAGGGTGCTGGGTGCTCAGTCCTCAGGGTGCTCAGTGCTCAGGTTGCTGGGTGCTCAGTGCTCGGGGTGCTGGGTGCTCAGTGCTCAGTGCTCAGGGTGCTGGGTGCTCAGTGCTCAGTGCTCAGGGTGCTGGTTGCTCAGTATTCAGGGTCCTGGGTGCTCAGTACTCAGGGTGCTGGGTGCTCAGTGCTCAGGGTGCTGGGTGCTCAGTACTCAGGGTGCTGGGTGATCAGTGCTCGGGGTGCTGGGTGATCAGTGCTCAGGGTGCTGGGTGCTCAGTGCTCGGGGTGCTGGGTGCTCAGTACTCAGGGTCCTGGGTGCTAAGTGCTCAGGGTGCTGGGTGCTCAGTGCTCGGGGCGCTGGGTGCTCAGTGCTCGGGGTGCTCGGAGCTCAGTACTCAGTTTGCTGGGTGCTCAGTGCTCGGGGTGATCGGTGCTCAGTACTCAGGGTGCTGGGTGCTCAGTGCTCGGGGTGCTCGGTGCTCAGTAAGTTGGGTGCTCACTACTCAGGGTGCTGGGTGCTCAGTGCTTGGGTGATCGGTGCTCAGTACTCAGGGTGCTGGGTGCTCAGTGCTCAGGGTGCTGGGTGCTCAGTGCTCAGGGTGCTGGGTGCTCAGTGCTCAGGGTGCTGGGTGTTCAGTACTCAGGGTGCTGGGTGCTCAGTGCTCAGGGTGCTGGGTGCTCAGTGCTCAGGGTGCTGGGTGCTCAGTCCTCAGGGTGCTCAGTGCTCAGGGTGCTGGGTGCTCAGTGCTCGGGGTGCTGGGTGCTCAGTCCTCAGTGCTCAGGGTGCTGGGTGCTCAGTGCTCAGTGCTCAGGGTGCTGGTTGCTCAGTATTCAGGGTGCTGGGTGCTCAGTACTCAGGGTGCTGGGTGCTCAGTGCTCAGGGTGCTGGGTGCTCAGTACTCAGGGTGCTGGGTGATCAGTGCTCGGGGTGCTGGGTGCTCAGTGCTCAGGGTGCTGGGTGCTCAGTGCTCAGGGTGCTGGGTGCTCAGTACTCAGGGTGCTGGGTGCTCAGTGCTCGGGGTGCTCGGTGCTCAGTACTCAAGGTGCTGGGTGCTCAGTGCTCAGGGTGCTGGGTGCTCAGTGATCAGGGTGCTGGGAGCTCAGTACTCAGGGTGCTCGGTGCTCAGTACTCAGGGTTCTCAGTGCTCAGTACTCAGGGTGCTGGGTACTCAGTGCTCAGGGTGCTGGGTGCTAAGTACTCAGGGTGCTCAGTGTTCAGTGCTCAGGGTGCTGGGTGCTCAGTGCTCGGGGCGCTGGGTGCTCAGTGCTCGGGGTGCTGGGTGCTCAGTACTCGGGGTGCTGGGTGCTCAGTGCTCAGGGTGCTCAGTGCTCAGTACTCAGTGCTCAGGGTGCTCAGTGCTCAGTGCTCAGGGTGCTGGGTGTTCAGTACTCAGGGTGCTGCGTGCTTAGTACTCAGGGTGCTGGGTGCTCAGTGCTCAGGGTGCTGGGTGCTCAGTGCTCGGGGCGCTGGGTGCTCAGTGCTCGGGGTGCTCGGAGCGCATTACTCAGCGTGCTGGGTGCTCATTGCTCGGGGTGATCGGTGCTCAGTACTCAGGGTGCTGGGTGCTCAGTGCTCGGGGTGCTCGGAGCTCAGTACGTTGGGTGCTCACTACTCAGGGTGCTGGGTGCTCAGCACTCAGGGTGCTGGGTGCTCAGTGCTCAGGGTGCTGGGTGCTCAGTGCTCAGGGTGCTGGGTGCTCAGTACTCAGGTTGCTGGGTGCTCAGTGCTCGGGGTGCTGGGTGCTCAGTGCTCATGGTGCTGGGTGCTCAGTACTCAGTGTGCTTGGTGCTCAGTACTCGGGGTGCTGGGTGCTCAGTACTCAGGGTGCTGGGTGCTCAGTACTCAGGGTGCTGGGTGCTCAGTACTCAGGTGCTGGGTGCTCAGTGCTCAGGGTGCTGGGTGCTCAGTGCTCAGTAGTCAGGGTGCTGGGTGCTCAGTGCTTGGGGTGCTCGGTGCTCAGTACGTTGGGTGCTCACTACTCAGGGTGCTGGGTGCTCAGTGCTCAGGGTGCTGGGGGCTCAGTGCTCAGGGTGCAGGGTGCTCAGTGCTCAGGGTGCTGGGTGCTCAGTACTCAGGGTGCTGGGTGCTCAGTGCTTGGGGTGCTGAGTGCTCAGTGCTCAGGGTGCTGGGTGCTCAGTACTCGGGGTGCTGGGTGCTCAGTGCTCAGGGTGCTGGGTGCTCAGTACTCAGGGTGCTGGGTGCTCAGTGCTCAGGGTGCTGGGTGCTCAGTACTCAGGGTGCTGGGATCTCAGTGCTCAGGGTGATCGGTGCTCAGTACTCAGGGTGCTCAGTACTCAGGGTGCTGGGTGCTCAGTGCTCGGGGTTCTGGGTGCTCAGTGCTCCGGGTGATCGGTGCTCAGTACTCAGGGTGCTGGGTGCTCAGTGCTCAGGGTGCTGGGTGCTCAGTCCTCAGGGTGCTCAGTGCTCAGGGTGCTGGGTGCTCAGTGCTCGTGGTGCTCGGCGCTCAGTACCCAGGGTGCTGAGTGCTCAGTACTCAGGGTGCTGGGTGCTCACTACTCAGGGTGCTGGGTGCTCAGTGCTTGGGTGATCGGTGCTCAGTACTCAGGGTGCTGGGTGCTCAGTGCTCAGGGTGCTGGGTGCTCAGTGCTCAGGGTGCTGGGTGCTCAGTGCTCAGGGTGCTGGGTGTTCAGTACTCAGGGTGCTGGGTGCTCAGTGCTCAGGGTGCTGGGTGCTCAGTACTCAGGGTGCTGGGTGCTCAGTACTCAGGGTGCTGGGTGCTCAGTGCTCAGGGTGCTGGGTACTCAGTGCTCAGGGTGCTCGGTGCTCAGTACTCGGGGTGCTGGGTGCTCATTCTCTGGGTGCTGGGTGCTCAGTGCTCGGGGTGCTGGGTGCTCAGTACTCAGGGTGCTGGGTGCTCAGTGCTCAGGGTGCTGGGTGCTCTGTACTCAGGGTGCTGGGTGCTCAGGGCTCAGGGTGCTGGGTGCTCAGTACTCAGGGTTCTGGGTGCTCAGTGCTCAGGGTGCTGGGTGCTCAGTACTCAGGGTGCTGGGAGCTCAGTGCTCAGGGTGATCGGTGCTCAGTACTCAGGGTGCTCAGTACTCAGGGTGCTGGGTGCTCAGTGCTCGGGGTGCTGGGTGCTCAGTACTCAGGGTGCTGGATGCTCAGTGCTCGGGGTGCTGGGTGCTCAGTGCTCAGGGTGATCGGTGCTCAGTACTCAGGGTGCTGGGTGCTCAGTGCTCAGGGTGCTGGGTGCTCAGTCCTCAGGGTGCTCAGTGCTCAGGTTGCTGGGTGCTCAGTGCTCGGGGTGCTGGGTGCTCAGTGCTCAGTGCTCAGGGTGCTGGGTGCTCAGTGCTCAGTGCTCAGGGTGCTGGTTGCTCAGTATTCAGGGTCCTGGGTGCTCAGTACTCAGGGTGCTGGGTGCTCAGTGCTCAGGGTGCTGGGTGCTCAGTACTCAGGGTGCTGGGTGATCAGTGCTCGGGGTGCTGGGTGATCAGTGCTCAGGGTGCTGGGTGCTCAGTGCTCGGGGTGCTGGGTGCTCAGTACTCAGGGTCCTGGGTGCTAAGTGCTCAGGGTGCTGGGTGCTCAGTGCTCGGGGCGCTGGGTGCTCAGTGCTCGGGGTGCTCGGAGCTCAGTACTCAGTTTGCTGGGTGCTCAGTGCTCGGGGTGATCGGTGCTCAGTACTCAGGGTGCTGGGTGCTCAGTGCTCGGGGTGCTCGGTGCTCAGTAAGTTGGGTGCTCACTACTCAGGGTGCTGGGTGCTCAGTGCTTGGGTGATCGGTGCTCAGTACTCAGGGTGCTGGGTGCTCAGTGCTCAGGGTGCTGGGTGCTCAGTGCTCAGGGTGCTGGGTGCTCAGTGCTCAGGGTGCTGGGTGTTCAGTACTCAGGGTGCTGGGTGCTCAGTGCTCAGGGTGCTGGGTGCTCAGTGCTCAGGGTGCTGGGTGCTCAGTCCTCAGGGTGCTCAGTGCTCAGGGTGCTGGGTGCTCAGTGCTCGGGGTGCTGGGTGCTCAGTCCTCAGTGCTCAGGGTGCTGGGTGCTCAGTGCTCAGTGCTCAGGGTGCTGGTTGCTCAGTATTCAGGGTGCTGGGTGCTCAGTACTCAGGGTGCTGGGTGCTCAGTGCTCAGGGTGCTGGGTGCTCAGTACTCAGGGTGCTGGGTGATCAGTGCTCGGGGTGCTGGGTGCTCAGTGCTCAGGGTGCTGGGTGCTCAGTGCTCAGGGTGCTGGGTGCTCAGTACTCAGGGTGCTGGGTGCTCAGTGCTCGGGGTGCTCGGTGCTCAGTACTCAAGGTGCTGGGTGCTCAGTGCTCAGGGTGCTGGGTGCTCAGTGATCAGGGTGCTGGGAGCTCAGTACTCAGGGTGCTCGGTGCTCAGTACTCAGGGTTCTCAGTGCTCAGTACTCAGGGTGCTGGGTACTCAGTGCTCAGGGTGCTGGGTGCTAAGTACTCAGGGTGCTCAGTGTTCAGTGCTCAGGGTGCTGGGTGCTCAGTGCTCGGGGCGCTGGGTGCTCAGTGCTCGGGGTGCTGGGTGCTCAGTACTCGGGGTGCTGGGTGCTCAGTGCTCAGGGTGCTCAGTGCTCAGTACTCAGTGCTCAGGGTGCTCAGTGCTCAGTGCTCAGGGTGCTGGGTGTTCAGTACTCAGGGTGCTGCGTGCTTAGTACTCAGGGTGCTGGGTGCTCAGTGCTCAGGGTGCTGGGTGCTCAGTGCTCGGGGCGCTGGGTGCTCAGTGCTCGGGGTGCTCGGAGCGCATTACTCAGCGTGCTGGGTGCTCAGTGCTCGGGGTGATCGGTGCTCAGTACTCAGGGTGCTGGGTGCTCAGTGCTCGGGGTGCTCGGAGCTCAGTACGTTGGGTGCTCACTACTCAGGGTGCTGGGTGCTCAGCACTCAGGGTGCTGGGTGCTCAGTGCTCAGTAGTCAGGGTGCTGGGTGCTCAGTGCTTGGGGTGCTCGGTGCTCAGTACGTTGGGTGCTCACTACTCAGGGTGCTGGGTGCTCAGCACTCAGGGTGCTGGGTGCTCAGTGCTCAGGGTGCTGGGTGCTCAGTACTCAGGGTGCTGGGTGCTCAGTACTCAGGTGCTGGGTGCTCAGTGCTCAGGGTGCTGGGTGCTCAGTGCTCAGTAGTCAGGGTGCTGGGTGCTCAGTGCTTGGGGTGCTCGGTGCTCAGTACGTTGGGTGCTCACTACTCAGGGTGCTGGGTGCTCAGTGCTCAGGGTGCTGGGGGCTCAGTGCTCAGGGTGCAGGGTGCTCAGTGCTCAGGGTGCTGGGTGCTCAGTACTCAGGGTGCTGGGTGCTCAGTGCTTGGGGTGCTGAGTGCTCAGTGCTCAGGGTGCTGGGTGCTCAGTACTCGGGGTGCTGGGTGCTCAGTGCTCAGGGTGCTGGGTGCTCAGTACTCAGGGTGCTGGGTGCTCAGTGCTCAGGGTGCTGGGTGCTCAGTACTCAGGGTGCTGGGAGCTCAGTGCTCAGGGTGATCGGTGCTCAGTACTCAGGGTGCTCAGTACTCAGGGTGCTGGGTGCTCAGTGCTCGGGTTTCTGGGTGCTCAGTGCTCCGGGTGATCGGTGCTCAGTACTCAGGGTGCTGGGTGCTCAGTGCTCAGGGTGCTGGGTGCTCAGTCCTCAGGGTGCTCAGTGCTCAGGGTGCTGGGTGCTCAGTGCTCGTGGTGCTCGGCGCTCAGTACCCAGGGTGCTGAGTGCTCAGTACTCAGGGTGCTGGGTGCTCACTACTCAGGGTGCTGGGTGCTCAGTGCTTGGGTGATCGGTGCTCAGTACTCAGGGTGCTGGGTGCTCAGTGCTCAGGGTGCTGGGTGCTCAGTGCTCAGGGTGCTGGGTGCTCAGTGCTCAGGGTGCTGGGTGTTCAGTACTCAGGGTGCTGGGTGCTCAGTGCTCGGGGTGCTGGGTGCTCAGTACTCAGGGTGCTGGATGCTCAGTGCTCGGGGTGCTGGGTGCTCAGTGCTCAGGGTGATCGGTGCTCAGTACTCAGGGTGCTGGGTGCTCAGTGCTCCGGGTGCTGGGTGCTCAGTCCTCAGGGTGCTCAGTGCTCAGGTTGCTGGGTGCTCAGTGCTCGGGGTGCTGGGTGCTCAGTGCTCAGTGCTCAGGGTGCTGGGTGCTCAGTGCTCAGTGCTCAGGGTGCTGGTTGCTCAGTATTCAGGGTCCTGGGTGCTCAGTACTCAGGGTGCTGGGTGCTCAGTGCTCAGGGTGCTGGGTGCTCAGTACTCAGGGTGCTGGGTGATCAGTGCTCGGGGTGCTGGGTGATCAGTGCTCAGGGTGCTGGGTGCTCAGTGCTCGGGGTGCTGGGTGCTCAGTACTCAGGGTCCTGGGTGCTAAGTGCTCAGGGTGCTGGGTGCTCAGTGCTCGGGGTGCTGGGTGCTCAGTGCTCGGGGTGCTCGGAGCTCAGTACACAGTTTGCTGGGTGCTCAGTGCTCGGGGTGATCGGTGCTCAGTACTCAGGGTGCTGGGTGCTCAGTGCTCGGGGTGCTCGGTGCTCAGTATGTTGGGTGCTCACTACTCAGGGTGCTGGGTGCTCAGTGCTTGGGTGATCGGTGCTCAGTACTCAGGGTGCTGGGTGCTCAGTGCTCAGGGTGCTGGGTGCTCAGTGCTCAGGGTGCTGGGTGCTCAGTGCTCAGGGTGCTGGGTGTTCAGTACTCAGGGTGCTGGGTGCTCAGTGCTCAGGGTGCTGGGTGCTCAGTACTCAGGGTGCTGGGTGCTCAGTACTCAGGGTGCTGGGTGCTCAGTGCTCAGGGTGCTGTGTACTCAGTGCTCAGGGTGCTGGGTGCTCAGTACTCAGGGTGCTGGGTGCTCAGGGCTCAGGGTGCTGGGTGCTCAGTTCTCAGGGTGCTGGGTGCTCAGTACTCAGGGTGCTGGGAGCTCAGTGCTCAGGGTGATCGGTGCTCAGTACTCAGGGTGCTCAGTACTCAGGGTGCTGGGTGCTCAGTGCTCGGGGTGCTGGGTGCTCAGTACTCAGGGTGCTGAATGCTCAGTGCTCGGGTTGCTGGGTGCTCAGTGCTTAGGGGGATCGGTGCTCAGTACTCAGGGTGCTGGGTGCTCAGTGCTCAGGGTGCCGGGTGCTCAGTCCTCAGGGTGCTCAGTTCTCAGGGTGCTGGGTGCTCAGTGCTCGGGGTGCTGTGTGCTCAGTGCTCATTGCTCAGGGTGCTGGGTGCTCAGTGCTCAGTGCTCAGGGTGCTGGTTGCTCAGTATTCAGGGTGCTGGGTGCTCAGTACTCAGGGTGCTGGGTGCTCAGTGCTCAGGGTGCTGGGTGCTCAGTACTCAGGGTGCTGGGTGATCAGTGCTCGGGGTGCTGGGTGCTCAGTGCTCAGGGTGCTGGGTGCTCAGTGCTCATGGTGCTGGGTGCTCAGTACTCAGGGTGCTGGGTGCTCAGTGCTCGGGGTGCTCGGTGCTCAGTACTCAAGGTGCTGGGTGCTCAGTGCTCAGGGTGCTGGGTGCTCAGTGATCAGGGTGCTGGGTGCTCAGTACTCAGGGTGCTCGGTGCTCAGTACTCAGGGTTCTCAGTGCTCAGTACTCAGGGTGCTGGGTACTCAGTGCTCAGGGTGCTGGGTACTCAGTACTCAGGGTGCTCAGTGATCAGTACTCGGGGTGCTTGGTGCTCAGTACTCAGGGTGCTCAGTGCTCAGTACTCGGCGTGCTGGGAGCTCAGTGCTCAGTGTGCTCAGTGCTCAGTGCTCGGGGTGCTGGGTGCTCAGTGCTCGGGGCGCTGGGTGCTCAGTGCTCGGGGTGCTGGGTGCTCAGTACTCGGGGTGCTGGGTGCTCAGTGCTCAGGGTGCTCAGTGCTCAGTACTCAGTGCTCAGGGTGCTCAGTGCTCAGTGCTCAGGGTGCTGGGTGTTCAGTACTCAGGGTGCTGCATGCTCAGTACTCAGGGTGCTGGGTGCTCAGTGCTCAGGTTGCTGGGTGCTCAGTGCTCGGGGCGCTGGGTGCTCAGTGCTCGGGGTGCTAGGAGCGCAGTACTCAGGGTGCTGGGTGCTCAGTGCTCGGGGTGATCGGTGCTCAGTACTCAGGGTGCTGGGTGCTCAGTGCTCGGGGTGCTCGGAGCTCAGTACGTTGGGTGCTCACTACTCAGGGTGCTGGGTGCTCAGTGCTCAGGGTGCTGGGTGCTCAGTGCTCAGGGTGGTGGGTGCACACTGCTCAGGGTGCTGGGTGCTCAGTACTCAGGGTGCTGGGTGCTCAGTGCTCGGGGTGCTGGGTGCTCAGTGCTCATGGTGCTGGGTGCTCAGTACTCAGTGTGCTTGGTGCTCAGTACTCGGGGTGCTGGGTGCTCAGTACTCAGGGTGCTGGGTGCTCAGTACTCAGGGTGCTGGGTGCTCAGTACTCAGGTGCTGGGTGCTCAGTGCTCAGGGTGCTGGGTGCTCAGTGCTCAGTAGTCAGGGTGCTGGGTGCTCAGTGCTCGGGGTGCTCGGTGCTCAGTACGTTGGGTGCTCACTACTCAGGGTGCTGGGTGCTCAGTGCTCAGGGTGCTGGGGGCTCAGTGCTCAGGGTGCTGGGTGCTCAGTGCTCAGTTTGCTGGGTGCTCAGTACTCAGGGTGCTGGGTGCTCAGTGCTTGGGGTGCTGAGTGCTCAGTGCTCTGGGTGCTGGCTGCTCAGTACTCGGGGTGCTGGGTGCTCAGTACTCAGGGTGCTAGGTGCTCAGTGCTCAGGGTGCTGGGTGCTCAGTACTCAGGGTGCTGGGAGCTCAGTGCTCAGGGTGATCGGTGCTCAGTACTCAGGGTGCTCAGTACTCAGGGCGCTGGGTGCTCAGTGCTCGGGGTGCTCGGAGCGCAGTACTCAGGGTGCTGGGTGCTCAGTGCTCGGGGTGATCGGTGCTCAGTACTCAGGGTGCTGGGTGCTCAGTGCTCGGGGTGCTCGGAGCTCAGTACGTTGGGTGCTCACTACTCAGGGTGCTGGGTGCTCAGTGCTCAGGGTGCTGGGTGCTCAGTGCTCAGTGTGCTGGGTGCTCAGTGCTCAGGGTGCTGGGTGCTCAGTACTCAGGGTGCTGGGTGCTCAGTGCTCGGGGTGCTGGGTGCTCAGTCCTCAGGGTGCTCAGTGCTCAGGGTGCTGGGTGCTCAGTGCTCGTGGTGCTCGGCGCTCAGTACTCAGGGTGCTGAGTGCTCAGTACTCAGGGTGCTGGGTGCTCACTATTCAGGGTGCTGGGTGCTCAGTTCTCAGTGTGCTGGGTGATCAGTGCTCAGGGTGCTGGGTGCTCAGTGCTCGGGGTGCTGGGTGCTCAGTACTCAGGGTCCTGGGTGCTAAGTGCTCAGGGTGCTGGGTGCTCAGTGCTCGGGGCGCTGGGTGCTCAGTGCTCGGGGTGCTCGGAGCACAGTACTCAGTGTGCTGGGTGCTCAGTGCTCGGGGTGATCGGTGCTCAGTACTCAGGGTGCTGGGTGCTCAGTGCTCGGGGTGCTCGGTGCTCAGTACGTTGGGTGCTCACTACTCAGGGTGCTGGGTGCTCAGTGCTCGGGGTGCTGGGTGCTCAGTGCTCGGGGTGCTCGGAGCTCAGTACTCAGTGTGCTGGGTGCTCAGTGCTCGGGGTGATCGGTGCTCAGTACTCAGTGTGCTGGGTGCTCAGTGCTCGGGGTGATCGGTGCTCAGTACTCAGTGTGCTGGGTGCTCAGTGCTCGGGGTGATCGGTGCTCAGTACTCAGTGTGCTGGGTGCTCAGTGCTCGGGGTGATCGGTGCTCAGTACTCAGGGTGCTCAGTACTCAGGGTGCTGGGTGCTCAGTGCTCGGGGTGCTGGGTGCTCAGTACTCAGGGTGGTGGATGCTCAGTCCTCGGGGTGCTGGGTGCTCAGTGCTCAGGGTGATCGGTGCTCAGTACTCAGGGTGCTGGGTGCTCAGTGCTCAGGGTGCTGGGTGCTCAGTCCTCAGGGTGCTCAGTGCTCAGGGTGCTGGGTGCTCAGTGCTAGGGGTGCTGGGTGCTCAGTGCTCAGTGCTCAGGGTGCTGGGTGCTCAGTGCTCAGTGCTCAGGGTGCTGGTTGCTCAGTATTCAGGGTGCTGGGTGCTCAGTACTCAGGGTGCTGGGTGCTCAGTGCTCAGGGTGCTGGGTGCTCAGTACTCAGGGTGCTGGGTGATCAGTGCTCGGGGTGCTGGGTGATCAGTGCTCAGGGTGCTGGGTGCTCAGTGCTCGGGGTGCTGTGTGCTCAGTGCTCGGGGTGCTCGGAGCGCAGTACTCAGGGTGCTGGGTGCTCAGTGCTCGGGGTGCTCGGTGCTCAGTACGTTGGGTGCTCACTACTCAGGGTGCTGGGTGCTCAGTGCTTGGGTGATCGGTGCTCAGTACTCAGGGTGCTGGGTGCTCAGTGCTCAGGGTGCTGGGTGCTCAGTGCTCAGGGTGCTGGGTGCTCAGTGCTCAGGGTGCTGGGTGTTCAGTAATCAGGGTGCTGGGTGCTCAGTGCTCAGGGTGCTGGGTGCTCAGTACTCAGGGTGCTGGGTGCTCAGTGCTCAGGGTGCTGGGTACCCAGTGCTCAGGGTGCTCGGTGCTCAGTACTCGGGGTGCTGGGTGCTCATTCTCTGGGTGCTGGGTGCTCAGTGATCGGGGTGCTGGGTGCTCAGTACTCAGGGTGCTGGGTGCTCAGTGCTCAGGGTGCTGGGTGCTCAGTACTCAGGGTGCTGGGTGCTCAGGGCTCAGGGTGCTGGGTGCTCAGTACTCAGGGTGCTGGGTGCTCAGGGCTCAGGGTGCTGGGTGCTCAGTACTCAGGGTGCTGGGTGCTCAGTGCTCAGGGTGCTGGGTGCTCAGTACTCAGGGTGCTGGGAGCTCAGTTCTCAGGGTGATCGGTGCTCAGTACTCAGGGTGCTCAGTACTCAGGGTGCTGTGTACTCAGTGCTCGGGGTGCTGGGTGCTCAGTACTCAGGGTGCTGGATGCTCAGTGCTCGGTGTGCTGGGTGCTCAGTGCTCAGGGTGATCGGTGCTCAGTACTCAAGGTGCTGGGTGCTCAGTGCTCAGGGTGCTGGGTGCTCAGTCCTCAGGGTGCTCAGTGCTCAGGGTGCTGGGTGCTCAGTGCTCGGGGTGCTGGGTGCTCAGTCCTCAGTGCTCAGGGTGCTGGGTGCTCAGTGCTCAGTGCTCAGGGTGCTGGTTGCTCAGTATTCAGGGTGCTGGGTGCTCAGTACTCAGGGTGCTGGGTGCTCAGTGCTCAGGGTGCTGGGTGCTCAGTACTCAGGGTGCTGGGTGATCAGTGCTCGGGGTGCTGGGTGCTCAGTGCTCAGGGTGCTGGGTGCTCAGTGCTCAGGGTGCTGGGTGCTCAGTACTCAGGGTGCTGGGTGCTCAGTGCTCGGGGTGCTCGGTGCTCAGTACTCAAGGTGCTGGGTGCTCAGTGCTCAGGGTGCTGGGTGCTCAGTGATCAGGGTGCTGGGTGCTCAGTACTCAGGGTGCTCGGTGCTCAGTATTCAGGGTTCTCAGTGCTCAGTACTCAGGGTGCTGGGTACTCAGTGCTCAGGGTGCTGGGTGCTCAGTACTCAGGGTGCTCAGTGATCAGTACTCGGGGTGCTTGGTGCTCAGTACTCAGGGTGCTCAGTGCTCAGTACTCGGCGTGCTGGGTGCTCAGTGCTCAGGGTGCTCAGTGTTCAGTGCTCAGGGTGCTGGGTGCTCAGTGCTCGGGGCGCTGGGTGCTCAGTACTCGGGGTGCTGGGTGCTCAGTACTCGGGGTGCTGGGTGCTCAGTGCTCAGGGTGCTCAGTGCTCAGTACTCAGTGCTCAAGGTGCTCAGTGCTCAGTGCTCAGGGTGCTGGGTGTTCAGTACTCAGGGTGCTGCGTGCTCAGTACTCAGGGTGCTGGGTGCTCAGTGCTCAGGGTGCTGGGTGCTCAGTGCTCGGGGCGCTGGGTGCTCAGTGCTCGGGGTGCTCGGAGCGCATTACTCAGCGTGCTGGGTGCTCAGTGCTCGGGGTGATCGGTGCTCAGTACTCAGGGTGCTGGGTGCTCAGTGCTCGGGGTGCTCGGAGCTCAGTACGTTGGGTGCTCACTACTCAGGGTGCTGGGTGCTCAGCACTCAGGGTGCTGGGTGCTCAGTGCTCAGGGTGCTGGGTGCTCAGTACTCAGGTTGCTGGGTGCTCAGTGCTCGGGGTGCTGGGTGCTCAGTGCTCATGATGCTGGGTGCTCAGTACTCAGTGTGCTTGGTGCTCAGTACTCGGGGTGCTGGGTGCTCAGTACTCAGGGTGCTGGGTGCTCAGTACTCAGGGTGCTGGGTGCTCAGTACTCAGGTGCTGGGTGCTCAGTGCTCAGGGTGCTGGGTGCTCAGTGCTCAGTAGTCAGGGTGCTGGGTGCTCAGTGCTTGGGGTGCTCGGTGCTCAGTACGTTGGGTGCTCACTACTCAGGGTGCTGGGTGCTCAGTGCTCAGGGTGCTGGGGGCTCAGTGCTCAGGGTGCAGGGTGCTCAGTGCTCAGGGTGCTGGGTGCTCAGTACTCAGGGTGCTGGGTGCTCAGTGCTTGGGGTGCTGAGTGCTCAGTGCTCAGGGTGCTGGGTGCTCAGTACTCGGGGTGCTGGGTGCTCAGTGCTCAGGGTGCTGGGTGCTCAGTACTCAGGGTGCTGGGTGCTCAGTGCTCAGGGTGCTGGGTGCTCAGTACTCAGGGTGCTGGGAGCTCAGTGCTCAGGGTGATCGGTGCTCAGTACTCAGGGTGCTCAGTACTCAGGGTGCTGGGTGCTCAGTGCTCGGGGTGCTGGGTGCTCAGTACTCAGGGTGCTGGGTGCTCAGTGCTCGGGGTTCTGGGTGCTCAGTGCTCCGGGTGATCGGTGCTCAGTACTCAGGGTGCTGGGTGCTCAGTGCTCAGGGTGCTGGGTGCTCAGTCCTCAGGGTGCTCAGTGCTCAGGTTGCTGGGTGCTCAGTGCTCGTGGTGCTCGGCGGTCAGTACCCAGGGTGCTGAGTGCTCAGTACTCAGGGTGCTGGGTGCTCACTACTCAGGGTGCTGGGTGCTCAGTGCTCAGGGTGCTGGGTGCTCAGTACTCAGGGTGATGGGTGCTCAGGGCTCAGGGTGCTGGGTGCTCAGTACTCAGGGTGCTGGGTGCTCAGTGCTCAGGGTGCTGGGTGCTCAGTACTCAGGGTGCTGGGAGCTCAGTGCTCAGGGTGATCGGTGCTCAGTACTCAGGGTGCTCAGTACTCAGGGTGCTGGGTGCTCAGTGCTCGGGGTGCTGGGTGCTCAGTACTCAGGGTGCTGGATGCTCAGTGCTCGGGGTGCTGGGTGCTCAGTGCTCAGGGTGATCGGTGCTCAGTACTCAGGGTGCTGGGTGCTCAGTGCTCAGGGTGCTGGGTGCTCAGTCCTCAGGGTGCTCAGTGCTCAGGTTGCTGGGTGCTCAGTGCTCGGGGTGCTGGGTGCTCAGTGCTCAGTGCTCAGGGTGCTGGGTGCTCAGTGCTCAGTGCTCAGGGTGCTGGTTGCTCAGTATTCAGGGTCCTGGGTGCTCAGTACTCAGGGTGCTGGGTGCTCAGTGCTCAGGGTGCTGGGTGCTCAGTACTCAGGGTGCTGGGTGATCAGTGCTCGGGGTGCTGGGTGATCAGTGCTCAGGGTGCTGGGTGCTCAGTGCTCGGGGTGCTGGGTGCTCAGTACTCAGGGTCCTGGGTGCTAAGTGCTCAGGGTGCTGGGTGCTCAGTGGTCGGGGCGCTGGGTGCTCAGTGCTCGGGGTGCTCGGAGCTCAGTACTCAGTTTGCTGGGTGCTCAGTGCTCGGGGTGATCAGTGCTCAGTACTCAGGGTGCTGGGTGCTCAGTGCTCGGGGTGCTCGGTGCTCAGTATGTTGGGTGCTCACTACTCAGGGTGCTGGGTGCTCAGTGCTTGGGTGATCGGTGCTCAGTACTCAGGGTGCTGGGTGCTCAGTGCTCAGGGTGCTGGGTGCTCAGTGCTCAGGGTGCTGGGTGCTCAGTGCTCAGGGTGCTGGGTGTTCAGTACTCAGGGTGCTGGGTGCTCAGTGCTCAGGGTGCTCGGTGCTCAGTACTCAGGGTGCTGGGTGCTCAGTACTCAGGGTGCTGGGTGCTCAGTGCTCAGGGTGCTGGGTACTCAGTGCTCAGGGTGCTGGGTGCTCAGTACTCAGGGTGCTGGGTGCTCAGGGCTCAGGGTGCTGGGTGCTCAGTACTCAGGGTGCTGGGTGCTCAGTACTCAGGGTGCTGGGAGCTCAGTGCTCAGGGTTATCGGTGCTCAGTACTCAGGGTGCTCAGTACTCAGGGTGCTGGGTGCTCAGTGCTCGGGGTGCTGGGTGCTCAGTACTCAGGGTGCTGAATGCTCAGTGCTCGGGGTGCTGGGTGCTCAGTGCTCAGGGTGATCGGTGCTCAGTACTCAGGGTGCTGGGTGCTCAGTGCTCAGGGTGCTGGGTGCTCAGTCCTCAGGGTGCTCAGTGCTCAGGGTGCTGGGTGCTCAGTGCTCGGGGTGCTGTGTGCTCAGTGCTCATTGCTCAGGGTGCTGGGTGCTCAGTGCTCAGTGCTCAGGGTGCTGGTTGCTCAGTATTCAGGGTGCTGGGTGCTCAGTACTCAGGGTGCTGGGTGCTCAGTGCTCAGGGTGCTGGGTGCTCAGTACTCAGGGTGCTGGGTGATCAGTGCTCGGGGTGCTGGGTGCTCAGTGCTCAGGGTGCTGGGTGCTCAGTGCTCATGGTGCTGGGTGCTCAGTACTCAGGGTGCTGGGTGCTCAGTGCTCGGGGTGCTCGGTGCTCAGTACTCAAGGTGCTGGGTGCTCAGTGCTCAGGGTGCTGGGTGCTCAGTGATCAGGGTGCTGGGTGCTCAGTACTCAGGGTGCTCGATGCTCAGTACTCAGGGTTCTCAGTGCTCAGTACTCAGGGTGCTGGGTACTCAGTGCTCAGGGTGCTGGGTGCTCAGTACTCAGGGTGCTCAGTGATCAGTACTCGGGGTGCTTGGTGCTCAGTACTCAGGGTGCTCAGTGCTCAGTACTCGGCGTGCTGGGAGCTCAGTGCTCAGTGTGCTCAGTGCTCAGTGCTCGGGGTGCTGGGTGCTCAGTTCTCGGGGCGCTGGGTGCTCAGTGCTCGGGGTGCTGGGTGCTCAGTACTCGGGGTGCTGGGTGCTCAGTGCTCAGGGTGCTCAGTGCTCAGTACTCAGTGCTCAGGGTGCTCAGTGCTCAGTGCTCAGGGTGCTGGGTGTTCAGTACTCAGGGTGCTGCATGCTCAGTACTCAGGGTGCTGGGTGCTCAGTGCTCAGGGTGCTGGGTGCTCAGTGCTCGGGGCGCTGGGTGCTCAGTGCTCGGGGTGCTCGGAGCGCAGTACTCAGGGTGCTGGCTGCTCAGTGCTCGGGGTGATCGGTGCTCAGTACTCAGGGTGCTGGGTGCTCAGTGCTCGGGGTGCTCGGAGCTCAGTACGTTGGGTGCTCACTACTCAGGGTGCTGGGTGCTCAGTGCTCAGGGTGCTGGGTGCTCAGTGCTCAGGGTGCTGGGTGCTCAGTGCTCAGGGTGCTGGGTGCTCAGTACTCAGGGTGCTGGGTGCTCAGTGCTCGGGGTGCTGGGTGCTCAGTGCTCATGGTGCTGGGTGCTCAGTACTCAGTGTGCTTGGTGCTCAGTACTCGGGGTGCTGGGTGCTCAGTACTCAGGGTGCTGGGTGCTCAGTACTCATTGTGCTGGGTGCTCAGTACTCAGGTGCTGGGTGCTCAGTGCTCAGGGTGCTGGGTGCTCAGTGCTCAGTAGTCAGGGTGCTGGGTGCTCAGTGCTCGGGGTGCTCGGTGCTCAGTACGTTGGGTGCTCACTACTCAGGGTGCTGGGTGCTCAGTGCTCAGGGTGCTGGGGGCTCAGTGCTCAGGGTGCTGGGTGCTCAGTGCTCAGTTTGCTGGGTGCTCAGTACTCAGGGTGCTGGGTGCTCAGTGCTTGGGGTGCTGAGTGCTCAGTGCTCTGGGTGCTGGCTGCTCAGTACTCGGGTTGCTGGGTGCTCAGTACTCAGGGTGCTGGGTGCTCAGTGCTCAGGGTGCTGGGTGCTCAGTACTCAGGGTGCTGGGAGCTCAGTGCTCAGGGTGATCGGTGCTCAGTACTCAGGGTGCTCAGTACTCAGGGTGCTGGGTGCTCAGTGCTCGGGTTGCTGGGTGCTCAGTACTCAGGGTGCTGGGTGCTCAGTGCTCCGGGTTCTGGGTGCTCAGTGCTCAGGGTGATCGTTGCTCAGTACTCAGGGTGCTGGGTGCTCAGTGCTCAGGGTGCTGGGTGCTCAGTCCTCAGGGTGCTCAGTGCTCAGGGTGCTTGGTGCTCAGTGCTCGTGGTGCTCAGCGCTCAGTACACAGGGTGCTGAGTGCTCAGTACTCAGGGTGCTGGGTGCTCACTACTCAGGGTGCTTGGTGCTCAGTGCTCAGGGTGCTGAGTGATCAGTGCTCAGGGTGCTGGGTGCTCAGTGCTCGGGGTGCTGGGTGCTCAGTACTCAGGGTGCTGTGTGCTCAGTGCTCAGGGTGCTGGGTGCTCAATACTCAGGGTGCTGGGTGCTCAGTGCTCAGGGTGCTGGGTGCTCAGTACTCGGGGTGCTGGGTGCTCAGTACTCAGGGTGCTGGGTGCTCAGTACTCAGGGTGCTGGGTGCTCAGTACTCAGGTGCTGGGTGCTCAGTGCTCAGGGTGCTGGGTGCTCAGTGCTCGGTGTGCTGGGTGCTCAGTGCTCAGTAGTCAGGGTGCTGGGTGCTCAGTGCTCGGGGTGCTCGGTGCTCAGTACGTTGGGTGCTCACTACTCAGGGTGCTGGGTGCTCAGTGCTCAGGGTGCTGGGGGCTCAGTGCTCAGGGTGCCGGGTGCTCAGTGCTCAGGGTGCTGGGTGCTCAGTACTCAGGGTGCTGGGTGCTCAGTGCTTGGGGTGCTGAGTGCTCAGTGCTCGGGGTGCTGGATGCTCAGTACTCGGGGTGCTGGGTGCTCAGTACTCAGGGTGCTGGGTGCTCAGTGCTCAGGGTGCTGGGTGCTCAGTACTCAGGGTGCTGGGAGCTCAGTGCTCAGGGTGATCGGTGCTCAGAACTCAGGGTGCTCAGTACTCAGGGTGCTGGGTGCTCAGTGCTCAGGGTGCTGGGTGCTCAGTACTCAGGGTGCTGGGTGCTCAGTGCTCGGGGTTCTGGGTGCTCAGTGCTCAGGGTGATCGGTGCTCAGTACTCAGGGTGCTGGGTGCTCAGTGCTCAGGGTGCTGGTTGCTCATTCCTCAGGGTGCTCAGTGCTCAGGGGGCTGGGTGCTCAGTGCTAGTGGTGCTCGGCGCACAGTACTCAGGGTGCTGAGTGCTCAGTACTCAGGGTGCTGGGTGCTCACTACTCAGGGTGCTGGGTGCTCAGTGCTCAGGGTGCTGTGTGTTCAGTGCTCAGGGTGCTGGGTGCTCAGTGCTCGGGGTGCTGGGTGCTCAGTACTCAGGGTCCTGGGTGCTAAGTGCTCAGGGTGCTGGGTGCTCAGTGCTCGGGGCGCTGGGTGCTCAGTGCTCGGGGTGCTCGGAAATCAGTACTCAGGGTGCTGGGTGCTCAGTGCTCGGGGTGATCGGTGCTCAGTACTCAGGGTGCTGGGTGCTCAGTGCTCGGGGTGCTTGGTGCTCAGTACGTTGGGTGCTCACTACTCAGGGTGCTGGGTGCTCAGTGCTTGGGTGATCGGTGCTCAGTACTCAGGGTGCTGGGTGCTCAGTGCTCAGGGTGCTGGATGCTCAGTGCTCAGGGTGCTGGGTGCTCAGTGCTCAGGGTGCTGGGTGTTCAGTACTCAGGGTGCTGGGTGCTCAGTGCTCAGGGTGCTGGGTGCTCAGTACTCAGGGTGCTGGGTGCTCAGTACTCAGGGTGCTGGGTGCTCAGTGCTCAGGGTGCTGGGTACTCAGTGCTCAGGGTGCTCGGTGCTCAGTACTCGGGGTGCTGGGTGCTCATTCTCTGGGTGCTGGGTGCTCAGTGCTCGGGGTGCTGGGTGCTCAGTACTCAGGGTGCTGGGTGCTCAGTGCTCAGGGTGCTGGGTGCTCAGTACTCAGGGTGCTGGGTGCTCAGGGCTCAGGGTGCTGGGTGCTCAGTACTCAGGGTGCTGGGTGCTCAGTGCTCAGGGTGCTGGGTGCTCAGTACTCAGGGTGCTGGGAGCTCTGTGCTCAGGGTGATCGGTGCTCAGTACTCAGGGTGCTCAGTACTCAGGGTGCTGGGTGCTCAGTGCTCGGGGTGCTGGGTGCTCAGTACTCAGGGTGCTGGATGCTCAGTGCTCGGGGTGCTGGGTGCTCAGTGCTCAGGGTGATCGGTGCTCAGTACTCAGGGTGTTGGGTGCTCAGTGCTCAGTGTGGTGGGTGCTCAGTACTCAGGGTGCTGGGAGCTCAGTGCTCAGGGTGATCGGTGCTCAGTACTCAGGGTGCTCAGTACTCAGGGTGCTGGGTGCTCAGTGCTCGGGATGCTGGGTGCTCAGTACTCAGGGTGCTGGATGCTCAGTGCTCGGGGTGCTGGGTGCTCAGTGCTCAGGGTGCTGGGTGCTCAGTGCTCGGGGTGCTGGGTGCTCAGTGCTCAGTGCTCAGGGTGCTGGGTGCTCAGTGCTCAGTGCTCAGGGTGCTGGTTGCTCAGTATTCAGGGTGCTGGGTGCTCAGTACTCAGGGTGCTGGGTGCTCAGTGCTCAGGGTGCTGGGTGCTCAGTACTCAGGGTGCTGGGTGATCAGTGCTCGGGGTGCTGGGTGCTCAGTGCTCAGGGTGCTGGGTGCTCAGTGCTCAGGGTGCTGGGTGCTCAGTACTCAGGGTGCTGGGTGCTCAGTGCTCGGGGTGCTCGGTGCTCAGTACTCAAGGTGCTGGGTGCTCAGTGCTCAGGGTGCTGGGTGCTCAGTGATCAGGGTGCTGGGTGCTCAGTACTCAGGGTGCTCGGTGCTCAGTACTCAGGGTTCTCAGTGCTCAGTACTCAGGGTGCTGGGTGCTCAGTGCTCTGGGTGCTCGGAGCGCAGTACTCAGGGTGCTGGGTGCTCAGTGCTCAGGGTGCAGGGTGCTCAGTGCTCGGTGTGCTGGGTGCTCAGTGCTCAGTAGTCAGGGTGCTGGGTGCTCAGTGCTCCGGGTGCTCGGTGCTCAGTACGTTGGGTGCTCACTACTCAGGGTGCTGGGTGCTCAGTGCTCAGGGTGCTGGGGGCTCAGTGCTCAGGGTGCTGGGTGCTCAGTGCTCAGGGTGCTGGGTGCTCAGTACTCAGGGTGCTGGGTGCTCAGTGCTTGGGGTGCTGAGTGCTCAGTACTCAGGGTGCTGGGTGCTCAGTACTCGGGGTGCTGGGTGCTCAGTACTCAGGGTGCTGGGTGCTCAGTGCTCAGGGTGCTGGGTGCTCAGTACTCAGGGTGCTGGGAGCTCAGTGCTCAGGGTGATCGGTGCTCAGTACTCAGGGTGCTCAGTACTCAGGGTGCTGGGTGCTCAGTGCTCGGGGTGCTGGGTGCTCAGTACTCAGGGTGCTGGGTGCTCAGTGCTCGGGGTTCTGGATGCTCAGTGCTCAGGGTGATCGGTGCTCAGTACTCAGGGTGCTGGGTGCTCAGTCCTCAGGGTGCTCAGTGCTCAGGGTGCTGGGTGCTCAGTGCTTGTGGTGCTCGGCGCTCAGTACTTAGGGTGCTGAGTGCTCAGTACTCAGGGTGCTGGGTGCTCACTACTCAGGGTGCTGGGTGCTCAGTGCTCAGGGTGCTGGGTGATCAGTGCTCAGGGTGCTGGGTGCTCAGTGCTCGGGGTCCTGGGTGCTCAGTACTCAGGGTCCTGGGTGCTAAGTGCTCTGGGTGCTGGTTGCTCAGTGCTCGGGGCGCTGGGTGCTCAGTGCTCGGGGTGCTCGGAGCTCAGTACTCAGGGTGCTGGGTGCTCAGTGCTCGGGGTGATCGGTGCTCAGTACTCAGGGTGCTGGGTGCTCAGTGCTCGTGGTGCTCGGTGCTCAGTACGTTGGGTGCTCACTACTCAGGGTGCTGGGTGCTCAGTGCTTGGGGTGATCGGTGCTCAGTACTCAGGGTGCTGGGTGCTCAGTGCTCAGGGTGCTCTGTGCTCAGTACGTTGGGTGCTCACTACTCAGGGTGCTGGGTGCTCAGTGCTCAGGGTGCTGGGTGCTCAGTGCTCAGGGTGCTGGGTGCTCAGTGCTCAGGGTGCTGGGTTTTCAGTACTCAGGGTGCTGGGTACTCAGTGCTCAGGGTGCTCGGTGCTCAGTACTCGGGGTGCTGGGTGCTTATTCTCGGGGTGCTGGGTGCTCAGTGCTCGGGGTGCTGTGTGCTCAGTGCTCAGGGTGCTGGGTGCTCAATACTCAGGGTGCTGGGTGCTCAGTGCTCAGGGTGCTGGGTGCTCAGTACTCAGGGTGCTGGGTGCTCAGTGCTCAGGGTGCTGGGTGCTCAGTACTCAGGGTGCTGGGAGCTCAGTGCGCAGGGTGATCGGTGCTCAGTACTCAGGGTGCTCAGTGCTCAGGGTGCTGGGTGCTCAGTGCTCGGGGTGCTGGGTGCTCAGTGTTCAGGGTGCTGGTTGCTCAGTATTCAGGGTGCTGGGTGCTCAGTACTCAGGGTGCTGGGTGCTCAGTGCTCAGGGTGCTTGGTGCTCAGTACTCAGGTTGCTGGGTGATCAGTGCTTGGGGTGCTGGGTGCTCAGTGCTCAGGGTGCTGGGTGCTCAGTGCTCAGGGTGCTGGGTGCTCAGTACTCAGGGTGCTGGGTGCTCAGTGCTCGGGGTGCTCGGTGCTCAGTACTCAAGGTGCTGGGTGCTCAGTGCTCAGGGTGCTGTGTGCTCAGTGATCAGGGTGCTGGGTGCTCAGTACTCAGGGTGCTCGGTGCTCAGTACTCAGGGTTCTCAGTGCTCAGTACTCAGGGTGCTGGGTACTCAGTGCTCAGGGTGCTGGGTGCTCAGTACTCAGGGTGCCGGGTGCTAAGTACTCAGGGTGCTCAGTGCTCAGTACTCGGGGTCCTTGGTGCTCAGTACTCAGGGTGCTCAGTGCTCAGTACTCGGGGTGCTGGGTGCTCAGTGCTCAGGGTGCTCAGTGCTCAGTGCTCGGGGTGCTGGGTGCTCAGTGCACGGGGCGCTGGGTGCTCAGTGCTCGGGGTGCTGGGTGCTCAGTACTCGGGGTGCTGGGTGCTCAGTGCTCAGGGTGCTCAGTGCTCAGTACTCAGTGCTCAGGGTGCTCAGTGCTCAGTGCTCAGGGTGCTAGGTGTTCAGTACTCAGGGTGCTGGGTGCTCAGTACTCAGGGTGCTGGGTGCTCAGGGCTCAGGGTGCTGGGTGCTCAGTGCTCGGGGCGCTGGGTGCTCAGTGCTCGGGGTACTCGGAGCACAGTAATCAGGGTGCTGGGTGCTCAGTGCTCGGGGTGCTCGGTGCTCAGTACGTTGGGTGCTCACTACTCAGGGTGCTGGGTGCTCAGTGCTCAGGGTGCTGGGTGCTCAGTGCTCAGGGTGCTGGGTGCTCAGTGCTCAGGGTGCTGGGTGCTCAGTACTCAGGGTGCTGGGTGCTCAGTGCTCGGGGTGCTGGGTGCTCAGTGCTCAGGGTGCTGGGTGCTCAGTACTCGGGGTGCTGGGTGATCAGTACTCAGGGTGCTGGGTGCTCAGTACTCAGGGTGCTGGGTGCTCAGTACTCGGGTGCTGGGTGCTCAGTGCTCAGGGTGCTGGGTGCTCAGTGCTCGGGGTGCTCGGTGCTCAGTACTCAAGGTGCTGGGTGCTCAGTGCTCAGGGTGCTGGGTGCTCAGTGATCAGGGTGCGGGGTACTCAGTACTCAGGGTTCTCGGTGCTCAGTACTCAGGGTTCTCAGTGCTCAGTACTCAGGGTGCTGGGTACTCAGTGCTCAGGGTGCCGGGTGCTCGGTGCTCAGTACGTTGGGTGCTCACTACTCAGGGTGCTGGGTGCTCAGTGCTCAGGGTGCTGGGTGCTCAGTGCTCAGGGTGCTGGGTGCTCAGTGCTCAGGGTGCTGGGTGCTCAGTACTCACGGTGCTGGGTGCTCAGTGCTCGGGGTGCTGGGTGCTCAGTGCTCAGGGTGCTGGGTGCTCAGTACTCAGTGTGCTGGGTGCTCAGTACTCGGGGTGCTGGGTGCTCAGTGCTCAGGGTGCTGGGTGCTCAGTACTCAGGGTGCTGGGTGCTCAGTACTCGGGTGCTGGGTGCTCAGTGCTCAGGGTGCTGGGTGCTCAGTGCTCGGTGTGCTGGGTGCTCAGTGCTCAGTAGTCAGGGTGCTGGGTGCTCAGTGCTCGGGGTGCTCGGTGCTCAGTACGTTGGGTGCTCACTACTCAGGGTGCTGGGTGCTCAATGCTCAGGGTGCTGGGTGCTCAGTACTCAGGGTGCTGGGTGCTCAGTGCTCAGGGTGCTGGGTACTCAGTGCTCAGGGTGCTCGGTGCTCAGTACTCGGGGTGCTGGGTGCTTATTCTCGGGGTGCTGGGTGCTCAGTGCTCGGGGTGCTGGGTGCTCAGTACTCAGGGTGCTGTGTGCTCAGTGCTCAGGGTGCTGTGTGCTCAGTGCTCAGGGTGCTGGGTGCTCAGTACTCAGGGTGCTGGGTGCTCAGTACTCAGGGTGCTGGGTGCTCAGTGCTCAGGGTGCTGGGTACTCAGTGCTCAGGGTGCTCGGTGCTCAGTACTCGGGGTGCTGGGTGCTTATTCTCGGGGTGCTGGGTGCTCAGTGCTCGGGGTGCTGGGTGCTCAGTACTCAGGGTGCTGTGTGCTCAGTGCTCAGGGTGCTGGGTGCTCAGTACTCAGGGTGCTGGGAGCTCAGTGCTCAGGGTGATCGGTGCTCAGTACTCAGGGTGCTCAGTACTCAGGGAGCTGGGTGCTCAGTGCTCAGGGTGCTGGCTGCTCAGTACTCAGGGTGCTGGGTGCTCAGTGTTCAGGGTGCTGGTTGCTCAGTATTCAGGGTGCTGGGTGCTCAGTACTCAGGGTGCTGGGTGCTCAGTGCTCAGGGTGCTGGGTGCTCAGTACTCAGGGTGCTGTGTGATCAGTGCTCGGGGTGCTGGGTGCTCAGTGCTCAGGGTGCTGGGTGCTCAGTGCTCAGGGTCCTGGGTGCTCAGTACTCAGGGTGCTGGGTGCTCAGTGCTCGGGGTGCTCGGTGCTCAGTACTCAAGGTGCTGGGTGCTCAGTGCTCAGGGTGCTGGGTGCTCAGTGATCAGGGTGCGGGGTACTCAGTACTCAGGGTTCTCGGTGCTCAGTACTCAGGGTTCTCAGTGCTCAGTACTCAGGGTGCTGGGTACTCAGTGCTCAGGGTGCCGGGTGCTCAGTACTCAGGGTGCTCAGTGCTCAGTACTCGGGGTCCTTGGTGCTCAGTACTCAGGGTGCTAAGTGCTCAGTACTCGGGGTGCTGGGTGCTCAGTGCTCAGGGTGCTCAGTGCTCAGTGCTCGGGGTGCTGGGTGCTCAGTGCTCGGGGCGCTGCGTGCTCGGTGCTCGGGGTGCTGGGTGCTCAGTACTCGGGGTGCTGGGTGCTCAGTGCTCAGGGTGCTCAGTGCTAAGTACTCAGTGCTCAGGGTGCTCAGTGCTCAGTGCTCAGGGTACTAGGTGTTCAGTACTCAGGGTGCTGGGTGCTCAGTGCTCAGGGTCCTGGGTGCTCAGGGCTCAGGGTGCTGGGTGCTCAGTGCTCGGGGCGCTGGGTGCTCATTGCTCGGGGTGCTCGGAGCACAGTAATCAGGGTGCTGGGTGCTCAGTGCTCGGGGTGATCGGTGCTCAGTACTCAGGGTGCTGGGTGCTCAGTGCTCGGGGTGCTCGGTGCTCAGTACGTTGGGTGCTCACTACTCAGGGTGCTGGGTGCTCAGTGCTCAGGGTGCTGGGTGCTCAGTGCTCAGGGTGCTGGGTGCCCAGTGCTCAGGGTGCTGGGTGCTCAGTACTCACGGTGCTGGGTGCTCAGTGCTCGGGGTGCTGGGTGCTCAGTGCTCAGGGTGCTGGGTGCTCAGTACTCAGTGTGCTGGGTCCTCAGTACTCGGGGTGCTGGGTGCTCAGTGCTCAGGGTGCTGGGTGCTCAGTACTCAGGGTGCTGGGTGCTCAGTACTCGGGTGCTGGGTGCTCAGTGCTCAGGGTGCTGGGTGCTCAGTGCTCGGTGTGCTGGGTGCTCAGTGCTCAGTAGTCAGGGTGCTGGGTGCTCAGTGCTCGGGGTGCTCGGTGCTCAGTACGTTGGGTGCTCACTACTCAGGGTGCTGGGTGCTCAATGCTCAGGGTGCTGGGTGCTCAGTACTCAGGGTGCTGGGTGCTCAGTGCTCAGGGTGCTGGGTACTCAGTGCTCAGGGTGCTCGTTGCTCAGTACTCGGGGTGCTGGGTGCTTATTCTCGGGGTGCTGGGTGCTCAGTGCTCGGGGTGCTGGGTGCTCAGTACTCAGGGTGCTGTGTGCTCAGTGCTCAGGGTGCTGGGTGCTCAATACTCAGTGTGCTGGGTGCTCAGTGCTCAGGGTGCTGGGTGCTCAGTACTCAGGGTGCTGGGTGCTCAGTGCTCAGGGTGCTGGGTGCTCAGTACTCAGGGTGCTGGGAGCTCAGTGCTGAGGGTGATCGGTGCTCAGTACTCAGGGTGCTCAGTACTCAGGGTGCTGGGTGCTCAGTGCTCGGGGTGCTGGGTGCTCAGTACTCAGGGTGCTGCGTGCTCAGTGTTCAGGGTGCTGGTTGCTCAGTATTCAGGGTGCTGGGTGCTCAGTACTCAGGGTGCTGGGTGCTCAGTGCTCAGGGTGCTGGGTGCTCAGTACTCAGGGTGCTGGGTGATCAGTGCTCGGGGTGCTGGGTGCTCAGTGCTCAGGGTGCTGGGTGCTCAGTGCTCAAGGTGCTGGGTGCTCAGTACTCAGGGTGCTGTGTGCTCAGTGCTCGGGGTGCTCGGTGCTCAGTACTGAAGGTGCTGGGTGCTCAGTGCTCAGGGTGCTGGGTGCTCAGTGATCAGGGTGCTGGGTGCTCAGTACTCAGGGTGCTCGGTGCTCAGTACTCAGGGTTCTCAGTGCTCAGTACTCAGGGTGCTGGGTACTCAGTGCTCAGGGTGCCGGGTGCTCAGTACTCAGGGTGCTCAGTGCTCAGTACTCGGGGACCTTGGTGCTCAGTACTCAGGGTGCTCAGTGCTCAGTACTCGCGTTGCTGGGTGCTCAGTGCTCAGGGTGCTCAGTGCTCAGTGCTCGGGGTGCTGGGTGCTCAGTGCTCGGGGCGCTGGGTGCTCAGTGCTTGGGTTGCTGGGTGCTCAGTACTCGGGGTGCTGGGTGCTCAGTGCTCATTGTGCTCAGTGCTCAGTACTCAGTGCTCAGGGTGCTCAGTGCTCAGTGCTCAGGGTGCTAGGTGTTCAGTACTCAGGGTGCTGGGTGCTCAGTACTCAGGGTGCTGGGTGCTCAGGGCTCAGGGTGCTGGGTGCTCAGTGCTCGGGGCGCTGGGTGCTCAGTGCTCGGGGTGCTCGGAGCACAGTAATCAGGGTGCTGGGTGCTCAGTGCTCGGGGTGATCGGTGCTCAGTACTCAGGGTGCTGGGTGCTCAGTGCTCGGGGTGCTCGGTGCTCAGTACGTTGGGTGCTCACTACTCAGGGTGCTGGGTGCTCAGTGCGCAGGGTGCTGGGTGCTCAGTGCTCAGGGTGCTGGGTGCTCAGTGCTCAGGGTGCTGGGTGCTCAGTACTCAGGGTGCTGGGTGCTCAGTGCTCGGGGTGCTGGGTGCTCAGTTCTCAGGGTGCTGGGTGCTCAGTACTCAGTGTGCTGGGTGCTCAGTACTCGGGGTGCTGGGTGCTCAGTACTCAGGGTGCTGGGTGCTCAGTACTCAGGGGGCTGGGTGCTCAGTACTCGGGTGCTGGGTGCTCAGTGCTCAGGGTGCTGGGTGCTCAGTGCTCGGTGTGCTGGGTGCTCAGTCCTCAGGAGTCAGGGTGCTGGGTGCTCAGTGCTCGGGGTGCTCGGTGCTCAGTACGTTGGGTGCTCACTACTCAGGGTGCTGGGTGCTCAATGCTCAGGGTGCTGGGTGCTCAGTACTCAGGGTGCTGGGTGCTCAGTGCTCAGGGTGCTGGGTACTCAGTGCTCAGGGTGCTCGGTGCTCAGTACTCGGGGTGCTGGGTGCTTATTCTCGGGGTGCTGGGTGCTCAGTGCTCGGGGTGCTGGGTGCTCAGTACTCAGGGTGCTGTGTGCTCAGTGCTCAGGGTGCTGGGTGCTCAATACTCAGGGTGCTGGGTGCTCAGTGCTCAGGGTGCTGGGTGCTCAGTACTCAGGGTGCTGGGTGCTCAGCGCTCAGGGTGCTGGGTGCTCAGTACTCAGGGTGCTGGGAGCTCAGTGCTCAGGGTGATCGGTGCTCAGTACTCAGGGTGCTCAGTACTCAGGGTGCTGGGTGCTCAGTGTTCGGGGTGCTGGGTGCTCAGTACTCAGGGTGCTGGGTGCTCAGTGCTCGGGGTGCTGGGTGCTCAGTGCTCAGGGTGATCGGTGCTCAGTGCTCAGGGTGCTGGGTGCTCAGTGCTCAGGGTGCTGAGTGCTCAGTCCTCAGGGTGCTCAGTGCTCAGGGTGCTGGGTGCTCAGTGCTCGGGGTGCTGGGTGCTCAGTGCTCGGGGTGCTGGGTGCTCAGTGCTCGGGGTGCTGTGTGCTCAGTACTCAGGGTGCTGTGTGCTCAGTGCTCAGGGTGCTGGGTGCTCAATACTCAGGGTGCTGGGTGCTCAGTGCTCAGGGTGCTGGGTGCTCAGTACTCAGGGTGCTGGGTGCTCAGCGCTCAGGGTGCTGGGTGCTCAGTACTCAGGGTGCTGGGAGCTCAGTGCTCAGGGTGATCGGTGCTCAGTACTCAGGGTGCTCAGTGCTCAGGGTGCTGGGTGCTCAGTACTCACGGTGCTGGGTGCTCATTGCTCGGGGTGCTGGGTGCTCAGTGCTCAGGGTGCTGGGTGCTCAGTACTCAGTGTGCTGGGTGCTCAGTACTCGGGGTGCTGGGTGCTCAGTGATCAGGGTGCTGGGTGCTCAGTACTCAGGGTGCTGGGTGCTCAGTACTCGGTGCTGGGTGCTCAGTGCTCAGGGTGCTGGGTGCTCAGTGCTCGGTGTGCTGGGTGCTCAGTGCTCAGTAGTCAGGGTGCTGGGTGCTCAGTGCTCGGGGTGCTCGGTGCTCAGTACGTTGGGTGCTCACTACTCAGGGTGCTGGGTGCTCAATGCTCAGGGTGCTGGGTGCTCAGTACTCAGGGTGCTGGGTGCTCAGTGCTCAGGGTGCTGGGTACTCAGTGCTCAGGGTGCTCGTTGCTCAGTACTCGGGGTGCTGGGTGCTTATTCTCGGGGTGCTGGGTGCTCAGTGCTCGGGGTGCTGGGTGCTCAGTACTCAGGGTGCTGTGTGCTCAGTGCTCAGGGTGCTGGGTGCTCAATACTCAGGGTGATGGGTGCTCAGTGCTCAGGGTGCTGGGTGCTCAGTACTCAGGGTGCTGGGTGCTCAGTGCTCAGGGTGCTGGGTGCTCAGTACTCAGGGTGCTGGGAGCTCAGTGCTCAGGGTGATCGGTGCTCAGTACTCAGGGTGCTCAGTACTCAGGGTGCTGGGTGCTCAGTGCTCGGGGTGCTGGGTGCTCAGTACTCAGGGTGCTGGGTGCTCAGTGTTCAGGGTGCTGGGTGCTCAGTATTCAGGGTGCTGGGTGCTCAGTACTCAGGGTGCTGGGTGCTCAGTGCTCAGGGTGCTGGGTGCTCAGTACTCAGGGTGCTGGGTGATCAGTGCTCGGGGTGCTGGGTGCTCAGTGCTCAGGGTGCTGGGTGCTCAGTGCTCAGGGTGCTGGGTGCTCAGTACTCAGGGTGCTGTGTGCTCAGTGCTCGGGGTGCTCGGTGCTCAGTACTCAAGGTGCTGGGTGCTCAGTGCTCAGGGTGCTGGGTGCTCAGTGATCAGGGTGCTGGGTGCTCAGTACTCAGGGTGCTCGGTGCTCAGTACTCAGGGTTCTCAGTGCTCAGTACTCAGGGTGCTGGGTACTCAGTGCTCAGGGTGCCGGGTGCTCAGTACTCAGGGTGCTCAGTGCTCAGTACTCGGGGACCTTGGTGCTCAGTACTCAGGGTGCTCAGTGCTCAGTACTCGCGTTGCTGGGTGCTCAGTGCTCAGGGTGCTCAGTGCAGGGGGGGGTGCTGGGTGCTCAGTGCTCGGGGCGCTGGGTGCTCAGTGCTCGGGGTGCTGGGTGCTCAGTACTCGGGGTGCTGGGTGCTCAGTGCTCATTGTGCTCAGTGCTCAGTACTCAGTGCTCAGGGTGCTCAGTGCTCAGTGCTCAGGGTGCTAGGTGTTCAGTACTCAGGGTGCTGGGTGCTCAGTACTCAGGGTGCTGGGTGCTCAGGGCTCAGGTTGCTGGGTGCTCAGTGCTCGGGGCGCTGGGTGCTCAGTGCTCGGGGTGCTCAGAGCACAGTAATCAGGGTGCTGGGTGCTCAGTGCTCGGGGTGATCGGTGCTCAGTACTCAGGGTGCTGGGTGCTCAGTGCTCGGGGTGCTCGGTGCTCAGTACGTTGGGTGCTCACTACTCAGGGTGCTGGGTGCTCAGTGCTCAGGGTGCTGGGTGCTCAGTGCTCAGGGTGCTGGGTGCTCAGTGCTCAGGGTGCTGGGTGCTCAGTACTCAGGGTGCTGGGTGCTCAGTGCTCGGGGTGCTGGGTGCTCAGTGCTCAGGGTGCTGTGTGCTCAGTACTCAGTGTGCTGGGTGCTCAGTACTCGGGGTGCTGGGTGCTCAGTACTCAGGGTGCTGGGTGCTCAGTACTCAGGGTGCTGGGTGCTCAGTACTCGGGTGCTGGGTGCTCAGTGCTCAGGGTGCTGGGTGCTCAGTGCTCGGTGTGCTGGGTGCTCAGTGCTCAGGAGTCAGGGTGCTGGGTGCTCAGTGCTCGGGGTGCTCTGTGCTCAGTACGTTGGGTGCTCACTACTCAGGGTGCTGGGTGCTCAATGCTCAGGGTGCTGGGTGCTCAGTACTCAGGGTGCTGGGTGCTCAGTGCTCAGGGTGCTGGGTACTCAGTGCTCAGGGTGCTCGGTGCTCAGTACTCGGGGTGCTGGGTGCTTATTCTCGGGGTGCTGGGTGCTCAGTGCTCGGGGTGCTGGGTGCTCAGTACTCAGGGTGCTGTGTGCTCAGTGCTCAGGGTGCTGGGTGCTCAATACTCAGGGTGCTGGGTGCTCAGTGCTCAGGGTGCTGGGTGCTCAGTACTCAGGGTGCTGGGTGCTCAGCGCTCAGGGTGCTGGGTGCTCAGTACTCAGGGTGCTGGGAGCTCAGTGCTCAGGGTGATCGGTGCTCAGTACTCAGGGTGCTCAGTACTCAGGGTGCTGGGTGCTCAGTGCTCGGGGTGCTGGGTGCTCAGTACTCAGGGTGCTGGGTGCTCAGTGCTCGGTGTGCTGGGTGCTCAGTGCTCAGGGTGATCGGTGCTCAGTGCTCAGGGTGCTGGGTGCTCAGTGCTCAGGGTGCTGAGTGCTCAGTCCTCAGGGTGCTCAGTGCTCAGGGTGCTGGGTGCTCAGTGCTCGGGGTGCTGGGTGCTCAGTGCTCAGTGCTCAGGGTGCTGGGTGCTCGGTGCTCAGTGTTCAGGGTGCTGGTTGCTCAGTATTCAGGGTGCTGGGTGCTCAGTACTCAGGGTGCTGGGTGCTCAGTGCTCAGGGTGCTGGGTGCTCAGTACTCAGGGTGCTGGGTGATCAGTGCTCAGGGTGCTGGGTGCTCAGTGCTCAGGGTGCTGGGTGCTCAGTGCTCAGGGTGCTGGGTGCTCAGTACTCAGGGTGCTGGGTGCTCAGTGCTCGGGGTGCTCGGTGCTCAGTACTCAAGGTGCTGGGTGCTCAGTGCTCAGGGTGCTGGGTGCTCAGTGATCAGGGTGCTCAGTGCTCAGTGCTCGGGGTGCTGGGTGCTCAGTGCTCGGGGCGCTGGGTGCTCAGTGCTCGGGGTGCTGGGTGCTCAGTACTCGGGGTGCTGGGTGCTCAGTGCTCAGGGTGCTCAGTGCTCAGTACTCAGTGCTCAGGGTGCTCAGTGCTCAGTGCTCAGGGTGCTAGGTGTTCAGTACTCAGGGTGCTGGTTGCTCAGTACTCAGGGTGCTGGGTGCTCAGGGCTCAGGGTGCTGGGTGCTCAGTGCTCGGGGCGCTGGGTGCTCAGTGCTCGGGGTGCTCGGAGCACAGTAATCAGGGTGCTGGGTGCTCAGTGCTCGGGGTGATCGGTGCTCAGTACTCAGGGTGCTGGGTGCTCAGTGCTCGGGGTGCTCGGTGCTCAGTACGTTGGGTGCTCACTACTCAGGGTGCTGGGTGCTCAGTGCTCAGGGTGCTGGGTGCTCAGTGCTCAGGGTGCTGGGTGCTCAGTGCTCAGGGTGCTGGGTGCTCAGTACTCAGGGTGCTGGGTGCTCAGTGCGCGGGGTGCTGGGTGCTCAGTGCTCAGGGTGCTGGGTGCTCAGTACTCAGTGTGCTGGGTGCTCAGTACTCGGGGTGCTGGGTGCTCAGAACTCAGGGTGCTGGGTGCTCAGTACTCAGGGTGCTGGGTGCCCAGTACTCGGGTGCTGGGTGCTCAGTGCTCAGGGTGCTGGGTGCTCAGTGCTCGGTTTGCTGGGTGCTCAGTGCTCAGTAGTCAGGGTGCTGGGTGCTCAGTGCTCGGGGTGCTCGGTGCTCAGTACGTTGGGTGCTCACTACTCAGGGTGCTGGGTGCTCAGTGCTCAGGGTGCTGGGGGCTCAGTGCTCAGGGTGCTGGGTGCTCAGTGCTCAGGGTGCTGGGTGCTCAGTACTCAGGGTGCTGGGTGCTCAGTGCTTGGGGTGCTGGGTGCTCAGTGCTCGGGGTGCTGGGTGCTCAGTACTCGGGGTGCTGGGTGCTCAGTACTCAGGGTGCTGGGTGCTCAGTGCTCAGGGTGCTGGGTACTCAGTGCTCAGGGTGGTCGGTGCTCAGTACTCGGGGTGCTGGATGCTCATTCTCGGGGTGCTGGGTGCTCAGTGCTCGGGGTGCTGGGTGCTCAGTACTCAGGGTGCTGGGTGCTCAGTGCTCAGGGTGCTGGGTGCTCAGTACTCAGGGTGCTGGGTGCTCAGTGCTCAGGATGCTGGGTGCTCAGTACTCAGGGTGCTGGGTGCTCAGTGCTCGGTGTTCTGGGTGCTCAGTGCTCAGGGTGATCGGTGCTCAGTACTCAGGGTGCTGGGTGCTCAGTGCTCGGTGTTCTGGGTGCTCAGTGCTCAGGGTGATCGGTGCTCAGTACTCAGGGTGCTGGGTGCTCAGTGCTCAGGGTGCTGGGTGCTCAGTCCTCAGGGTGCTCAGTGCTCAGGGTGCTGGGTGCTCAGTGCTCGGGGTGCTCAGTGCTCAGTACTCAGGGTGCTGAGTGCTCAGTACTCAGGGTGCTGGGTGCTCAGTACTCAGGGTGCTGGGTGCTCAGTGCTCAGGGTGCTGGGTGATCAGTGCTCAGGGTGCTGGGTGCTCAGTGCTCAGGGTGCTGGGTGCTCAGTGCTCGGGGTGCTGGGTGCTCAGTACTCAGGGTGCTGGGTGCTAAGGGCTCAGGGTGCTGGGTGCTCAGTGCTCAGGGTGCTGGGTGCTCAGTACTCAGGGTGCGGGCTGCTTAGTGCTCGAGGTGTTCGGTGCTCAGTACTCAAGGTGCTGGGTGCTCAGTGCTCAGGGTGCTGGGTGCTCAGTCCTCGGGGTGCTCCGTGCTCAGGGTGCTGGGTGCTCAGTGCTCAGGTTGCTGGGTGCTCAGTGCTCGGGGTGCTGGGTGCTGAGTGCTCAGGGTGCTGGGTGCTCAGTGCTCAGGGTCCTGGGTGCTCAGTACTCAGGGTGCTGGGTGCTTAGTACTCAGGGTGCTCAGTGCTCAGTACTCAGCGTGCTGTGTGCTCAGTACTCAGGGTGCTGGGTGCTGAGTGCTCAGGGTGCTGGGTGCTCAGTGCTCGGGGTGCTCGGTGCTCAGTGCTCAGGGTGCTCGGTGCTCAGTGCTCAGGGTCCTGGGTGCTCAGTACTCAGGGTGCTGGGTGCTTAGTACTCAGGGTGCTCAGTGCTCATTACACAGGGTGCTGGGTGCTCAGTGCTCGGTGTGCTGGGTGCTCAGTGCTCAGTACTCAGGGTGCTGGGTGCTCAGTTCTCGGGGTGCTGGGTGCTCAGTACTCAGCGTGCTGGGTGCTCAGTACTGAGGGTGCTGGGTGCTCAGTGCTCAGGGTGATGGGTGCTCAGTGCTCAGGGTGCTGGGTGCTCAGTGATCGGGGTGCTGGGTGCTCAGTACTCAGGGTGCTCAGTGCTCGGGGAGCTCGGTGCTCAGTACTCAGGGTGCTGGGTGCTCAGTACTCAGCGCTCGGGGTCCTGGGTGCTCCGTGCTCGGGGTGCTGGGTGCTCAGTGCTCTGGGTGCTTAGTGCTCAGTACTCAGCGTGCTGGGTGCTCAGTACTCAGGGTGCTGGGTGCTCATTCTCGGGGTGCTGGGTGCTCAGTGCTCGGGGTGCTGGGTGTTCAGTACTCAGGGTGCTGGGGTCTCAGTACTCAGGGTGCTGGGTGCTCAGTACTCAGGGTGCTCGGTTCTCAGTACTCAGGGTGCTGGGTGCTCATTCTCGGGGTGCTGGGTGCTCAGTGCTCGGGGTGCTGGGTGCTCAGTACTCAGGGTGCTGGGGGCTCAGTACTCAGGGTGCTGGGTGCTCAGTACTCAGGGTGATCTGTTCTCAGTACTCAGGGTACTGGGTGCTCAGTGCTCAGGGTGCTGGGTGCTCAGTACTCGGGGTACTCAGTGCTCAGTACTCAGGGTGCTGGGTGCTCAGTACTCAGGGTGCTGGGTGCTCAGTGTTCGGGGTGCTCGGTGCTCAGTACTCAGGGTGCTGGGTGCTCAGTACTCGGGGAGCTGGGTGCTCAGTGCTCAGGGTGCTGGGTGCTCAGTGCTCGGGGTGCTGGGTGCTCAGTGCTGAGGGTCCTGGCTGCTCAGTCCTCAGGGTGCTGGGTGCTCAGTACTCAGCGTGCTCGGTGCTCAGTACTCAGGGTGCTCAATGCTCAGTACTCAGCGTGCTGGGTGCTCAGTGCTCAGGGTCCTCGGTGCTCAGTTCTCAGTGTGCTCAGTGCTCAGTACTCAGCGTGCTTTGTGCTCAGTGCTCAGGGTGCTGGGTGCTCAGTACTCAGGGTGCTGGGTGCTCAGTACTCAGGGTGCTGGGTGCTCAGTGCTCGCGGTGCTGGGAGCTCAGTGCTCAGGGTGATCGGTGCTCAGTGCTCAGGGTGCTGGGTGCTCAGTGCTCAGGGTGCTGGGTGCACAGTGCTCAGTGCTCAGGGTGCTGGGTGTTCAGTACTCAGGGTGCTGGGTGCTCAGTACTCAGGGAGCTGGGTGCTCAGTGCTCAGGGTGCTGGGTGCTCAGTGCTCAGGGTGCTGGGTGCTCAGTACTCAGGGTGCTGGGTGCTCAGTACTCAGGGTGCTCGGTGCTCAGTACTCAGGGTGCTGGGTGCTCAGTGCCCAGGGTGCTGGGTGCTCAGTGCTCAGGGTGCTGGGTGCTCAGTGCTCGGGGTGCTGGGTGCTGAGTGCTCAGGGTGCTGGGTGCTCAGTGCTCAGGGACCTGGGGGCTCAGTACTCAGGGTGCTGGGTGCTTAGTACTCAGGCTGCTCAGTGCTCAGTACACAGGGTGCTGGGTGCTCAGTGCTCGGTGTGCTGGGTGCTCAGTGCTCAGTACTCAGGGTGCTGGGTGCTCAGTGCTCGGGGTGCTGGGTGCTGGGTGCTCAGTACTCAGCGTGCTGGGTGCTCAGTACTCAGGGTGCTGGGTGCTCAGTGCTCAGGGTGCTGGGTGCTCAGTCCTCAGGGTGCTCAGTACTCAGGGTGCTGGGTGCTCAGTGCTCAGTACTCAGGGTGCTCAGTGCTCAGGGTGCTGGGTGCTCAGTACTCAGGGTGCTGGGTGCTCAGTGCTCAGGGTGCTGGGTGATCAGTGCTCAGGGTGCTGGGTGCTCAGTGCTCAGGGTGCTGGGTGCTCAGTGCTCGGGGTGCTGGGTGCTCAGTACTCAGGGTGCTGGGTGCTAAGGGCTCAGGGTGCTGGGTGCTCAGTGCTCAGGGTGCTGGGTGCTCAGTACTCAGGGTGCTGGCTGCTTAGTGCTCGAGGTGTTCGGTGCTCAGTACTCAAGGTGCTGGGTGCTCAGTGCTCAGGGTGCTGGGTGCTCAGTCCTCGGGGTGCTCCGTGCTCAGGGTGCTGGGTGCTCAGTGCTCAGGTTGCTGGGTGCTCAGTGCTCGGGGTGCTGGGTGCTGAGTGCTCAGGGTGCTGGGTGCTCAGTGCTCAGGGTCCTGGGTGCTCAGTACTCAGGGTGCTGGGTGCTTAGTACTCAGGGTGCTCAGTGCTCAGTACAAAGGGTGCTGGGTGCTCAGTGCTCGGTGTGCTGGGTGCTCAGTGCTCAGTACTCAGGGTGCTGGGTGCTCAGTGCTCGGGGTGCTGGGTGCTCAGTACTCAGCGTGCTGTGTGCTCAGTACTCAGGGTGCTGGGTGCTGAGTGCTCAGGGTGCTGGGTGCTCAGTGCTCGGGGTGCTCGGTGCTCAGTGCTCAGGGTGCTCGGTGCTCAGTGCTCAGGGTCCTGGGTGCTCAGTACTCAGGGTGCTGGGTGCTTAGTACTCAGGGTGCTCAGTGCTCATTACACAGGGTGCTGGGTGCTCAGTGCTCGGTGTGCTGGGTGCTCAGTGCTCAGTACTCAGGGTGCTGGGTGCTCAGTTCTCGGGGTGCTGGGTGCTCAGTACTCAGCGTGCTGGGTGCTCAGTACTGAGGGTGCTGGGTGCTCAGTGCTCAGGGTGATGGGTGCTCAGTGCTCAGGGTGCTGGGTGCTCAGTGATCGGGGTGCTGGGTGCTCAGTACTCAGGGTGCTCAGTGCTCGGGGAGCTCGGTGCTCAGTACTCAGGGTGCTGGGTGCTCAGTACTCAGCGCTCGGGGTCCTGGGTGCTCCGAGTTCGGGGTGCTGGGTGCTCAGTGCTCTGGGTGCTTAGTGCTCAGTACTCAGCGTGCTGGGTGCTCAGTACTCAGGGTGCTGGGTGCTCATTCTCGGGGTGCTGGGTGCTCAGTGCTCGGGGTGCTGGGTGTTCAGTACTCAGGGTGCTGGGGTCTCAGTACTCAGGGTGCTGGGTGCTCAGTACTCAGGGTGCTCGGTTCTCAGTACTCAGGGTGCTGGGTGCTCATTCTCGGGGTGCTGGGTGCTCAGTGCTCGGGGTGCTGGGTGCTCAGTACTCAGGGTGCTGGGGGCTCAGTACTCAGGGTGCTGGGTGCTCAGTACTCAGGGTGATCTGTTCTCAGTACTCAGGGTACTGGGTGCTCAGTGCTCAGGGTGCTGGGTGCTCAGTACTCGGGGTGCTCAGTGCTCAGTACTCAGGGTGCTGGGTGCTCAGTACTCAGGGTGCTGGGTGCTCAGTGCTCGGGGTGCTCGGTGCTCAGTACTCAGGGTGCTGGGTGCTCAGTACTCGGGGAGCTGGGTGCTCAGTGCTCAGGGTGCTGGGTGCTCAGTGCTCGGGGTGCTGGGTGCTCAGTGCTGAGGGTCCTGGCTGCTCAGTCCTCAGGGTGCTGGGTGCTCAGTACTCAGCGTGCTCGGTGCTCAGTACTCAGGGTGCTCAATGCTCAGTACTCAGCATGCTGGGTGCTCAGTGCTCAGGGTCCTCGGTGCTCAGTTCTCAGGGTGCTCAGTGCTCAGTACTCAGCGTGCTTTGTGCTCAGTGCTCAGGGTGCTGGGTGCTCAGTACTCAGGGTGCTGGGTGCTCAGTACTCAGGGTGCTGGGTGCTCAGTGCTCGCGGTGCTGGGAGCTCAGTGCTCAGGGTGATCGGTGCTCAGTGCTCAGGGTGCTGGGTGCTCAGTGCTCAGGGTGCTGGGTGCACAGTGCTCAGTGCTCAGGGTGCTGGGTGTTCAGTACTCAGGGTGCTGGGTGCTCAGTACTCAGGGAGCTGGGTGCTCAGTGCTCAGGGTGCTGGGTGCTCAGTGCTCAGGGTGCTGGGTGCTCAGTACTCAGGGTGCTGGGTGCTCAGTACTCAGGGTGCTCGGTGCTCAGTACTCAGGGTGCTGGGTGCTCAGTGCCCAGGGTGCTGGGTGCTCAGTGCTCAGGGTGCTGGGTGCTCAGTGCTCGGGGTGCTGGGTGCTGAGTGCTCAGGGTGCTGGGTGCTCAGTGCTCAGGGACCTGGGGGCTCAGTACTCAGGGTGCTGGGTGCTTAGTACTCAGGCTGCTCAGTGCTCAGTACACAGGGTGCTGGGTGCTCAGTGCTCGGTGTGCTGGGTGCTCAGTGCTCAGTACTCAGGGTGCTGGGTGCTCAGTGCTCGGGGTGCTGGGTGCTGGGTGCTCAGTACTCAGCGTGCTGGGTGCTCAGTACTCAGGGTGCTGGGTGCTCAGTGCTCAGGGTGCTGGGTGCTCAGTCCTCAGGGTGCTCAGTACTCAGGGTGCTGGGTGCTCAGTGCTCAGTACTCAGGGTGCTCAGTGCTCAGGGTGCTGGGTGCTCAGTGCTCGGGGTGCTGGGTGTTCAGTACTCAGGGTGCTGTGTGCTCAGTGCTCAGTGCTCAAGGTGCTGGGTGCTCAGTGCTCAGGGTGATCGGTGCTCAGTGCTCAAGGTGCTGGGAGCTCAGTGCTCAGTGTGATCGGTGCTCAGTGCTCAGGGTGCTGGGTGCTCAGTGCTCAGGGTGCTGGGTGCACAGTGCTCAGTGCTCAGGGTGCTGGGTGTTCAGTACTCAGGGTGCTGGGTGCTCAGTACTCAGGGAGCTGGGTGCTCAGTGCTCAGGGTGCTGGGTGCTCAGTGCTCAGGGTGCTGGGTGCTCAGTACTCAGGGTGCTGGGTGCTCAGTGCTCAGGGTGCTGGGTGCTCAGTACTCACGGTGCTGGGTGCTCAGTGCTCGGGGTGCTGGGTGCTCAGTGCTCAGGGTGCTGGGTGCTCAGTACTCAGTGTGCTGGGTGCTCAGTACTCGGGGTGCTGGGTGCTCAGTGCTCAGGGTGCTGGGTGCTCAGTACTCAGGGTGCTGGGTGCTCAGTACTCGGGTGCTGGGTGCTCAGTGCTCAGGGTGCTGGGTGCTCAGTGTTCAGTAGTCAGGGTGCTGGGTGCTCAGTGCTCGGGGTGCTCGGTGCTCAGTACGTTGGGTGCTCACTACTCAGGGTGCTGGGTGCTCAATGCTCAGGGTGCTGGGTGCTCAGTACTCAGGGTGCTGGGTGCTCAGTGCTCAGGGTGCTGGGTACTCAGTGCTCAGGGTGCTCGTTGCTCAGTACTCGGGGTGCTGGGTGCTTATTCTCGGGGTGCTGGGTGCTCAGTGCTCGGGGTGCTGGGTGCTCAGTACTCAGGGTGCTGTGTGCTCAGTGCTCAGGGTGCTGGGTGCTCAATACTCAGGGTGCTGGGTGCTCAGTGCTCAGGGTGCTGGGTGCTCAGTACTCAGGGTGCTGGGTGCTCAGTGCTCAGGGTGCTGGGTGCTCAGTACTCAGGGTGCTGGGAGCTCAGTGCTCAGGGTGATCGGTGCTCAGTACTCAGGGTGCTCAGTACTCAGGGTGCTGGGTGCTCAGTGCTCGGGGTGCTGGGTGCTCAGTACTCAGGGTGCTGCGTGCTCAGTGTTCAGGGTGCTGGTTGCTCAGTATTCAGGGTGCTGGGTGCTCAGTACTCAGGGTGCTGGGTGCTCAGTGCTCAGGGTGCTGGGTGCACAGTACTCAGGGTGCTGGGTGATCAGTGCTCGGGGTGCTGGGTGCTCAGTGCTCAGGGTGCTGGGTGCTCAGTGCTCAAGGTGCTGGGTGCTCAGTACTCAGGGTGCTGTGTGCTCAGTGCTCGGGGTGCTCGGTGCTCAGTACTGAAGGTGCTGGGTGCTCAGTGCTCAGGGTGCTGGGTGCTCAGTGATCAGGGTGCTGGGTGCTCAGTACTCAGGGTGCTCGGTGCTCAGTACTCAGGGTTCTCAGTGCTCAGTACTCAGGGTGCTGGGTACTCAGTGCTCAGGGTGCCGGGTGCTCAGTACTCAGGGTGCTCAGTGCTCAGTACTCGGGGACCTTGGTGCTCAGTACTCAGGGTGCTCAGTGCTCAGTACTCGCGTTGCTGGGTGCTCAGTGCTCAGGGTGCTCAGTGCTCAGTGCTCGGGGTGCTGGGTGCTCAGTGCTCGGGGCGCTGGGTGTTCAGTGCTTGGGTTGCTGCGTGCTCAGTACTCGGGGTGCTGGGTGCTCAGTGCTCATTGTGCTCAGTGCTCAGTACTCAGTGCTCAGGGTGCTCAGTGCTCAGTGCTCAGGGTGCTAGGTGTTCAGTACTCAGGGTGCTGGGTGCTCAGTACTCAGGGTGCTGGGTGCTCAGTGCTCGGGGTGCTCGGTGCTCAGTACGTTGGGTGCTCACTACTCAGGGTGCTGGGTGCTCAGTGCGCAGGGTGCTGGGTGCTCAGTGCTCAGGGTGCTGGGTGCTCAGTGCTCAGGGTGCTGGGTGCTCAGTACTCAGGGTGCTGGGTGCTCAGTGCTCGGGGTGCTGGGTGCTCAGTGCTCAGGGTGCTGGGTGCTCAGTACTCAGTGTGCTGGATGCTCAGTACTCGGGGTGCTGGGTGCTCAGTACTCAGGGTGCTGGGTGCTCAGTACTCAGGGGGCTGGGTGCTCAGTACTCGGGTGCTGGGTGCTCAGTGCTCAGGGTGCTGGGTGCTCAGTGCTCGGTGTGCTGGGTGCTCAGTCCTCAGGAGTCAGGGTGCTGGGTGCTCAGTGCTCGGGGTGCTCGGTGCTCAGTACGTTGGGTGCTCACTACTCAGGGTGCTGGGTGCTCAATGCTCAGGGTGCTGGGTGCTCAGTACTCAGGGTGCTGGGTGCTCAGTGCTCAGGGTGCTGGGTACTCAGTGCTCAGGGTGCTCGGTGCTCAGTACTCGGGGTGCTGGGTGCTTATTCTCGGGGTGCTGGGTGCTCAGTGCTCGGGGTGCTGGGTGCTCAGTACTCAGGGTGCTGTGTGCCCAGTGCTCAGGGTGCTGGGTGCTCAATACTCAGGGTGCTGGGTGCTCAGTGCTCAGGGTGCTGGGTGCTCAGTACTCAGGGTGCTGGGTGCTCAGCGCTCAGGATGCTGGGTGCTCAGTACTCAGGGTGCTGGGAGCTCAGTGCTCAGGGTGATCGGTGCTCAGTACTCAGGGTGCTCAGTACTCAGGGTGCTGGGTGCTCAGTGCTCGGGGTGCTGGGTGCTCAGTACTCAGGGTGCTGGGTGCTCAGTGCTCGGGGTGCTGGGTGCTCAGTGTTCAGGGTGATCGGTGCTCAGTGCTCAGTGTGCTGGGTGCTGAGTGCTCAGGGTGCTGAGTGCTCAGTCCTCAGGGTGCTCAGTGCTCAGGGTGCTGGGTGCTCAGTGCTCGGGGTGCTGGGTGCTCAGTGCTCGGGGTGCTGGGTGCTCAGTGCTCGGGGTGCTGGGTGCTCAGTACTCAGGGTGCTGTGTGCTCAGTGCTCAGGGTGCTGGGTGCTCAATACTCAGGGTGCTGGGTGCTCAGTGCTCAGGGTGCTGGGTGCTCAGTACTCAGGGTGCTGGGTGCTCAGCGCTCAGGGTGCTGGGTGCTCAGTACTCAGGGTGCTGGGAGCTCAGTGCTCAGGGTGATCGGTGCTCAGTACTCAGGGTGCTCAGTGCTCAGGGTGCTGGGTGCTCAGTACTCACGGTGCTGGGTGCTCAGTGCTCGGGGTGCTGGGTGCTCAGTGCTCAGGGTGCTGGGTGCTCAGTACTCAGTGTGCTGGGTGCTCAGTACTCGGGGTGCTGGGTGCTCAGTGCTCAGGGTGCTGGGTGCTCAGTACTCAGGGTGCTGGGTGCTCAGTACTCGGGTGCTGGGTGCTCAGTGCTCAGGGTGCTGGGTGCTCAGTGCTCGGTGTGCTGGGTGCTCAGTGCTCAGTAGTCAGGGTGCTGGGTGCTCAGTGCTCGGGGTGCTCGGTGCTCAGTACGTTGGGTGCTCACTACTCAGGGTGCTGGGTGCTCAATGCTCAGGGTGCTGGGTGCTCAGTACTCAGGGTGCTGGGTGCTCAGTGCTCAGGGTGCTGGGTACTCAGTGCTCAGGGTGCTCGTTGCTCAGTACTCGGGGTGCTGGGTGCTTATTCTCGGGGTGCTGGGTGCTCAGTGCTCGGGGTGCTGGGTGCTCAGTACTCAGGGTGCTGTGTGCTCAGTGCTCAGGGTGCTGGGTGCTCAATACTCAGGGTGCTGGGTGCTCAGTGCTCAGGGTGCTGGGTGCTCAGTACTCAGGGTGCTGGGTGCTCAGTGCTCAGGGTGCTGGGTGCTCAGTACTCAGGGTGCTGGGAGCTCAGTGCTCAGGGTGATCGGTGCTCAGTACTCAGGGTGCTCAGTACTCAGGGTGCTGGGTGCTCAGTGCTCGGGGTGCTGGGTGCTCAGTACTCAGGGTGCTGGGTGCTCAGTGTTCAGGGTGCTGGTTGCTCAGTATTCAGGGTGCTGGGTGCTCAGTACTCAGGGTGCTGGGTGCTCAGTGCTCAGGGTGCTGGGTGCTCAGTACTCAGGGTGCTGGGTGATCAGTGCTCGGGGTGCTGGGTGCTCAGTGCTCAGGGTGCTGGGTGCTCAGTGCTCAGGGTGCTGGGTGCTCAGTACTCAGGGTGCTGTGTGCTCAGTGCTCGGGGTGCTCGGTGCTCAGTACTCAATGTGCTGGGTGCTCAGTGCTCAGGGTGCTGGGTGCTCAGTGATCAGGGTGCTGGGTGCTCAGTACTCAGGGTGCTCGGTGCTCAGTACTCAGGGTTCTCAGTGCTCAGTACTCAGGGTGCTGGGTACTCAGTGCTCAGGGTGCCGGGTGCTCAGTACTCAGGGTGCTCAGTGCTCAGTACTCGGGGACCTTGGTGCTCAGTACTCAGGGTGCTCAGTGCTCAGTACTCGCGTTGCTGGGTGCTCAGTGCTCAGGGTGCTCAGTGCTCAGTGCTCGGGGTGCTGGGTGCTCAGTGCTCGGGGCGCTGGGTGCTCAGTGCTCGGGGTGCTGGGTGCTCAGTACTCGGGGTGCTGGGTGCTCAGTGCTCATTGTGCTCAGTACTCAGTGCTCAGGGTGCTCAGTGCTCAGTGCTAAGGGTGCTAGGTGTTCAGTACTCAGGGTGCTGGGTGCTCAGTACTCAGGGTGCTGGGTGCTCAGGGCTCAGGGTGCTGGGTGCTCAGTGCTCGGGGCGCTGGGTGCTCAGTGCTCGGGGTGCTCAGAGCACAGTAATCAGGGTGCTGGGTGCTCAGTGCTCGGGGTGATCGTTGCTCAGTACTCAGGGTGCTCGGTGCTCAGTGCTCGGGGTGCTCGGTGCTCAGTACGTTGGGTGCTCACTACTCAGGGTGCTGGGTGCTCAGTGCTCAGGGTGCTGGGTGCTCAGTGCTCAGGGTGCTGGGTGCTCAGTGCTCAGGGTGCTGGGTGCTCAGTACTCAGGGTGCTGGGTGCTCAGTACTCGGGTGCTGGGTGCTCAGTGCTCAGGGTGCTGGGTGCTCAGTGCTCGGTGTGCTGGGTGCTCAGTGCTCAGGAGTCAGGGTGCTGGGTGCTCAGTGCTCGGGGTGCTCGGTGCTCAGTACGTTGGGTGCTCACTACTCAGGGTGCTGGGTGCTCAATGCTCAGGGTGCTGGGTGCTCAGTACTCAGGGTGCTGGGTGCTCAGTGCTCAGGGTGCTGGGTACTCAGTGCTCAGGGTGCTCGGTGCTCAGTACTCGGGGTGCTGGGTGCTTATTCTCGGGGTGCTGGGTGCTCAGTGCTCGGGGTGCTGGGTGCTCAGTACTCAGGGTGCTGTGTGCTCAGTGCTCAGGGTGCTGGGTGCTCAATACTCAGGGTGCTGGGTGCTCAGTGCTCAGGGTGCTGGGTGCTCAGTACTCAGGGTGCTGGGTGCTCAGCGCTCAGGGTGCTGGGTGCTCAGTACTCAGGGTGCTGGGAGCTCAGTGCTCAGGGTGATCGGTGCTCAGTACTCAGGGTGCTCAGTACTCAGGGTGCTGAGTGCTCAGTGCTCGGGGTGCTGGGTGCTCAGTACTCAGGGTGCTGGGTGCTCAGTGCTCGGTGTGCTGGGTGCTCAGTGCTCAGGGTGATCGGTGCTCAGTGCTCAGGGTGCTGGGTGCTCAGTGCTCAGGGTGCTGAGTGCTCAGTCCTCAGGGTGCTCAGTGCTCAGGGTGCTGGGTGCTCAGTGCTCGGGGTGCTGGGTGCTCAGTGCTCAGTGCTCAGGGTGCTGGGTGCTCGGTGCTCAGTGTTCAGGGTGCTGGTTGCTCAGTATTCAGGGTGCTGGGTGGTCAGTACTCAGGGTGCTGGGTGCTCAGTGCTCAGGGTGCTGGGTGCTCAGTACACAGGGTGCTGGGTGATCAGTGCTCAGGGTGCTGGGTGCTCAGTCCTCAGGGTGCTGGGTGCTCAGTGCTCAGGGTGCTGGGTGCTCAGTACTCAGGGTGCTGGGTGCTCAGTGCTCGGGGTGCTCGGTGCTCAGTACTCAAGGTGCTGGGTGCTCAGTGCTCAGGGTGCTGGGTGCTCAGTGATCAGGGTGCTGGGTGCTCAGTACTCAGGGTGCTCGGTGCTCAGTACTCAGGGTTCTCAGTGCTCAGTACTCAGGGTGCTGGGTACTCAGTGCTCAGGGTGCTCAGTGCTCAGTACTCAGGGTGCTCATTGCTCAGTACTCGGGGTGCTGGGTGCTCAGTGCTCAGGGTGCTCAGTGCTCAGTGCTCGGGGTGCTGGGTGCTCAGTGCTCGGGGCGCTGGGTGCTCAGTGCTCGGGGTGCTGGGTGCTCAGTACTCGGGGTGCTGGGTGCTCAGTGCTCAGGGTGCTCAGTGCTCAGTACTCAGTGCTCAGGGTGCTCAGTGCTCAGTGCTCAGGGTGCTAGGTGTTCAGTACTCAGGGTGCTGGGTGCTCAGTACTCAGGGTGCTGGGTGCTCAGGGCTCAGGGTGCTGGGTGCTCAGTGCTCGGGGCGCTGGGTGCTCAGAACTCAGGGTGCTGGGTGCTCAGTACTCAGGGTGCTGGGTGCCCAGTACTCGGGTGCTGGGTGCTCAGTGCTCAGGGTGCTGGGTGCTCAGTGCTCGGTTTGCTGGGTGCTCAGTGCTCAGTAGTCAGGGTGCTGGGTGCTCAGTGCTCGGGGTGCTCGGTGCTCAGTACGTTGGGTGCTCACTATTCAGGGTGCTGGGTGCTCAGTTCTCAGGGTGCTGGGGGCTCAGTGCTCAGGGTGCTGGGTGCTCAGTGCTCAGGGTGCTGGGTGCTCAGTACTCAGGGTGCTGGGTGCTCAGTACTCAGGGTGCTGGGTGCTGGGTGCTCAGTACTCAGCGTGCTGGGTGCTCAGTACTCAGGGTGCTGGGTGCTCAGTGCTCAGGGTGCTGGGTGCTCAGTCCTCAGGGTGCTCAGTACTCAGGGTGCTGGGTGCTCAGTGCTCAGTACTCAGGGTGCTCAGTGCTCAGGGTGCTGGGTGCTCAATGCTCGGGGTGCTGGGTGCTCAGTACTCAGGGTGCTGGGTGCTCAGTGCTCAGTGCTCAAGGTGCTGGGTGCTCAGTGCTCAGGGTGATCGGTGCTCAGTGCTCAAGGTGCTGGGAGCTCACTGCTCAGGGTGATCGGTGCTCAGTGCTCAGGGTGCTGGGTGCTCAGTGCTCAGGGTGCTGGGTGCACAGTGCTCAGTGCTCAGGGTGCTGGGTGTTCAGTACTCAGGGTGCTGGGTGCTCAGTACTCAGGGAGCTGGGTGCTCAGTGCTCAGGGTGCTGGGTGCTCAGTGCTCAGGGTGCTGGGTGCTCAGTGCTCAGGGTGCTGGGTGCTCAGTGCTCGGGGTGCTGGGTGCTCAGTGCTCAGGGTGATCGGTGCTCAGTGCTCAGGGTCCTGGGGGCTCAGTACTCAGGGTGCTGGGTGCTTAGTACTCAGGGTGCTCAGTGCTCAGTACACAGGGTGCTGGGTGCTCAGTGCTCGGTGTGCTGGGTGCTCAGTGCTCAGTACTCAGGGTGCTGGGTGCTCAGTGCTCGGGGTGCTGGGTGCTGGGTGCTCAGTACTCAGCGTGCTGGGTGCTCAGTACTCAGGGTGCTGGGTGCTCAGTGCTCAGGGTGCTGGGTGCTCAGTCCTCAGGGTGCTCAGTACTCAGGGTGCTGGGTGCTCAGTGCTCAGTACTCAGGGTGCTCAGTGCTCAGGGTGCTATGTGCTCAGTGCTCGGGGTGCTGGGTGCTCAGTACTCAGGGTGCTGGGTGCTCAGTGCTCAGTGCTCAAGGTGCTGGGTGCTCAGTGCTCAGTGCTCAGGGTGCTGGTTGCTCAGTACTCAGGGTGCTGGGTGCTCAGTACTCAGGGTGCTGGGTGCTCAGTGCTCAGGGTGCTGGGTGCTCAGTACTCAGGGTGCTGGGTGCTCAGTACTCAGGGTGCTGGGTGCTCATTGCTCGGGGTGCTGGGTGCTCAGTGCTCAGGCTGCTGGGTGCTCAGTACTCAGGGTGCTGGGTTCTCAGTGCTCGGGGTGCTAGGTGCTCAGTACTCAAGGTGCTGGGTGCTCAGTGCTCAGGGTGCTGGGTGCTCATTCCTCGGGGTGCTCCGTGCTCAGTGATCAGGGTGCTGGGTGCTCAGTACTCAGGGTGCTCGGTGCTCAGTACTCAGGGTTCTCACTGCTCAGTACTCAGGGTGCTGGGTGCTCAGTGCTCAGGGTGCTGGGTGCTCAGTACTCAGAGTGCTCAGTGCTCAGTACTCGGGGTGCTGGGTGCTCAGTGCTCAGGGTGCTCAGTGCTCAGTGCTCGGGGCGCTGGGTGCTCAGTACTCGGGGTGCTGGGTGCTCAGTGCTCAGGGTGCTCAGTGCTCAGTGCTCGGGGCGCTGGGTTCTCAGTGCTCGGGGCGCTGGGTGCTCAGTGCTCGGGGTGCTGGGTGCTCAGTGCTCGGGGCGCTGGGTGCTCAGTGCTCGGGGTGCTGGGTGCTCAGTACTCGGGGTGCTGGGTGCTCAGTGCTCAGGGTGCTCATTGCTCAGTACTCAGTGCTCAGGGTGCTCAGTGCTCAGTGCTCAGGGTGCTGGGTGTTCAGTACTCAGGGTGCTGGGTGCTCAGTACTCAGGGTGCTGGGTGCTCAGTGCTCAGGTTGCTGGGTGCTCAGTACTCTGGGTGTTGGGTGCTCAGTACTCAGGGTGCTGGGTGCTCAGTGCTCGGGGTGCTATGTGCTCAGTGCTCAGGATGCTGGGTGCTCAGTGCTCAGGGTGCTTTGTGCTCAGTACTCAGGGTGCTGGGTGCTTAGTGCTCGAGCTCGGTGCTCAGTACTCAAGGTGCTGGGTGCTCAGTGCTCAGGGTGCTGGGTGCTCAGTCCTCGGGGTCCTCCGTTCTCAGGGTGCTGGGTGCTCAGTGCTCAGGGTGCTGGGTGCTCAGTGCTCTGGGTGCAGGGTGCTGAGTGCTCAGGGTGCTGGGTGCTCAGTGCTCGGGGTGCTCGGTGCTCAGTGCTCAGGGTCCTGGGTGCTGAGTCCTCAGGGTGCTGGGTGCTTAGTACTCAGGGTGCTCAGTGCTCAGTACTCAGGGTGCTGGGTGCTCAGTGCTCAGGGTGCTGGGTGCTCAGTACTCAGAGTGCTCAGTGCTCAGTACTCGGGGTGCTGGGTGCTCAGTGCTCAGGGTGCTCAGTGCTCAGTGCTCGGGGCGCTGGGTGCTCAGTACTCGGGGTGCTGGGTGCTCTGTGCTCAGGGTGCTCAGTGCTCAGTGCTCGGGGCGCTGGGTGCTCAGTGCTCGGGGAGCTGGGTGCTCAGTGCTCGGGGTGCTGGGTGCTCAGTGCTCGGGGCGCTGGGTGCTCAGTGCTCGGGGTGCTGGGTGCTCAGTACTCGGGGTGCTGGGTGCTCAGTGCTCAGGGTGCTCATTGCTCAGTACTCAGTGCTCAGGGTGCTCAGTGCTCAGTGCTCAGGGTGCTGGGTGTTCAGTACTCAGGGTGCTGGGTGCTCAGTACTCAGGGTGCTGGGTGCTCAGTGCTCAGGTTGCTGGGTGCTCAGAACTCTGGTTGTTGGGTGCTCAGTACTCAGGGTGCTGGGTGCTCAGTGCTCGGGGTGCTATGTGCTCAGTGCTCAGGATGCTGGGTGCTCAGTGCTCAGGGTGCTTTGTGCTCAGTACTCAGGGTGCTGGGTGCGCAGTGCTCAGGGTGCTGGGTGCTCAGTCCTCGGGGTGCTCCGTGCTCAGGGTGCTGGGTGCTCATTGCTCAGGGTGCTGGGTGCTCAGTGCTCGGGGTGCTGGGTGCTGAGTGCTCAGGGTGCTGGGTGCTCAGTGCTCAGGGTCCTGGGTGCTCAGTACTCAGGGTGCTGGGTTCTTAGTACTCAGGGTGCTCAGTGCTCAGTACACAGGGTGTTGGGTGCTCAGGGCTCGGTGTGCTGGGTGCTCAGTGCTCAGTGCTCAGGGTGCTGGGTGCTCAGTGCTCGGGGTGCTGGGTGCTGAGTGCTCAGGGTGCTCGGTGCTCAGTGCTCAGGGTCCTGGGTGCTCAGTACTCAGGGTGCTGGGTGCTTAGTACTCAGGGTGCTCAGTGCTCAGTACACAGGGTGCTGGGTGCTCAGTGCTCGGTGTGCTGGGTGCTCAGTGCTCAGTACTCAGGGTGCTGGGTGCTCAGTGCTCGGGGTGCTGGGTGCTCAGTACTCAGCGTGCTGGGAGCTCAGTACTCAGGGTGCTGGGTGCTCAGTGCACAGGGTGATGGGTGCTCAGTGCTCAGGGTGCTGGGTGCTCAGTGATCGGGGTGCTGGGTGCTCAGTGCTCAGGGTGCTCAGTGCTCGGGGAGCTCGGTGCTCAGTACTCAGGGTGCTGGGTGCTCAGTACTCAGTGCTCGGGGTCCTGGGTGCTCCGTGCTCAGGGTGCTGGGTGCTCAGTGCTCTGGGTGCTTAGTGCTCAGTACTCAGCGTGCCGGGTGCTCAGTACTCAGGGTGCTGGGTGCTCATTCTCGGGGTGCTGGGTGCTCAGTGCTCGGGGTGCTGGGTGCTCAGTACTCAGTGTGCTGGGGTCTCAGTACTCAGGGTGCTGGGTGCTCAGTACTCAGGGTGCTCGATTCTCAGTACTCAGGGAGCTGGGTGCTCATTCTCGGGGTGCTGGGTGCTCAGTGCTCGGGGTGCTGGGTGCTCAGTACTCAGGGTGCTGGGGGCTCAGTACTCAGGGTGCTGGGTGCTCAGTACTCAGGGTGATCTGTTCTCAGTACTCAGGGTACTGGGTGCTCAGTGCTCAGGGTGCTGGGTGCTCAGTACTCGGGGTGCTCAGTGCTCAGTACTCAGGGTGCTGGGTGCTCAGTACTCAGGGTGCTGGGTGCTCAGTGCTCGGGGTGCTCGGTGCTCAGTACTCGGGGTACTGGGTGCTCAGTACTCGGCTAGCTGGGTGCTCAGTGCTCAGGGTGCTGGGTGCTCAGTGCTCGGGGTGCTGGGTGCTCAGTGCTGAGGGTGCTGGCTGCTCAGTCCTCAGGGTGCTGGGTGCTCAGTACTCAGCGTGCTCGGTGCTCAGTGCTCAGGGTCCTCGGTGCTCAGTACTCAGGGTGCTCAGTGCTCAGTACTCAGCCTGCTTTGTGCTCAGTGCTCAGGGTGCTGGGTGATCAGTACTCAGGGTGCTGGGTGCTCAGTACTCAGGGTGCTGGGTGGTCAGTGCTCGGGGTGCTGGGTGCTCAGTGCTCAGGGTGATCGGTGCTCAGTGCTCAGGGTGCTGGGTGTTCAGTGCTCAGTGCTCAGGGTGCTGGGTGCTCAGTGCTCAGGGTGCTGGGTGCTCAGTACTCAGGGTGCTGGGTGCTCAGTGCTCGGGGTGCTGGGTGCTCAGTGCTCAGGGTGATCAGTGCTCAGTACTCAGGGTGCTGGGTGCTCAGTGCTCAGGGTGCTGGGTGCTCAGTCCTCAGGGTGCTCAGTACTCAGGGTGCTGGGTGCTCAGTGCTCAGTACTCAGGGTGCTCAGTGCTCAGGGTGCTGGGTGCTCAGTGCTCGGGGTGCTGGGTGCTCAGTACTCAGGGTGCTGGGTGCTCAGTGCTCAGTGCTCAAGGTGCTGGGTGCTCAGTACTCGGGGTGCTGGGTGCTCAGTGCTCAGGGTGCTCATTGCGCAGTACTCAGTGCTCAGGGTGCTCAGTGCTCAGTGCTCAGGGTGCTGGGTGTTCAGTACTCAGGGTGCTGGGTGCTCAGTACTCAGGGTGCTGGGTGCTCAGTGCTCAGGTTGCTGGGTGCTCAGTACTCTGGGTGTTGGGTGCTCAGTACTCAGCATGCTGGGTGCTCAGTGCTCGGGGTGCTATGTGCTCAGTGCTCAGGATGCTGGGTGCTCAGTGCTCAGGGTGCTTTGTGCTCAGTACTCAGGGTGCTGGGTGCTTAGTGCTCGAGCTCGGTGCTCAGTACTCAAGGTGCTGGGTGCTCAGTGCTCAGGGTGCTGGGTGCTCAGTCCTCGGGGTGCTCCGTGCTCAGGGTGCTGGGTGCTCAGTGCTCAGGGTGCTGGGTGCTCAGTGCTCTGGGTGCAGGGTGCTGAGTGCTCAGGGTGCTGGGTGCTCAGTGCTCGGGGTGCTCGGTGCTCAGTGCTCAGGGTCCTGGGTGCTGAGTACTCAGGGTGCTGGGTGCTTAGTACTCAGGGTGCTCAGTGCTCAGTACACAGGGTGCTGGGTGCTCAGTGCTCAGTACTATGTGTGCTGGGTGCTCAGTGCTCGGGGTGCTGGGTGCTCAGTACTCAGCGTGCTGGGTGCTCAGTACTCAGGGTGCTGGGTGCTCAGTGCTCAGGGTGCTGGGTGCTCAGTGCTCAGGGTGCTGGGTGCTCAGTGATCGGGGTGCTGGGTGTTCAGTACTCAGGGTGCTCAGTGCTCGGGGAGCTCGGTGCCCAGTACTCAGGGTGCTGGGTGCTCAGTACTCAGTGCTCGGGGTCCTGGGTGCTCCGTGCTCGGGGTGCTGGGTGCTCAGTGCTCTGGGTGCTTAGTGCTCAGTACTCAGGGTGCTCGGTTCTCAGTACTCAGGGTGCTGGGGGCTCAGTACTCAGGGTGCTGGGTGATCAGTACTCAGGGTGCTTGGTTCTCAGTACTCAGGGTGCTGGGTGCTCATTCTCAGGGTGCTGGGTGCTCAGTACTCAGGGTGCTGGGTGCTCAGTGCTCGGGGTTCTGGGTGCTCAGTGCTCAGGGTGATCGGTGCTCAGTACTCAGGGTGCTGGGTGCTCAGTGCTCAGGGTGCTGGGTGCTCAGTCCTCAGGGTGCTCAGTGCTCAGGGTGCTGGGTGCTCAGTGCTCGTGGTGCTCGGTGCTCTGTACTCAGGGTGCTGAGTGCTCAGTACTCAGAGTGCTGGGTGCTCACTACTCAGGGTGCTGGGTGCTCAGTGCTCAGGGTGCTGGGTGATCAGTGCTCGGGGTGCTGGGTGCTCAGTGCTCAGGGTGCTGGGTGCTCAGTGCTCGGGGTGCTGGGTGCTCAGTACTCAGGGTCCTGGGTGCTAAGTGCTCAGGGTGCTGGGTGCTCAGTGCTCGGGGCGCTGGATGCTCAGTGCTCGGGGTGCTCGGAGCTCAGTACTCAGGGTGCTGGGTGCTCAGTGCTCGGGGTGCTCGGTGCTCAGTACGTTGGGTGCTCACTACTCAGTGTGCTGGGAGCTTAGTGCTTGGGGTGATCGGTGCTCAGTACTCAGGGTGCTGGGTGCTCAGTGCTCAGGGTGCTGGGTTTTCAGTACTCAGGGTGCTGGCTGCTCAGTCCTCAGGGTGCTCAGTGCTCGTGGTGCTCGGTGCTCTGTACTCAGGGTGCTGAGTGCTCAGTACTCAGAGTGCTGGGTGCTCACTACTCAGGGTGCTGGGTACTCAGTGCTCAGGGTGCTGGGTGATCAGTGCTCGGGGTGCTGGGTGCTCAGTGCTCAGGGTGCTGGGTGCTCAGTGCTCGGGGTGCTGGTGGTGGCTCAGTATTCAGGGTCCTGGGTGCTAAGTGCTCAGGGTGCTGGGTGCTCAGTGCTCGGGGCGCTGGATGCTCAGTGCTCGGGGTGCTCGGAGCTCAGTACTCAGGGTGCTGGGTGCTCAGTCTCGGGGTGATCGGTGCTCAGTACTCAGGGTGCTGGGTGCTCAGTGCTCGGGGTGCTCGGTGCTCAGTACGTTGGGTGCTCACTACTCAGTGTGCTGGGTGCTCAGTGCTTGGGGTGATCGGTGCTCAGTACTCAGGGTGCTGGGTGCTCAGTGCTCGGGTTGCTCTGTGCTCAGTACGTTGGGTGCTCACTACTCAGGGTGCTGGGTGCTCAGTGCTCAGGGTGCTGGGTGCTCAGTGCTCAGGGTGCTGGGTGCTCAGTGCTCAGGGTGCTGGGTTTTCAGTACTCAGGGTGCTGGGTGCTCAGTGC